>NC_142110.1:61596386-61922386 GCF_056152115.1 Neolamprologus brichardi
CCTCCCACTCACCCTATGCTTTGCAACCTCTTCTGTCACACTAACCCTGTGCATGTTCTCCTTCATGAAATCCATGAATCTTCTCTGTGCCCTTCCTCTTTCCCTCCTGCCTGGCAGCTCTATCGTCAACATCTTTTGAATATATGCACTTTCCCTCCTCTGCATATGTAAAAACCATCCAAGTCTTGTTTGTCCAGCTAACTTAGTCTCCAAACCGCTCAGCCTGATCGATCCCTCGGACATACTCATTTCTAATCCTGTCCCTCATGGTCACTCCCAGTAAAAATATTAACATCTTCAACTCTGCCACATCCAGCACTGCCTCCTGTGGTTTTGTTGTCGACATCTCCAAACCACGTGTCATAACAGGTCTCACGATAGTTTATTTTGCCACGTTTCCTGACAAATCAATTTACTGGCTTGCACACTTCCTGCAAAATATTTTGTTGACTTTAAAAATTAAGGTACAAAAGATGAAAACGGCCATCACGTGACAGCTTTCATTGGTTGGCATTACAGCAGATGGTATTAAGCCTGTTATTTTTATCAGTTTATAACATACAAAGCAATAACAAGTGCAACAGCTGGATAACCACAACACCACTGCACAATATTTCGACTAAGCTGTACCGATCTGCGTGGTTTCTGGCTTTTATTTAGCCCTCTGATGAATATGAAGATTGAAGCCATTTTAAACCTTAAATGGAGGTGAAATAAGATGACGAGTGAATTAAATGAGAGATCTGCTTAACTGACCGAAGCTTTTAGTTTATAACGGGCCCTGATGATTCACTCACTGTTACACACAACAGCGAGAACAACGCCAGCCGCTACACAGAGTATATCCCTTAAAGCTGTGGACACACAAAGATTAAAGGAAACACTCACACACCTGACCTTTTGCCTATATAGCAGAGCAGCAAACTCTGAACTCGCAGATGCCTTGTGCGTTGCAAACCCGCGGCTAACGTTAGCTTCGTTAGCGTTAAAAATAATCTTTAAGAGCAACAGAACATCATGTCAAGTCTGAAAAGAAACATTTTCAGATGCATGACCAAGCAGTCTGTAGTTTAGGACTGCCTCGTATCAAGATTAAAGACCTGTAAGTGGATAAACCTTACCAAGATCCAGGCTTGTCGCTAGATTAGCGCTCCAGTTTAATGATCTTTGTGTCACGCTGAAGACGGCTCGTCGCGAAATACGGCGATCGAATTAAGTTCCGACTCGCTTTTTTGTTGTTAAACGCACGCTGCTCTGTTTTCAATATATGTTAATAGATTATTTTTATTTATTTTTTAACAGAAAAGGCCTACCGAATATTACCGATGACCTAGATTTATTAGTAGACACAGTTGTTGTCAATTATTAAATATATCTATATCGTGTGCTTCTTGCGCGTATAATTAAAGAGTCCCTTAATTTGTGGTTCCATTTTCCAGAAAAAATAAACAAACCAAAACCTCAAATAAATAGAGGTTTAAACAAAAATATTCAAAACAAGACGGAATAAACATGAAAATGAGAAAAGACTAAAGCTTTTCAAATAAATTACATTTGCAGATAAAACCGTGAATATACAGTACAAAGTTGTATATATTCGACCTTCCCTGTAAGTTTGCCTTCTCAGATTAACTAATGAGTATAAGTAAACCCATAAAAATAAGATTGTAAGCAGTTACCAAATTGATCACAAGATGGCGCCTAAAATCCATTAATGAGGTCCAAAAGTATCTCTGGAGGACTGTTCAGCTACATTTTAAATGTAGATGGTAATTTATTTTTACTCGTTCGTCTTGTTCACGAAAACCTCTTGAAATGCCTTTTCGATTTAAGTGACAGATTCCACATGATGGAATGTGTACGTTTAGCAAGCGGCGCCCACAGGCTACAGCCTCCTGTGTTGCTAAAGCAAAGTCCAGTTTAAAGAAAAAACGATCCTCCACTCACTTAATTCTTTCCCTCTGCAAACACTTTCTTGGCTAGTTTAAAGTCATGACTGATAGTTTCAAGTGTTGCTGGACAAATGTAGAAAACATGTAGTTTCATTTGTAATAAATGGTTCCCATTTTTGTCCAGAAGCATGTTATGCTTTACGGTGTATGGGATTGGCAAGTTGCTATCACATGACTGTACAGTGCCATGAAGTAACCTTCAGTTTCACAGTCAGATCCAACCCGTTCTTGTGACATCTGCTTTCAAAAAGCAAAAAGGATGATAAGTATAACACGACGTTTGCAGCTTCTTACACGTGACTTCAAAAGCCAGTGGATGACATCACTGGCCTCACATCATGCAAACACAATTTTTCAAGCATAACTTGTTTTTAGAATCACTTTTCTATTTTGAAAATTTGTTCTGGTTTAATAGTCCAACCTCTGACAGCTTAACCTGCTGCAGTAAGTGTTTGCCCATCGCTGTTTTCCTAGAAGTCTGTTGCTTTTAAAAGGAAGTTCTTCCTTCCAGCCATATCAAGTGCTTACCCAGGGGGATCATGTGATTGTTGGAGTTTTATCTCTAGTAATGTAGGGCATTTACTTTAAGATCTCTAAGCTCTTTAAGGCCACTGATGTTGTGAATTGGTGCTATATAAATAAAACCTAAAGAAAGAAAAGAAAACCATTCCAATGGTTTTATCCAGCTGAGGGTTACATTATGTCGAAGTTAAGTCAGATATCATAAATGATTCCTCATTTAATGATGCACTACGACCAAAATAGTAACTATTGATAATTGCTAAGCTTAAAAACTGAAATTACAAGACAATAGTTTTTGTCCCAGCCCAATGAAAGTAATGGCCTCAGCCATAGTGTCTCTAAAATAACTGTTGTTTGTTCAAAACGCATGCACATAACTGAAACCCAAATGTTCTTGTGGGTTGATTAGTCAGTCTGATGTGCTGTTTTTACCAATCGGCTGGGGAGTGAGCCTTTCAGTGCCTTTTAGTAATTATGCATGCTTCCACAAATGCAGCGAGGTTATTATTTATTTATATTATCAACATGTCAGGTCCTGTGATAAAATGCATTGCACCATGGAGATTAATGCTAAAAGTTCAGTCATATTTTAAAGGAACAGTTCACCACTTATGAGTGTTGGGATTTGTATCAGTTTTGATGTTTCGACTGCAACGATAAGGCAGCAGCTAGTAAACGTATGCAAGCATGAAAAAAAAAAAGAAAAAGATTTTGTAAAGGCTAAATAAAAGTAGGGCTGCCCAATTATTTGTATTTTAATTTGGCCTCCCGCTATTTAACGAGCATCGCTCCGACTGTTAAAACTCAAAACAACAGGAAATCAGACGCTTCCTATAATCAATGTAGCACCACGTGTGTACATGTACCGATCGCCGCTGTTCCCTGCAGCACGCAGCTTCAAGTTTCTTAGATGCAGTCTGGACACAAATATACAACGAAATTTAAATGCCACTACAGAAAGTCACTGCAGAGGATGAAGAGCTTGCCCCTCAAAGCGGATCAACATCTAAATTACGGAAAGTAATAAAGAAGAAATCAAATGCAACGAGTGCCGTGTGTTTGCAACACAAAGCAACACAATGTATTCAAACTGCACAAATTACAGCAGAATTAATTCATGAACGCGAGGAAAAACAATGCAATGCTAACGTGAATCATCCAGCATCAACTCAGGGGTCCATAATAGCGAGCCTGTAGGCTACAGCGCGCGTCTGTGTATCCGTCCACATCACAAAGACGCACTGAAATCACCAGTGCAATTGCATTTCATTCGGTGTCCAGTGAGCACGGCGAGTAACGAATCTTTTGAGAAAATGGTCAGCCTGATAGACAACAGATATGTTATCATTCCACCAAAGTGGCAATACCTGTGTGTATTTTCCCAGCTGGAGCAAAAGACTTTATGTTATTTATCTGCCACTTTTAATTTATAGAATTTGTTGAAAGATTTGTACAGATGTAAAAGTAAAATTCTGTTTACATGACAGTAGATTTGGCATCAGATCAATATTGTTATTAATACTTGTATGCATAATAATTTGTAGGCTTTAAAAAAATACAGTAGTTCTAAATAAAAAAGAACATCTGACCCCTGCAGTGAGGGCATATGGTGGCCCTGTTATGCTGTGGTTTGGATCCACTTGTGTTTGGGAAGGGTCACTGCAGGTCAATACACAGCTGTAGGGAGAGATAACCTTTTCCCTAAGATGAAACATTTATATCTTGTTGAGAGTGGTTTGATGAGTATCCAAATGATGTGAATCACACGCTGTGGTCTTGATAGTCACCTGAATCCAACCCAACAAAATATCTGTATTTTGAAGTCTCTCCACGGCCATCACCAGGTGAAAGAATATGTGTTGGATGATTGTTGTTTATCTCTCCAGTAGAGTTCCAGAGAATGCCAAATTCCAGTGAAGCCTCCAACAGCTATGACAGTTTTCTTTTATTCATCCCCCATCTGCATCTGTGAATAATTTCATTTTTTATTTTACATAAACAAATAACATAATACAAACTTGACTCTGATCCTTCAGATTTGCAGAGACAACAAGATAACCACACTGTTTCCCATCCACATCCAGAATCCAGGAAAAGGTCACCAACATGTAGCCACACATCCAAAAGCATATTGATTTGCTCTCCTGATATTTAGACTGTAGTATTGATATTTTAACCTTACTAATCAGTTGCTGATCAGCCTGACTTTCATGGACCCCCCCCCCCCCCCCCCCCCCAAATAAATAAATAAATAAATAAAATACAAACACACTCACTGGGAGAACATGAGACTCCAAACAGAAAGGCCCCAGCTGACCAGAGGCAACAGTGCCAATCTCTGCATCATGCCCTTGTTGGCTGTCTGTTTCTGTACAAATGCTAGACATTAGTTTAGATTTATAACTCAAGAGCCAGATCCTACGCCACCAGAGCTCGGCGGTGTGCGTACACCTGAAATAGCTTCAGAAATGTTTACTTTCCCGATGTGGCTGGTCTCTGAGCATTTCAGCCTCACTGTCACCCTCTCTCTTTGTCTTTGGAGACACACATGTTTCTAACCGAAAGGTTCTCTGCAGATGAAGAAGAGGATGGGTTGTCGTGGAAACTGAATCATAGGCTGGTAGCTACGGTGACAATTGCATACAGTCATTTGCTGCTGTGAACACAAAGTGCACAAAGAAACAGAGGTGCAGAGCTAAACTAATGCTGTGGAAAATCAGGAAGATTCTATAGTTTGCATATACACACTGGCCAACTGTGTGTCCACTGCTCAACCTTTGTGCACCTCTGTCACCATGTTCTTCTGTCTCTGCATCGCGACCCTATTTCACGTCTCCTGAGCTCTGTCCATCTCCTGTTCTTGTTTTAGTCTCTTTATCTATGTCAACCTCTCTCCCTCGCTCTGCCTCTCTGCCTGAGTGCTTTTCTTAGCCCATCAGAATTGTGTCACTTTCTCCAGCACAGTAATGTAGAGATGTAATGGCTGCCCCTAAAGGGAGCACAGAACCTGTTGAATATTCTGCCTTTCTACTTGCATCTGAGCCCTGCTCTTTGCTCCCTCTCCAGGGCTCCATTATGGATTATTCACCTTAAATTTGGATTTTTGCCATTGCAGCTAACATTCTCAGAAAGTGTTGCTGAAAGCTGGAGCTTCATGGAAAAGGAAAACCTGTAATTACACTTTTTGTTCATATTGTACCCACTGGATGAGCAATACAGTTTTCTCTACACTGGTAACCCGAAAGGCTGAAAATTAAGCAGAATAAGTGGAAAAGTCAGAAACTGAAGTTCATCTGATGAACATATTTAGAACCTTGTACAAAAAAGGGTTTAAGTATTTTTACTTAAGGTTAATAACAACCGTCTTGGGGTGAATCTTACTTATAACTCACTTATTTGGATTGTATTAAAGTTTGTTGGAATGGTTCCTGTAGCCTTCAGTTGTCTTCTGGGACTCGTTTTGTGGTGTTCTTACCTTTTAGTGCATTTATAATGGAGGTATTTAAAAAATAATATGGCCTGCTGTGAAGTACAAATGGTCCAAGAAGTCTAGTATTTTTTAAAATCTGTTGCTTAACAATAATTAATTTCAATTAGAAATTGAAAACAACAATCCTGGTTCTGTCCAGAAGCAACAAAATCTGCCTAGCAGTGATTGTAAAATGTAAAAGTACACACAGAATTTTTGTGACTCTCTTGTCAAGCGCACACAACACAAAGAAAATGCCTTTGCATTTCATCAGCAAATCTCACTGTTCAAGACGTTTCAGTTAAAGGGTCAGATAAAAGTCATTTAAAAAGGAGATAGTGTAGGCTTCCACTCTCAGGTGCTCAGATTGGCAAGAAAATATGTAAGCGTGCACAAGAAACAATAATAACAGGTAGACTACAGATTGCAGTCACCTGAGTTATATGCTTTTACCCCTCCCAGTTCAAGCGCATAATCCAACATCTCTGGCTCCCATTAATCGATATTGACTGTATACATCACTCGAGCCTAACAATAAGTAATTTTACATGTTTTTTTTTTTTTTGTTTTAAAGCCCCGTATTCATTCAGGTAGATGAGGCTTAAAGTGAGGAGGATGAGGGTTCATTTGTGTTTTCACTTCTTTCTTATAAAATGGTACGATCCTTCACATCTCAAGTCAGTAAGTGCAGACAAAAGTTACAATTTGCCTCCATGACACACGAACATACGAGTTCTCTACTCATTCATCTTTGTCCTACCACATAGTAAGTGGCTGGTCTCTACCCACACACATTAAATATGATTTGGCAGAATGACAATATCCATCTCAGTCACTGTATTCAAGATAGTGGGATAACATGGTAGCTTCCACAAACTCTCACCCACTCCTGTCTATTTTAAATTTATTAGTTCCAAGTTTGTTTGTTTTTTTTTTGAGAAAATCAGTTTGTTGGAAATTACACTCTCAATGTACCTTTAAGGGTACTTCAAGTTAACAAGTGATGGTTAAGAAGAAAATTAATTACAAAATGAAGATCTAGAACTAAACTAGAGAAATCATTTTCACTACACACGTTCTGTTATATTTCTAACAATGCAGTTTGGTGACAGTTCCGACAGCTTTGAGATGTTTTGTGTTACCACGCTGACTTAAAAAAAAAGAAGCAAAAAAGTCCCCGTTGTTCTAGGTAGACTTTGTGCACAGTTTTCCAAGAATCTTAGCAGGTTGCTTCTTCCAAGTATCTTGTTGCACGAGTCTTTTGTGGATTCAAGCTGTTTCTGTGTCTTCAGTGTCTTCCTTGAAATCTGGACTGACTTCAGGAAGTTGACATCAGTGCTCTGTGGGGATCAAACCATCTGTTGTCGGACTTCTTGTTCTTCTTGTTCTTCTTGTTCTTCTTGTCACTGCAGGTGGTTCTTTATGACTGTATATGAAAGGGCCTGTTATCTGTCTGCACAATACTGTGGCTCAGAATCAGACTGACATGGGTGTTGAATTTAATGCGCAAAATTGGACTAGATCAAAATTAATTTGGTTAATTGGATTGTGGAATGTGTATTCAGTTCTCATTAAGATCTTGGCAGGAGAACTGTGCATCTGGAGCTGAGCTCAGCTGGCTGACTTGAGATTGAAAAACAGGGTGACAGTCAAGGTGTGAAGATAACATTTAAATACTCTCAGTG
The DNA here is from genome assembly GCF_056152115.1 of Neolamprologus brichardi. Classification (NCBI taxonomy): domain Eukaryota; kingdom Metazoa; phylum Chordata; class Actinopteri; order Cichliformes; family Cichlidae; genus Neolamprologus; species Neolamprologus brichardi. The sequence goes on from NC_142110.1 coordinate 61,604,015, forward strand.
TGTTAATAAGCTAAACATTTAACAATTTTTCAATTCTCTTTAATGGATTAAATGTTTGCTGCTCAAATAAGAGACTCAATCTCAAAGCCTTTAGAAACATAGTTTGTGAAATGGGACTAGAGGTGATTTGATCTTGTGATGATGGTCAGAAACAAGTGCATCTGAGCTCAGTTCACTGACATCATTAAGGATGGCATGGGTGTCTTAGTTTAGTGTGGTGCCGCTGTAAAAAGCGTTGCTATGACAACCTGACACACAACTAATTTACGAAAATGTCAATAGGTAATTTGCATTTTGAGACAAACCACACACTCCCAGGAGCAACATTGTTTTTTAATCTGGCAATTATTACATACAGTGTGTCCAAGGTAGTTTGTATCAAAGGCAGAGGTGTTAAACCACAGGACTATAAAATCCACACTCTGTCCACAGAGGTTCAAGAAGTTTCTTTTCCTCTTTGTAGTATTTCATGTTTCTAAGCTGCCAAATTTTATGTAAGCTGAAATTAGTCTCCTTAGTCTGTTTAATAGCGGCAGGCTGTAATTCATGATCTCTTGAGTCTAAGCAAAACCAATGGGAAAAATCAGAGGTGAGTCATGTGGAGTTAAAGACAGGCCTGGTATAAGTGTCCACATCTCTGGGTCTGTAAAATTTGCTCTTATGTATAGAGGCAGGTGTAGAAGCTTGGGGTGAGTGGACATCTATTTGTATTTATTTGTTTCTATGTGGTTGCTTTAAAGGTTGCATTTCCTCTTCTGTAGTAATTTTGTATCTCTTTATAGTCACCCTGCATCACTGGTGTTAAACGTCTTATTGTGGTCCTTTTACATTGCGTTGTAGCTGTTTCTATGTTGCATAGCTTCAGATAATTTTGTATCTCTTTGTGGGTGTTTGTTTTTAGTTTTTTTTGCATCATTTTGTGGCTACTTTTTTGTGGTTATTTTGAGAATATTCATACAGCGTTATTTCCAAAAGCTGCTGATAAAAACATAATGCCATCCAGCTTTTCTCTTATCCTGTCATGTGGGTCATGTGAGTTTATCTCTGTTGTCATTGGGCAAGAAGCAGGGTATACCCTGGAAAAGTTGCCAAACTGCTGCAGGGCTAACACACGGAGACAGACAATCATCACATTAATGATCAATTTAGAATGACTAATTAATCTAACTCTGTTTATGTCTGGACTGTGGAAGAAAGTAGGAGTACTCGGAAAGGTTTCAACTGGATTTGAACCCAGGACCTTTATGCTGTGAGCCAAACGTGCTAATCAATGCACCACCTGCAAAAACGACCACCACTGCTGCCCCAAAATCTACTGTGATTTTTGCACATTAAAGTTGATGAAATTTTATTACTAAAAAAACCAATTTCAACAACACTGGAAACAATTCTGAAAAACACACCGGATCAAGCATTTTACATCTAATTTGGTTAACTGACAAAAGTCAGCAACATGAGTATAAAAAGAGCAACTCAGAGAGGCAGGGGTATCAGTGGGCAGGGTTCACTTCTCTGTTAAAACCACAGGTTACATTTGCATTCAAAGAATCTGGTGATTTTTTTAATATATAAGTGAGAAGGATCCAGATAAATGCTGAATGGCTGTGATCTTTAGGTTCTTAGATGGTAGTGCTTTAAAAACAATCCAGAGACTTATAAGTGCACAGACTAGACTAGTGCACAGATCTTTGGTAACTTGCAATCTTTGAAGACATCGTTAATTCTGTACCAAGTGTTATAGCAACATGTGCTGCTGTCCCGACATCATTTTCAGGGAAGTCAATGTTCTCCACATTATCAGAGTGTGGCTCGGTCCTACAGTTCAGAGCTGCCATTCGATGAAAATATTTAATGGACTATAAAACAAAGAAAATGCAACTGAAATCATAGATCAACCAGGAACAGGATAACATGTGGTTTCAAAGTTACAGCATCATACTGCTAGTCTCATAAGTACTCAATGGAAGTTGTGCAATAGGCATTGCACAGAGGCCAAGAGACTTTTCCTTTAGTTTATTATCCTGAGTGTGGACATAGACACAACTTTATAAAATTAATAGCAACACATTTAGTACAAAGATGCACAGCAATACACATTTCAGTTTAATTACACGATTCAGCACTGCATAAAAAGTACATTAAAAACATGGCATAAACATTGGCTTCTTATAACATAAACAGTGTCATAGAAATATACATTCGATATATGCATATCAGAACCTTCCCTGCTCTCTCTGCCCTCTCCAGTCGTTAAGGCTGTGACAGCTGCAGCCTCTGTCTTTATCACGTAATACTTTCTTTGCTTGCAACAGAATCTCATAAAATATTTACAAAATCTGGTAAGTACATAATTTGAGGAAAAAAAAACCATCATGCGTTTGTGATCATCAGTTTGTAAACAGTGAGTAGATACTGGCAACATGCAGGATGAACTTAAGTCATAAGTAAAATACACGGATTTTGCAAAAGCTAGCAAAACGGCCTACTGAATACACTCAGTGTCCAACATCTGTCCTGTGGTAGTGCTACAGCTGCCAGTATGCCTCATTCTTCTCTGGTTATGTCCTCTTTACTTCACCAAGGATAGTGGAGCATTAAATCTGCCTCCCAGATAACTGCTGATCAAAACTTTTAAACAGAACCCTTCCCCCTGGAGGGTTAAATAAATGCTGCTCTGCTCAGTGTATGAGTCCATCACACATGAGCACAAAAGCAAACAGCTTTCATCTGATATGCTACCTCAAAAGGTACAAGAATAAAGAGGAATCAACCACTGATACAATTCAGCTTAAAGAGGACTTCACACAAAGGAGTTGTATGTATCACATGGTATCAATCACAAGACACATACACATGCAAAAAGCAAAAGAAAAAAAATACATCCTGGTAAGTTAATTTATTTTCCCCTAAACAGGCCAGTGTTTCACCTGCATTTTATCTGCACATTTTGGACATGCAAGGTACTCTACACATTATCATCACTGCTCTGTGTGCTGGAAAGACTGAAGAAAGAAAGAGCATCACTTCAGATGGGTTTACACTGAAAACTGACCAAACATTCTTTAATCAGTGAAAACTTAGAGATGTCTTCAACGTTGGATTTTTTTTTTCCACAACTAATTTTTGTCTACTGCTGACATATACTGTACAGTTTCGTTCTGTTTTGTTTGCCACTAACAAAAAGGAGGGGTTTCGTCAAGCTCTTGTATCTCGTGTGGGCTCTCGTCTTCGGGGCGTCTCACTCTGGCGCTGAGTTAATGGGCGGTAGATTCCGCTGTTTAAAGTACTGGGTGACCTGCTGAGGCAGCTCAGCCAGAACTGACTTAGCAAGGGTTTCCTTGGGCGCCTGAGAGGAAGAGAAAAAAAACAACACATTGCGTTTTAGATTGAATAAAGTGAAGATATAAAATGAGACATTTTCACTCACGTACAGAAACCTTGGCCTTTTTAATACACTCACCGTGAAATTGTGTGTGGAGTGTGTTCAAAACAGTCGGCTTGTGCATTAGCCATTTACCCTGTCACTTACCAAGTGCAATATGTGTACAGCGTCCATATGAGTGAAGACAGAATTCTTAAATTGACCATAAATGCATAATAACTACTCTTACTTTTTATACTACTAAGTGTTGAGGTATTGTAGACAAGTTACCACTAAGCACATTAACTTGTTCACCAGTGTGTGACAATCATGATGACAATGTAGGATCAAGTGAATAATAATAATAATAATAAGGCTTAGAGACCAGTCTATGACCATCTGACGACCACTGCTTGTGAGAGGATAAATGAATATTCCCTGAGTGACTGCAAGTGGTCGCTAGAGGTTGATGGCATTCGCTGGGAAAAATGACAATTTGATAAATAAAACTGAGCTAAACTGAATTTAATGTGTCAAGGATGTCATGTGGTAAAGCTCAGTATTTAAAGCTAATGCTTTGACTGCTTTCACCTTACTTATAAATGTTTAATTCTTTTCCTTATTTCCTGTCATCTCTAAACAGGTACAGTGACGGATGCTCTTAAGTAAAAAGGTTGCTAAGTAATATCTTTATACCATAAGCTGTACAGCAGCCTTCATAAAGCTCTAAACACTCTGTTTCATAGATTTTTCTACTGTTAATATGGCCATCTCTGCCCAAACCCCTGAGGTGCAGCTAATCAAACTGGGAAACAAGACTACCTTAGTGGAGCCCAGGACCCATCATACTTAGCTTGAACCGAGCATCAAGTCCCATTTTAACTTGTTAAAAAAAACTGTTAACTTTCAAAGTAGCACTATACAACCCTAATGATAATAATTAGTACAAAAGAATCTACCCTCCCAGCACAGCTTATCAATCAGGTAATTTCCACATTTCCTCTCTGTCTTAGGCTTCATTTCTCTCTCTTCCTCTCTGTTCAGTCAGTTGCTGTCTCTTAACCTCCCACCAACAATCTGGAATGAAGCCAGTAAACACTGTCTGTTCCTCCCACTACAGAGGAAATCAACTCGCCCACCATCAGCCCACAAACACACACACACACACACACACACACACACACACACACACACACACACACACACACACACACACACACACAGACAAAAAATCGTCTTTTTAAACACATAAAAAGACGATGACAAAACCCAAAATGCCCTAATGAACCCTCCTGTGCACAGCCTGAAAATGTGCACACACTAATTAACCAGTGTGCTGACCTGCAGCAAACATGTATGAAGCCTCATTAAAATGAACACATTTCAGCAGGCCTTGTGTATTATGTGAAATCTGAAACATTATGAGAAGAAACTGAATTCTTTTTATGTAAACAGAAAGAATTTCGGGTTACATGTATTCGAGGGCAGCATCAGCCAATTTGGAGAATAAGGACATATCAGACTGGGTGTTTATACATATTTGTGCGTATCTACTGAAACCAATACTTACGTTGCGGAAATCCCTGAAAGGGACAAACTGCACAATATCCCGAACAGCCTCCTCTCCTGTGCTGGACCTCAAAACGCTGGCGTCCCCATCCAGGAACTCCATGGCGGCAAAGTCGGCATTGCCCACGCCAATGATGATGATGGACATGGGTAGCTTCGATGCCTGCACAATAGCGTCGCGCGTCTCATCCATATCGCTGATGACACCGTCTGTTATAATGAGCAGTGTAAAGTACTGCTGCAGAGGGGAAGAAGGATGGTGCGAGAAAAAATGAGAAGAATTAGCAAACAACAAAAAGTTATTTTTAGTTGAGCTCTTGAAGATGAATCTAAAGCTACAAAAAGACTTGAAACACAAATTCAGTAACGATCATTATGCTGTGAATAATGGTAAACAGAGTCGCATATTGCGGATGAAGAGGAAAAAGAGCGCTAGAAAAACAAAACAAAACAGATATTATTACGAGTGATGGTGAAGAAGAGTCAAATACAACGCAGAAATAAAGCCTTTCTGCATTTCATCAAGCTGAACTCCATCTGAACTCCATTTGTGCCAATGAAAAGAAAAAATCCTGACAAAATAATGGAAGGGAAAGATAAATGGCTGAATTTAATGTAACTTAGTTTCGGCGTTAAAGTAAATTCAGATCAATTCAAGATTATTTCTATAGCATCACAAAAACAGTTGCCTTAAGGCACTCCAAGATAAAGACTATCGTATTATTGAGACCCCAATAAGCAAACACCTGGCAACAGTGAAAAGAAAAAACTCTCTTTTAACAGGAAGAAACCTCTGGCAGAACCAGAGGTTCAGGGTGGGGCAGCCATCGGCTGTGCAGGAAGTGAGAAAAATACAAAAGAAAAAATAAAATTATTTTTCTTTCTGATTTTTTCCACATGGTCACGGACGGGTTTCTAGGCCTGTGTGGCCGAGGCTTTCGCTCACATTTATCACACTGTCCTCATCCCCGTTCCGGGTTCATGTATGGAGTATGGAGAGAGAACAAAAACAAAACAAAACAACCTGCAAGGAAAGCAATGAACTAAACAGCACTAGAAAACTCCTTAAATGAAGAAAAGCTGCTGATTCCCAGAGAGATCACAGCTAGTTACCAAAATCAGTGGCTGAGTTCTAAAAGAGTAAGAAAACTACAAAACAAGAAACAAGTAGCCAAACAGATGAGAACAAGACTTGTGGATGAGCATAAAATTATTTGCATTGTAGTTGCCTCCCAGGATGCTCCCAGGAGACCTTCATGCTAACTTCTAGTCAACTTTAACAAAATTCATAATTCAACTGTTCACCCTCTATCAAAATATAGATATGAATGTAGCTGAGGACCCCTGGCTGACCAAAGCGCCTTTGAAAAATGGTGGGGGGTGGTGTTACGAGTCCAGCATGTATGGGTGCAAATGTGTCTTTGCTGACAGAAGAAAAACAGTAAGGATGCATCAAAACTCAGTGGACGACGTTTCCTCACTGAGCAGGATGCAGAATGTGTTTAAAAAGCTACATCTCCAATAGTTCTTTCTGTGTTCTGATGCAAATGTATTTTTAAAAAGAAGAAGCTAATACTACATGCTTTAATGTGGGATTATTTTATAACAAAAAACCCAAATAAAACTGTCCAAATACATAACTGCTGGACTTTATCTCTCTCTGGCACAAAATAGCATGCATCAATTCTGCATAATGAAATGCGAATGGTTGTCCTACGATAAGAACAGACAAGGTGACGATGCACACTGACTTTTCTTGGAAGAAAATCGCACTTCCACGTGACACGCAAACAGCCACACACGCGAGGACGACTCTGAAGCCTGTCTCTTTAATGTGCTAACAGCAGCGCTCATTAGAGAATCATTATCACACAGACAGACAGGGTCGCTCGCACACTGAGGCACGCACAGACTGCGCTGGCCTGCAGCCTGGGTGTGTACGCGTGTCACTGGCAGGAGCGTGATCATACACACTCGCACAGTCTGCAGTCGCAGGTTCTCTCATTATCTGAGAAACAGAAACGCCAAGGCTGAGGAGGAGCTGATTTGTGAAGCCTACCCACCGACTTTCTCCAACACACACCAGTCTAACCAGTAACTCAGCGTGTAGCCTGTGCGCACGCACGCGCATTCGTGCTGCAGCTGTTACATCCTCATTGTCTGTTATTCCTTCCTAATTTCAACCCGTGTTTGAACTCGCTGTAATATAAGACAAGAAAAGGGTCTGCAATCATTTCCTTACAGAAACAAAAGGATTCTGGCGCACAACACACAGACGAGTACAAGCCTTTGTGTATTCTGCTCATGTATTTTTTCTCCACAGGGTGACAGGGTACAATTAGGGACAAAAAGCACCGTGGGAGCATAATGATACCCAGCCACTACACTCTCGTCACATATAGGCAGTAGAAATGCCAGTGGATATGTACTGGAGAAGGACATGTATATGTTTAAAGTTTGTAGATCCCAAACTTCAGCGAGTGCTATACACTCATACCAATGACAACATCATGTGGAGCCTTATGCATGAGAACGCTGTCTCTACTCCGGTGCTTTTTGTTTGTTTTTGTACACTCTATAGTGTTTATAAAGCAGCAGAAGAGCAACGTGGCATAATTCTGTTTTTGACACAAAGATATATATCATAAAGCAAAACAAACAAAACAGGAAGTTACGAAAAATCATAAGAATGAGTCGGTCCCGGTGTTCAAGGAACACTCTACCAAGAAACGCTGCCAAAATAGAACGTCTTTTTTGGATGTGTCATAGAGCCTTAGGGTTGCTCTTATTTTGGGTTTTAGGTGTTAGCTTCACTGACATATAATAAGCCACTGGAAGTACAGCATGTTGCAGTTCAGTCGTTTTTCTGCATGAAAGTCAATTCAGATCAGGCGAGCTCAGCTGAAATATGCTCTTCAGGACTTTTTCTGCTGCTAAAGGTGTTTAGGATGTATATGTGTCTACTGTAATGTACCCAGCATAAAAAAAACAAACATTTTATTTATATAGCACCTTTCTAGACAGAAATCCCAAACAACTACCAAGTCCACAGTTCCTAATGTATGAGAGAGAGAGTTCCACAGTCTCGGGGCCACGGTGGCAAAAGCTCTCATTAGTTCTCATTTTAGTCTGTTTTATAGCAAGTAAGCCCTGATCAGATGAACTGAGGGACTTGCTAGGGACATAGGGCTGTAGCAGATCGGAGATGTAGGGAGGTGCCAGTCCATGCAAGGCTCTAAATGTCAAGACCAGGATCTTAAAATGTACTCTAAATTCAACAGGAAGCCAGTGTAGCTGAAATAGCAATGGTGTCACATGTGAATACTTGGAGGATCTTGTCAAAAGTCTAGCTGCAGCGTTTTGCACAACCTGCAGACGATCCAGAGAACCTTTGCTTAGACACATAAACAAAGAGTTACAATAGTCCAGCGTGAGGAAATAAATGCATGTATAGCAATCTCCATTTCAGAACCAGATAAAATCGGGCTTAGCTTAGCCACATTTCTTAAATGATAAAAACAAGACCAAACCAGAGATTTCACATGCCCATCCAATGTAAGAGTCGAGTCAAAAGTGACACCTAAATTCTTGATAGAGGATTTAACATACACAGAAAGAGGACCAAGGGCTTTCACTATCTGGGATACAAAACTGTCCGGAGCACATATGAGGACTTCAGTTTTCCCCTCGTTGAGTTGGAGGAAATTTACAGCTATCCAACGTTTGATAGAATCTAAGCAGTCATTTAAAAGTTGAAGCTTAGATAAATCCTGGGGCTTAAAAGAGATGTACAACTGAATATCATCAGCATAACAGTGATAAGAGATGTCCTCAAAAGAGCCCATTATGTGCTGGAGTGGGAGAAGATATATTAAGAACAATAAAGGCCCCAAAACCGAACCCTGAGGGACACCACAAGGAAGGGAAGTAGAAGATGACCTAAAATCGGGGACCACCACAGAAAAAGATCGGTTATGTAGATATGAGGAGAACCACTCCAAGGCAGTACCCGATACACCAACCCAATGTTTAAGCCTTTCGAGGAGGATGTGGTGGTCAACAGTGTCAAAAGCCGATGATCACAGACAAACTTTAAACAAGTCCACCCAGCAGCGACTGATTGAGTCCTACCCAGAACCGAGCCACTGGCACGAGAATGAAAAAACAAGAAGCCTCCCTGGGCAGTGTCTCAGCTGCAATGAGGTGTAAGATAGAAGAAGCTAGGACAGACGTCGTCACTCCAGTCTGTCACCTTCCTTCCTGACACGCTGATCCACATGCCAGGAGACCGAGCCAACAGATGCACACACTTGTTAGCTCCGTCAGCCATCAGTGTAGATAAATTGTGAGTATCAACTTCCCTGACAGGCATTCCCTGTCGACTATTACTGGTTAGTAAATAAATATTAGTGTAATGTTTGCATTTCTCTGGTGTGAGATACGGTATATGTATACATATGGCTACTAAATTGAATGAAGGGAAACTTACTAACTACACGCCATAAAGGGCAGAGCACCATCGAACAGCAAAAGCAGAAAAATGACAAAAACTGAGATTGAATCAAAAAAGAGCCTAAATACCTGTGACACAGAATCACAATGAAACATAAGGTGAAAGAAGGCATCAGTCAGTCAACGCCCACAGACTCCCATGTTAAAATGCCAGCTTTAAATAAGATTAAACTAAAACTGAATTAAAAGTGGCTAAAAATACCATTTTGGCCTATATAGATAGTTTACAGACTCTAAGGTGAATGTTTATTTTTTTTATAACTCATCCATCTGGCTACAGATGGATGAGTTATGTATAGTGTGTCCTTAAAAAATGTGAGGAAACTGGGCAAATGGAGGCCCAAATAAGAAGTGGCAGGCCTACAAACTATCTATGGCAGATTAACTGTATTTAAAAGTCATGTACAAGAAACAGGAAAAATCCAGCAAGCCAGATCTGACACAGTACCTGAGAGATTCATCTGGCCCGTCGACTAATCCGTCTACTGCTCATTAGGTTTAGAGGGCGATTAATAGGGCCAGGTAGATTTGGGTTTTTTAGCTCTCAAGATATTTCAGTGCAAACCAAATGAGTTTGTAATCACTAAAAGTAAATAAATGAATTCAACTTTTCCATAAAGTATGAAGCTATAAAATATCAAAGTGACAGAATGAGCGCCTTCCAGCACAGTCCTAATTTGATTCTTGGCATCCAATCAGAAATGTCTCTTTTTTTACATTTACTTTTAAAAACTATCAAACTTAACTTTAATTTCATCGGTGTCTTGGACATAAAAACCTGCATATAAAGAATCGATGATCAAATCTAAATTGTAAAATGAAGTTTTAAGAAGTTTTTGCTTTTTTTTGTTGAAGTAGAATTTTTATTGAGTAAAATAATTGTCTCTGTTTCCAGGAATATAACATAACATAACGTGCTTCATCCTATGTTTTTATGGTTCTGCTTACAATTTGGCTTTTATGTTTTAATCCACAACTACTACTAATCAGACTGCAATGGACTTGAATGGGAATAAAGCAAATACTCAAACAATTGATCAAAGAAATCACAACACATATACATATAACATGCAATCTGTTGGGTATATGGTCTCTCTGGATTAGCAGAGAATCACACAAGCAAAAATAATTTCCATCCCAAGTCAAAAGATTACCTAATACCTGGATCCTCTATTATAATCTTTCAAAATATGAATTAATTCACAGGTAGAGAGGGGACCTTTTTACACTCATGAATAATACAGACTTGCTGTATTTTGTACTTTGCATGAACAACGACTGAAACTGACATCCTAATTTCAAGCATACAAATGCAAAACTCATACGGACATGAACAAAAACCCCACAAACATCACGCTAACATGAGATTCAAAATAATTCATTGAATAATTTCACATTAAATCAAAGTTTTATTTTATATTTTGATAATCACTTGCAGCGTTATCATAGGTTTGGAGACAAATGACTGGAGGGAGCTCTTTAGAGTGCTTGGGAAATGTTCACAGTTTTAAAGAGAAAGAAAATTATTTAAATGGAATGTCACAAAAATTGCATTTATAAATTTTAAAATGGAAATGACAAGATTGAAATTTATACAATATTACATTTCATTATAATTAAAGACAAAAAAAGGCAACCAGCCCCCTCAAAAAAAAGGCACAAACTCAAGCTAAAATAAGACTTCTAACGTCCTTAATCAAAATAAATTAAATCAGGTACCACTTCCATTAGAGGGAACCCTGCTTGACCTTTGCTCGTTTTTTGCCGTTATTAAAAAAGCTTAACAAATAGAAAGAAATTGAATTAGGTTTCCGAGTGCCTGAAATTTTCAGTCAGTGTTTAATTTCCCCAGACGACAACATGTATTGATTTAACTGTTCCTGTGACCTTTCCTCTCTTTGTTCCTTAATTTTCTTTATAAACTTAATTGGGTAGCATCACAGAGAGTACATGCGTGTTTCTGCAGCTGTTAAGGGCAGCACAGGTGTAGATATTCCCTCTGTGCTTTGGGCAATGTCAGCTCTAAGCTGTGCTAGCTGCACTAACTCAGGGTTCGTTCACATTTGAAGGAAAATTAAAACCTTTAGTTGTCACACCTGAGCTGATTTTAACAGATTTGATCTCCTTCTGGTGTAGTTACACAATGCTATAAACACGACAGTGTTGGAATTTTCACGTTCTTGGGAATGCAAGGGTCTGCTTAGATCCAAGGGAACTAAGGGCTCTGCGTGGCTGCCCATGTGGCAGCAATTTTTTCATGACAGGCACTACACAGGAACTGACTAACTGAATAGTCCCCAAGAAAAAGTAAAAAGTATAATAGAGCAGCAGCAGTGTCTGCGTCCACGTCCGCAAGCAAGTATAATCTTGGCCTCAGAAAATCATTGTCAACACTTCCTATTTCTTTTTTTGTCGTGAGCTGTCCTCTGTTGTTGTCACTCTGTGCAGCCACAGCTGTAGCGAAGTCGCTGTCCATCACTACAGATGCTCCCCTCTCAAGGTTGAGGCACATCGGTCCTTGTTGGATGGCGTAAAACATCACTACCTGTGGTCCTGCATAGAAATGTCACTCCAGATCCCTGATGTAAAACTCTGGTATACCGTGAAATAGGGACAGTACCTGGGACTAGCGGGCTAATTCAGCACTGTATGCGGTCCTTCATAAAGGGCTTGAATGATTCAATGTAGGAATCCAGTTTAGGAATTTATCTGCTGTGTGTGGTGGCTGAAAATTCAAATATAGAAAAGAGTAGTTTTTTTTTTTTTTAGAATGATTTCTTTGTTTCCTTAGGTTGTGAGAGATACCATCCATCCAACCACTGTCTTCCACTTATCCCATTCAGGGTTGCAGGGGGGCTGGAGCCTATCTCAGCTACTATAGGTAACATAGATAACAACAGAAAAAAACAGCTGCAAGATATTGAGATATTCTAAAGCTAAGTCTTTCAACATTTTTACTTTAAATTTTTAATGTAACACTCATACACTCCAGCTTTAAAATGAGTTGTCTTTACTTAAAGTAGAATTGGTAATAATAACGGATTGCATTTATATAGCGCTTTACAATTCCACTATTCATTCACACACTGGTGGAGGCGAGCTACAGTTGTAGCCACAGCTACCCTGGCTACAACAGAAGCGAGGCTACCATATCGCGCCATCGGCCCCTCTGGCCAACACCAGTAAGTGGCACGGTCGCCTGTGGTTCAGGGGGGAGAGGCTATATACAACAAAATTGACATAAATAGTTGTCAATGTTTTAGAACTGTTGTATATAATGACAGCTGGGATAGGCGAAAGCATGCCTCTACCCCCCTCCCCTGTATAGAAAAAGGTCAGAAAAATAGACAATAGTGAGCAGCAGTTCTCTGAGCAAAAATGGCTTGTTTATGCCAGAGGTCTTTGAATGGCCAGAGCTGATAGGAAGGCAGCAGGACCTTAAATAACCACGTGTTACAATGAAGTGCAGAAGAGAATCTCTGAAGGCACAACACTGGAGACCAAAACAAGTGTCCCTCCTGTCAGCTAAGAGCAGGAAACTGAGGCTCACCAGAACTGAACAGTCTCAGAATCCTGCATAAGCATTCGCTCCTCATGACGAAGGGGATATTTCCTTGGCACATTACGCAGAACCTCATTATCAACTGTATGATAAACACCGCAGCATACCTCCATTCCTCGTCTCAATACAATGAGTTCAGTGTAATCAGATGCCCTCCACCAGATCTTAACCCATTAGAGCCCCTTTGGGATGCTGAACAGGAGATTCAGATCATGAATGTGCAACAGCTGCAAATTCAGTCATGTCAATATGGACCAAAAGCTCTGAGGAATGTTTCCAGCACATTGTTAAATCTATGACTAGGAGAACTAAGGCCATTCTGAAGGTAAAAGAGGATCCTGCCCGCTATAATAAGATGTAACTAAGTGAGCAGTGATATATAAAATTACCAAACTCAGTATGTATATGTAACCTACAGCCTTGATGGACAGGTGCGCCAAAAGAAGAGAGCGTTCTGACAGATTGCAGTGAAAGTCTGGTTGTGTTTAAGCTTGGATTTGCAGTGGTTACCGTTAGAATCAGCATCTGCGTTTGGGAATACACAAACTCCTCCGGCAACACAGTCAACCTCTCAAACAAGATAGAAAAGTAGAGATGATTGTGGAATACAGCCTGCTTTTATATATAAATAGTTTTATCTGTGGAGTACAGTGTCTTGAGAGGTTTAACTAAAGAACAACTAAGAGTGTAAAAAGCAGGTAAATAGGTAAGTTGTAGCCACCCACCGCTGCTTTCTCCTGTTGAAGGGCCTGAGAAGCAAAACGTGCTACATGGTTGATGATTGGAGCAAAGTTTGTCGGACCGTAGAAGCGAATGTGAGGGAGACACGCAGAGTAGGCCTGGGCAATGCCCTCCACACCTAAAGATGCAGAAAGGCAGAGAGAAACAATTTAGACTCAAATACACTTTAAATGTGAAGATGAGCTGGAAATAGTGAGGGCAGGAAAGAAACAGAGAGAAAAGCAAGAGGGAGAGAGGTTTGTAAAGTCCTGGGAGAGATGGGAAAAAGTTTATATAGAGTATTTCAAGGTCAAAATTGTTCTTTATGAAGATGTGAGTGAAGGGAGCACACGTTTATATATATATACACACACATATAAAAACTTGTGTTCCCTTCACTCACATCTTCATAAAGATATACACATTCAGAGAAAAACATGCCGCGCAAATGTGCACTTATTCAAAACATTGCACGCTGATAGTTGAGAACATAAAACCATTCTGTTATCAGGACAGCTGCATATTGCAGTTTCAAGAATAAAGTTTTGCATAACAGCTGAAGTCTTTTTTTTCCTTTGGCCTAGAATTTTTCATTTCAGAGTGCACTGGAGGCTGTATTGGCCCAGAAAATAAGCTAACCCTAAAAAGAAAAGGGCATTTGCAGAGGCAGTTTTTTTTTAAAATAAACACAAGCTGAACTTCATGTCCTGACGCGGGCCTTTTTCAGCACAGGGGTGAGTATAAATGGAGTTATTTAACATAACCTCTTTGCCTCAGTCAGGCTAAAACATGTGTTACACAATCACAATTTTTTTTTTCTGGGTCTCACAGATGTGCTTTTAGCAGTTGGCACTCAATTGATTTGCAATTGTCAATAAATACGTTTGCATCCTACACATTTCAAACGTGTTAGCAGATGCAAGCTCAGTGTAGTAAAAGGAGAGCTTACTATAAGGTTATTACAGCGAGGTGCTGACAATTTATGAATCTTTTCAAGTCATCTTTGTGCGATGAAGGTGAGGGTATGCACTTACTCTTACTCAGAAGCAAGGATCTGCAGCCATGCAAGCAGCTCTGTAAAGCTTTGCTCGGGTATGGTGCTTTATACTCAATAAATACACGCAAATTGAAGTCCAGTGTTTAAAGCGTAAGTGTAGCCACGGCTAATAGTAAAAACTACTCTTTTTTATGTTATTTTTTTTTGTTCAGAAGCCCGAGTGTTGTAAAATGTAATAAATCTGTGTAAAGATTCCCAGAGTCAGAGTTGTTAGACACTGTTACTTTTAATTTAAATGTGAAGGAATGGACTGTTTTCACTGCTCTGAACTGTTTGGTGTCATAATGTGCATTAGCGTTTATACTTCTAATTTAGACGAGCATCCAAAGTAGCAAGTGTAGGTGATGTGTTAAGGAGTTATTTACTCAGCAAGGCACTTAGAGAGGAGTGCACCACCTGCTGCGGTCACATGATCTGGAGATGGCATGTTTTTTTTTTATTAGTGGTTTCTTTTAATCACACAGTGCTTTTTCTGCCATAACCTTAACTATATAGCTATCTGTAAATGACAGGTTTTACACCTATTAACCAGTTAGTGGCCTCCTTTTTCTGCATCCAAAAACATGACAACATCCTATAAGTGTAAACATATCTAAGTATGTTTTTATGGCATGGGTTTATGTTGAAAAATTACTAATATCATGTATGAAAGGCCAAAAATGTAAATGGGGTAACTAGACTTCTAGACTAGACAGAACTCAGATGGGGTAAATAAAAAAAATTATGAAAATGAGAACTATTTGTAAATACTTATAAGGTTGCCGCAGAGGTCTAGATGACATCATAACCTCCTGTGCGGTAACTCACCTGAACAGAAAGGGTTTGTTGGGTTAAAGTTGATGGCAAATTCATGTGACACCTGAGGAGAAAAGAAATGAATGAATCGAATGATAATCCTTCACTACGCTTTACAATATTGTTAAGAAATTGCGTCCATTTCTCCCACCTTCTCCCTCCCACCCTCTCTCCATCCCTCTGTGTGCTGCTCTCTCTTCTTTGTCCTTTTCATCAGCTCAGTGCCATGGCAACACAGATGGGTTGACAGTTGCGTAATCATGTGAATATGCATCTATAACGCTTATAGTTTTATTTGTGTGTCTCCGTGTGTGTCTGTGGGTAAAATAATACATCTCGGCTTTAACTGTAAGTCCGCTGATGACAACCCACCCTCCTCTCTCTTTGCCACATGCATATACATGTATCACCTACGTTTGTGTTTGGAACACGCACACATACGCACACAACAACAACAACAACAACAACACCATCAACACACACATACCTTCCAGTCTGGTGGGAGTTGGGCTCCAAATCCCAGAGCTGGAAACATTTTGTCACTGAGGAGGAAACCATGACAACAGATTGGAACATTAGTTAAACCTTCTTTTTTTCCCTCTTTTTTTTTGCATACAAATTCAAAAAGCTGGATTTAGATAGCAGAAAAAATCCTGTTACCTTGTTCACATAGAAACACATTCAAAGACATTTACAGAAAAGCAAGAAGAGAACTGGTGGCAAAATGATGCAGTGAGGAAAAATGTCTTCTCACAAAGAAAGACAGGACAAGACAGAAAATCAGACATACTGATGTACAATTATTTACTGAAAGAGGAGGATTAGCAGTCGATAGATGCTATTGGTGTTCTTAGTCTGTTTATACTGTCTTATTTTCAACACAAAATGTAAAAGAACAAATAGATGTTTGTGTGTTTAAAGCCCAAAAGTGATGCCCATGCTACAGCTCTGTGCAGTGGCGCTTGTGTAGATGATGGGATTAAGATGGGTATTAGGGAACTGATAAACCTGTTTAGTTCTTTCCACAAAGCCTCAACTGCTCGAAGCTCAAACTTCAAAACTGGAATATGTAAATGTCTTCGCCAAAATACTCTGAAACCAATGTGTCATTGTTGTTCTTTTAAGGACCCCAGTCACTCTCTTTGTGGTTCACAAGTTAATATGATTAGCATAGTCTGTATATAAACATGGCATAGTCTGAAAAGGGAAGTCAATGCGCAGCTACTCTAAACCCTTATTTTTTGATGAACCGCTGGGGGCAGAGTTTGAATGGTCCATGATAAAATGACATCACTGCTTACTTTAATTTTGACTTCGTAATGAGTTTGTGGTCTTGATCAGCAGTTTCAAGTTTTTCTTCAGTGCAACATGATATTTAGTTTATAAATTCTGGGGTTGTTTAGAGTAAAATATATGATAAAGCAGGGTATCATTTTGGGTAGGCCTGCCTTTTTATTGAGAGATTGCTACTCTTGAACCTTGCTGAGGCTCAAGGCTTCAGCAAGGCAGTAAAAATATATAAAAATGAGGATACAGAGACTAAGTCCATCTTATCTGTACAGTTTATGGATCTCAGCAGTGAAACGATAAACCTTTACATCAACCAGCCTCACTCATCCCTTACTGCTCTATGTGACCTTTCTTTGCAAGAACTATATGCAAAATGTAAATGTTTGCACTAAACTGACTTAAAACATTGCACCACCCCACAGGATTTGATTTAAATACTCACGTATCATAGTCCTGTATGATTTGTCCCACAGCTAATATGGCAGCAAGGTACTCGTTGCTGCCCAGTGGGTTGATGTAGTGGAGGGAGGACGGTTCTCGGGGGTTCCCATTGGATGCCGTGAAGTCTATACCGACCTATTAAAATACAAAGAGGTGACAGATCAGTAGTTATCACATTGCATTCGTTTCCAAATCATGTGCAGGGAGGAGGACAATAGTGGAGGGTCTGAAACTTCTGAGGAATGGTGATTACTTTTATTTTTCTTTCATGAAAGAACAAGAAGGAAATAGTGAAGTGCAACATGTGTCCAGGACAGAATTACCTGCATCATACTGCTAACATACCATCAGCTCTTTGCAAGCACCTGCAGACAGCATGCACGCACACAGCTGGCCAGAGTGATGTTTTAGCTGTGTGAATGGCGAATCCCAACCCTGCAACCAGCCACTGATCTTCAGTAGGTAACAAAACCAGTGAACAGCAGCTAGGCTTGTAGCATTGTAGCCTTCATTTCCACCTGTACAGGTTCCTAAAGTAAAATCACTGTCGTGTTCGGTTCGAAGTCTCTAGGGTTCTAAAAGAAACATTGTGCGTGTTTCCTTATTAGACAGGAATTTGTGTTAGTGAAAGTACATTTGGAGCCTCGAGGATATGTACAGTGAATTCTGGTCAGTAAAACTGAAGGTAAGTGCAGTTCCACAGTATATTTTTGGGGTAAATAGAGACAAATAAAAATCATGCGATGACCCCGAAATCATATGGAGATTTTTTTTCTTTTAACACAGATTACCACAGGGTGACGTACAGTAAACACATATATGAGCACACACAGACACTTTCCACATGCAGCAAACACACACACTGGAAAACACAAACGCAGGGAAGTGCAGCCAAACCCAATATGAGATTAAGAGTGACAGGCTTTTCCTCAGGCAGTGAATAGTGGTTTGTGTGCTGACAAGAACCCGACCCACAATCTCCGCCTCCCTCCCATCAGCTTAAACATAGTCTAAAACGATCTTCTTCTTCGGTCTTTTGTTTGGTGTATTATAAGACAACAATGTTCTAGTTCAGTAAGGACAAGGACCGAGAAAAGATATAACGGAGAAGGGAGCAAAGGTGGGGGGTGAGTGAGTACAAGGGAGAAAATTGGGAAAATGAGGTAAGGAGTGGTAGGGCAAGGAGAGGAAAGAGTTTAAAGAGCAACAGGAGAAGCAGGAGTGACGGGTACAGAAATGCAGGGTGACAGAATCAGGGTGCTGCTGTGTTTTGTATTGTGGGAATGTGACAACAACATACAGAATTGTGCAGAAGTTTTAGGCACAGATTTTTTCGTTCTTATCCATCGCACTCAAATCAGTGAGGCCTCTGATCATACTGCTTTCATTCTGCAGCAGAAAAACAAGCCTAAACACCCACAAGCATTTGGGCTACTATCCATTTACGTTTTTTCTTTTCATTACTTGTTCTCAATTAAATGAAATCCACTAATTCATCTGTTTTTGAAAGCATCCTTGCTTTACTTTTAGCCGTTAAAATTGTTCCTCGGCACTCTGTGTGAAAACTACACTTCAGGGTGTTAAGCGAACAAATACGTTTTATGAGGCCATTATTTGTAAACCCATAGCTAACACGGAAACCAAGCAACAGGACACAAGAACATCCATTCATCTTTTGGCTCAGAAACACACGTTTGCATCAGCAACATTACCGAGTGAAAGAGTTTCATCTCAGCAGAGTCGAGTCAGTCATTGGATTCGCTTCCAGAGGGAAAGTAAAATTTACCTGAAGCGTTATTATCTTCCAATTCTGACCGCTACACCTGAATTTTCACAGCTTAATAAATCCCTGTAGAGATTGCTCTGATTAAGCCTGAATTTAGCCTTGAACTGTTGCCCCTGGTTAATTTTAGAATAATTTCTTCCAGATGGCACATATACTTTCAGATCAACCAATCGATGCCTCACCATACAAAAATCTGCCCCAAAAGCTGATGCCAGCTGGAATTTTAGCAGGTCAAATTTATTATAGAGATTTATTATTTATTATTGAAGCTGCAATATAAAACTGACTGTCACCGGAGAACAGTCAGACGAGAGCAGTCTCCACATAATACTTGCTTTCTCCTTCGTCTCCGAGAAGGAAAAAAAAAAGATATTTTTTCTACTTCTTGCAAAATCATTATTAGAATTCTAAATAGGCAATTCAGCCTGGGGTTCTGTTCATTATGAGTTACTCATTACAGCCGTTCAAGTTATCTGCACTGTGTACAAATCTAAATAGTGCAGGTCCAGGCCATTACAAAAGACAGATTAAAACAAAGTGACAACCTCTGGGTCTGAAAATGAAGAGTGAACGGTGCCAAAAGCTGCAGTTCCTCTGAAGGCCACTTGAGGCTGCCCCCAGAACAGCACGTCCAAAAAGTGTGTCCTTCAGTTTTAGTAAGTGAAAGCTGAGTATTTTATTTTTCTGCGACTTGATGCTAAATAAGTGTCTGAGCATTGCAAACAGAGAGTATATATATGGATGCAGCTTGGCATTCATCTTTACATGTGATGTGTCTAAAATGTAGAAAAGAGAAGACAGTTGATCAGATTAACGAAAAAAATAAAAAAGAACGTGCTGGTGTCTCTTTCCCAGTCTCTCGACAGTCAAACTCAGTAGGAGCTCTGAAGTCTCCCAGCAGGACTTCCAAGAAGCCTCATCTTCACTTCTCCCACATTCTCCTATAGGCCTCCAAACTGACACAATGTGTTGGTTTTTCACTTCTTTCATCAACACAATACACATATGGAAAAAGGAAAAAAAAATATTATATATTCTTTTGTTTTTAACAGTACATGTTTATTTTTTCACAAGACTACGATTTACTCATCATCAAAGTGGACTCTTTTGCATTCTTCTCAAATATATAATGTTTACTTGAGTCACACTTAATCCTTATAATTATGTTGCATGAGGGGCAGCATGGTGCTATAGTGATTAGCACTGTTGACTCACAGCAAGAGGAGTTGGCCGGGGCCTTTTTGTGTGAAGTAATGGTTTGCATAGGATTCCGCTTTAGCTTCCTCCCACAGTCTAAAGACATGCATGTTAGGTTAATCGGGGAGTCTAAATCGGCTGTGTGTGTGGATGTGAAAGCGTGTGGTTGTCTGTCTTACTAGATGTGAAAGTGGCAAGTTTCATGAATAATCTATGAGACATACAGCACATACAAAAATAAAGTTCTGCTTCTTTTTCATATGGGTATAGCTGAGAATATGTTCCTCAAGGTCTCGGTGTGTAAAGTAACCAACCGTGGTTACTTTACACACCAAGCTCGCAGCTTCAAAAAGCCTGGCTCAGGGCTGCCCAGGTCAAGTGTTTTAGGATCTCTCACTGCTGGTATCATAGCCAAGATCAAATTTCTGCTAACATATTGGTCTTTCTATTTGGTCTGCTTACGATTTGTGATAGCACGGATGACTGCATCACCGTGCAAAGCCTCTCCCCATTTCTTAATGTTTTGCTAGGAAGATGGAAAACAGGTGGAGCACTTTATTGAAACATAAATTCATGTAAGTACATTATAGAAGGGAAAAATAGAGTTTGTACAATTCTAATGAGGTTCAAAGTCAACATTTTTTATGACCACCTTCATACTTCAACAAAGCCTGAACTCTTTCAGGCAAGCTTTCCTTTGGAATTTCTTTTAAGTACTTATCAGGAATAGTTCTCCAGGTTTCTTTAAGACATTCAAACCTCTTCTTTGGATCCTGGCTGCCTTTTGTTCAGTTCTCTGTTGCTATGATCCCTCAAGGCTTCAGCAATGTTGTTTTGCCTGGGAGGCCAATCCATGACTGACCATTGTGTGTTTTTCTATCCAAGTATGCTTTTACTGAATTATCAGAGTATTTGGGATCATTGTCATGCTAAAAAATGAAGCTGTTCCCATTCAGATGCCGTCTCAATGGTATTGCATGGCAGATCAAAATATGACGGTACTTTTCTGCACTCATAATTCCACTGATTTTCAGTGCAGTTCTTGTGTAATTTGGCGTACATCAGCCTTTTGTCCACTTTCCCCTTCATTAAGAATGACTTCAACAAAAAGTAGATGTACCAATTGAAGGGCCAGATGGATCTTAAGTCCTGTGGGACTTTTTTATTCATATTTCTTAAGGACATGACTTAAATACACTGTTGATCTGCTGTAGATATTTTCTTGGCCTGCGACTCCAAGATACACCAAGGTTTCAGCTAATAGCTCAGGGAATCACCTTGTTGGTGGAAAACGACTACTATTTTATGCCTATGAAACTGTTATTTTTGGCATTTTTGTAAGTAAAGAAATGGGAGAAAAGTGCTAGTAACAAAGTTCCTGACAATACAATTTAAACATTTTCTGTTATGTGAGTTACGTACTTTGAAAGACCTTCAGAAAATCTATTAAAAAAATTACAGAATAGCTCATTGGAAGCAAAGAAATAACAAAATTAGAGGCAGCCTAAGACTTAAGCACAGTACTGCAGGTACACCACTAAGCAGAAAAAGAAAGCGTTTATTGTATAGTAGGCTTTTTGTTTCCCTCATGTAGTACATATTTCCCCCCTCTGGTATCATTTATTTTGTCTTACTATGAAGCTGAAAATATGTACGCCAAATTGATGGCATAAGATCATCCCTAAACTGTTACAGCATCTTTCCTCCAGTGGCCTCTCCCGTGACAGATGCTATTAGTTTGATGGCTGTGTATTTGATGACAGTAGGAGATGACACCATTCTGTTTCCAACTTATTCCTCGCCTCAAGCTATTAGTAATTGCGAACACACAAGCAGACTAAACACACCATGACAAACACACAGTTTTAACAAGCAAGTACAAGAATTAAAATGATCATGGGGTGATGGAGGAGCATTTCATTACTGGATATTTTAGCGCAGCAATGTGGCAGAAAACGTCTGTGACCGCATTACATAGATGGATTCCACTACTGCCAAATTACTGTCAAATAACAGACATGCTGACAATCACGCTGGAGTTTTCTCAGCTGCGCCCTGTCGAGTACTGATGAGCCAGTTCTCGTGCCAGAACCTCTTAGGCTCATTTGCAGTTAAACAGTCACATAGATGGATGGAGGGATGGATGAATGTGTTAGAGCCTGTGTGAACATCTTCTGGAGTTGTTCTCTGTCTCACTCTGAGGCGATAAAGAGACAGTGACAAGCAGAAGCTGCAGCCCACTGTGGGAAGGCCTGCTCTTGGTTCATATTTGTCTTGTTGGTTGTAGTTGTGTATTTTTGCTTTTGTGAGGTACACAGGAGCCACTGGATGCTTTTTAAAGAAAACAATAAAAATCACAGCAGTGCCAAGTATGTAATGATGAATGACTCAGTGCTTGTAGGCAAACTGCTATGATATGTACAACAATGTGGGTTTTTTAAAACTACTTTTTGTGTCTTTAGTGGAGTGAATCAATTACAATCAATTACCACTTGGTAGCTGACACATTATACCCACATAGACAGCATATAAAAGAAAGGTTTAACCACTGTGATGTCACACGTTGGTTTGTGAAGACTGTGAATTAAGCATTTTGGCCATCACCATTATCACATTCAGTTTATGAGCAAAGGTTGTAACTGAATGAGAAGTTAAGGAATCCTGCACGCTCATATGGCAGTGACTTGGCCACAAAGTAGGTCTGCCTGAAGCACAACTTGTGTCATCTATTTCGCTTTACTTTTCCTTTATTTTAGAATAATTTTGAAAATAAATATCAAAACGTCACTGCAACCCCCCCTGGCTTCTGCTCCGTGGCTGCTGGGTGACCCCTCATCTGGGACTCTCCTCAGCTCCTTCTGGGATAGTGGCGCAGCTGCCCCTCTGTTGGTCTTCCTTGGTCTCTTGTGTTCTGGGGGCCTCTGGATGTCTGGAGTCTTGATCTCCTCCATACCTGCTTCATGCCCTGGAGGACGGGGCTGTGGCCCCCCACACCCTCTAGCAGATCATTACATGAAGGAACCTTTTAAAAACAAACGCGTCCATGCTCACAGGTGTACACACGGGTGCTCACACACACAAACTACACCCTTTTTGGCTCCTACCTCAAAGCACACTGTGCGCTGTCGATCTTACGTGCTGCACAATAATGTTTAATATTTAGTATTTACTGTTATATTCCCATATATCATCATGATGTTGTTTATTGTATTGCTGTCGTTTTCTTCTGCTTGTTTTCTTTTTTCTTTCTCAACAGGTGATCCAGGTGATTGATATATGTTTTTTTTTGTCTGCTTATTTAGTTGGTTTTAGTTTTTTTTGCCCTTTATCCCCGTCCCTCTTCTCCGCTGTTTTTTCCCCCTCTTCCTTTCTCCCTTTTCTTTTCCTCATTCAAGTCTGTCCTGTATCTAGCAAGTGAAAATAAATAAAATAAAATAAAATAAAATAAACAATAAAAGGTGAATCAAATAGACCATTACAGCAAGGCTGTGATGGTCTATTTGGTAAAGTAAATCCGTTGGGCATCTTTCCTCGCCTTTAGACAATAATTCTGATGGTAAAAGAACCAAACGGGACAGGCAAAAAAAAAAAGAAAAGAAAAGAAATATCATATTGCATTCAACAAGACTTAAGCCTGGCTTATGGATAAAGTGATTTCTATACAATCTGACTGATATTGACTTATTTTTCTACCAGGAGTGATTTTGTGCTGACAAGATGACAACAAGAAGCTCAGCTAGAAGTGGCAGAGTTGAAAATGTTAAGATTTTCTTTGAGAGTGACCAGGATGGACAGGATTAGGAATGAGTATATCAGAGGGACAGCTCGGGTTGAGCGATTTGGAGTCAAAGCAGGAGAGGCAAGGCTGAAATGCTTTGGACACGTGCCGAGGAGGGATAGTGGATGTACTGGACAAAGGATGATGAAGCCGAAGCTGCCAGGCAGGAGGGAAAGATAAAGACCAAAGAAGATTCATGGACGTGTGAAGGAGGACATGCAGATGGCTTGAGTAACACAAAAGGATGCAAGGCACCGTGGCAACCTCTAAATGTGTGTGTGTGTGTGTGTGTGTGTGTGTGTGGGGGGGGGGGGGGGGGGGGGGGGGGCGACACCCCTGCAGCACAGCACAAAGACCCAAAAGCTGTCAGTCTTTTATAAACAGTATTTTCGAGTTATCTTTCCTATCAAGCTGCCGACTTTACTGACATTTTAGTGTCCACATTGCTGCTAGTCACACACACTGTGTGTGTTTCTTATATGTCATGATTTGTTCACCAGTTCTGTTCTATTTTGTTTTTATCGACACACTAATTATTCCACGTCGGCAGAGACTAAAAACTTTGAAATAAAATTACATGCTATTCACGCTGATGCTTTTTTAGATAAACAAAATAAAAGCATGCATAAAAAAAGAGGAGAGGAAAAAAATGACTAGCTCTAAAGACATAATCTCCCTTTTACATGTGAAATGTGATGCAACTGCAGGAAATCACTTTCACCGACTTTGGACTAGCCCAAAAAAGGTATAGTAGAACAGATTGTAGCATCCGACTTTCTCTTTGATTCGGTGTCATTCTGCAGCAGCACAGCAGCTGTTATTAACATGACATTCTGTTCATTTTTTCAGCCGAGGTAGTCACGATAAGAAAATGATGAAAATATATTTGTGAGAATAACTATGCTGTAAATTCTGCAGCACTGAAAGGCAGAATGTGTAACTGAATGGAGGTTGACTCCTTCCATTGTCTACGTCTCTCTCTCATTTTTTTTTTAATTTTCAAATGTTTGATCAAAAGGGGTTATGAGTCACCTGTCAAAATAAAATGAGTTTAAATGAATTCACGAGGCAATTTCAGCTTAAGAGATGTGAACCAGTTAAAAATGTTCAAAAATAGATCCACTGCAAAAAGATAAAAGTGATAAGAGGATTTAAATTTGGGAGCCAACTTACTTGAGTCGAGTAATCATCGTTATTATTGCTGGCAATCTGAATATCAGCAGGGAAAGGAAAGTGGCGATCGATCATCTTTATTTTAATCATCATGAGTAGATTTGATTGCTACACTTGGATTTAACAACATAAAGCTGACAAAATCTTGAAAGGAGAAGCTGCGTAAGATGCTGTTGGCATTAGGATTTGTGAAAAGTTTGAATCCAAAAGAAAAATTGAGTAAACTGTATTTTTTAAATTATGTTTACTAAGAGTAATTCCACTAATGCTGCTTTAGTTCCGATGAACATTAATGTCTCAATCGTGTTTTTCCCTTCTAAGAAAAGAAAAAAAGACAAGTGATTGACCAGAACAAACAATCAGATCTCCATAAAAGGTAAAGAAACAACTAGCAAAACCTACTACCATCCTTGAAAGCTCTTCACTTCCTTACAGATGCAAAACAGGCCGGCGTGGCATTAGATCCCTAATGCTGCTAGTGTCTGCAATGCATTTGCACTCTGAATCTCTATGATTAAGATGAAGAGTGCAAATGTTTAAGACCACCTGCTTGATCATGTTCAAAGCGAGTATCAGAATGGGGGAAAAAGGCGACTGAACGTGGTGTGCTTGTTGGTGCTAGACAGGCTGGTATGAGTATTTTAGAAACTGCTGATCTACTGAGATCTTCCCACACAAGCATCTCTAGGGTTTACAGAGAATGGTCTGAAAAAGAGAAAACAGCAAGCGAGCGGCAGTTCTCTGGCCAGATTAACTCTGAGAAGAACGGCCAGACTGCTGGTAACAGGAACTCAAGTAAGCCAAGCCATGGCTTGGCTTACTTGAGTTACTTACGGGGTGGCTGTAGCTTAGGAGGTAGAGCAGGTCACCTACTGATCGGAAGATTGGTGGTTCGATCCTTGGCTCCTCCAGTTTGCATGTCAAATATCCTTGGGCAAGATACTAACCCCAAGTTGCTCTCCGATGTGTCCATCGGAGTATGAATGTGTGTGAATGTAGTTAGATAGCACTAAGTATAGATAAAGTGCTTGTGAGAATGGGTGTGATTGGGTGAATGTGGCATGTTGTATAGAGCGCTTTGAGTACTCCGGGAGAGTAGAAAAGCGCTATATAAGAATCAGTCCATTTACCATTTACCATGTAAATGCACAACGTGCCAACCCTTGAAGCAGATGAGCTACAGCACTAGAGGACCACACTGGGTGCCACCACTGTCAACTAAAAACAGCAAACTGAGGCTACGATTTGCTCAGCAAAATGGGCAGGAGAAGACTGGAAAATGTTGCCTGGTCTGATCAGTCACGATTTCTGCTGTTTGGTGTAAACAACATGAAAGCATTGATCCATTGTATCATTGGTTCGGGCTGCTGGTGTAATAGTGTGGGTGATGTTTTTTTGGCACACTTTGATCCTTAGAACCAACTGAGGATCATTTAAATACCACAGGGTACCTGAATATTGCTGCTAACTAATCATCTTGTGATGACCGTTTCCAGCAGGATAACACATCTACATCACAAACCTCACATAATCTCATACTGGATTTTTTTTTTAAACGATATGAATCCACTATACCCAGATGGCCTCCACAGTCACCAGACCTCAATCCAATAGGTGGAACGGGACATGATGCATGATGGATGTGCAGTGGACAAATCTGCTGCAACTATGCGATGGTGTCATATGGACCAAAATCCCTGAGGAATGTTTCCATCACCTTGTTGAATCTATGCCACAAATCATCACAAATAAAGGCAGTTCTGAAAGCAAAGGGGAGTTCAACCTATTACTGGCAATAGATACCTAATAAAATGGTCTTTAAGGTAGAAATGAACACATTGAAATGAACTTCCTTAACATGGAAGCTAAGCAATGACTCTCCTCATGAACACTAATGGATTTGACCATTACAGCGGTTACTAATATGAGTTTCAGCTTACACTGCAGGAAGTGGTTTCTTTCACTGTGGTATAATATACACACAATATACACAAGCTATAGATACTCTCTAAGAGTCTGCTTTCGATTCTTGAAAATCCATTATGTTAATTGTTCTCTATATGGCCCCTGAATGATATCAAACATATGATATTAACAATATCTTAATTTAGTAAAAATGTTTTTCATAAACAGCCTATCAGCAGTAGCAGGCTGTCTCTTTGTGTTGGAGTGTGTAACCGAAATGCGGCTCTCTCCTCAAGCTCTTGCAGCCCAGAGGAGAGACTTCCCCTTCGCGGAGATTAGGATTATAGCCATACTAAGTCTGATTGAACACCGGAGAACAGCTCTTTCTGCATGTGTGTGTGTGACTGTGAGGATGGGCTTTTTTGTACACGACCGCTTCCCCGCGTACGTGAGAACACAGAAAGAGAGCGAGGTCCTAAAATCCGAGCATATAAACGCCAGTGTGTACGTGAGGAGAACTCTTTGGTAATTGAGAATCTGCGCGAGATTATACATGTCTGAATCAGTCAGCGTGCATAAAAGGGTGAGGTGTAATGTTTGTGTACGTGTGCATGTACACCTACGCCACGGTTGTTCAGAGCGCAGTAGGAAAACATCTGTATGAACACAGATAGTGAGTTTTCAACTTGTGCTTTGTGTGTGTGTGTCATGAGTTACCCATGGAATCTGCATTTAAAATCAATTTTAGTGTTTAGTGTGAAGTATGGGGTGTGGAGGATACACGTTTGTGCTCACGTGTGTGAAGCAAATGAGCCTGTAAGCAGGAGAAGGTAAAATATCTCTGCGTGTGTGTGTGTGTGTGTGTGTGTAACTCAGTGAAAGAGCTGCAGGTTTGTGACAAACGGCAAAAGATTAGGAGGGAGCAGGGAGGATTTAAGTTACCAATCTGCCTCAAATTTGCTCATTTCATCACCACTATTGCAGGAAAATGTTCTCGTTGCACTGAAATTCAACACATTCCAGAAGAGCAGAGCCTTGAGTGAGGAACTGATGAAAAAGTATTTAAACAATTCTGTGAGTCAGAACCTGTTTGCAAATTCCAGTAATTATTATATTTCAACACATTGTGTTGGATGTTTGCATTTTCAGTAACGCTGCAATATTGCCATGGCTGAGAGCTGTCCAACCTTTTGTTGGGGCACTTGACTGCTGGCTGATTACCTGGGGATGAGTGTTTCACCTTCACGGTAGCCATCGAAAAGAGAGAAGGCTGGACATAGAGCGTCCTAATGGCCCTAAAGCTCAAAGCCTATCACAGCTGGACGACTCAGAAATCCAACTTCTAGTTTTAACAGGTTGACAATTGCCGAGTAGAGTATATACAAGAGGAATTATGATAAGCCCATTTATCATTCAATAAATACTAGAATTATCAAAAATTCAGCAATGAAATATGATCTGCATTGCATCCTTTGGAGGTTACAGCATGATTATATAATGCCTCTGTTTTAACGGCTTCATCGGCTGTAATTTTTGTTCAGTGATTACAAACAAAGTGGGTAAAATCAGCTTCTCTTTCTAACAGGTGATCTTCATATTTAATATGTTACTGGCAGACTGGCAAATCTGCATGCTATTTTCTGCTCAATGCTAACTCATATTTTTAACAGGTGGTCATTCAAAACCCAAAGTTTTAATAATTACTTCAAATTGTGAGCTATGTGAAAATCTTCTTTAATGGCTATGTAGGTGATGCTGTGCTCAAATAAAAGGGTAAATCTACAAATAAAACTAACAGCAAAACGTTGTCATCCTCATTATAGAAATAAAGAAAAAAATGTGGTAAGGAAGTTTTGGTCTTAGAGAAGTAAGAGTTCTGCTTTGCTGCAAATATTACACTAAACTCATTAAAGAAAGATTTCATCTTTGCTTTTAACTCCTGGAATGGAACAAGTGGTTACATAAGTAGCTACAGTAAGTAGCTACTTATGTAACCACTTGTTCCGTTCTAGTTAGCTGGAAAAACTAAAATCTAGAAAGTCTAAAAACATCTTAGTTACTGAGAAAAATTAAAACCAAAATTCTTTAAAATCTGTGTTTTGCTCTCATCACAGCACCACATACTGTTGAGCATGTAGCAGCATGTAATGGGCACTGTTTGAAAAGTTGGACATTTTAGACCAAAAATAAACAAATTAAATGAAACTGAGAAACACATGTTCACTTAAATTGAGAAAGAGCTATCAATCTGTCAATCCTTTCTGTGTCCAGGCCGGGTGAGGTTTCCCGTGTTGAGTCAAATTAAGCCGCAGGCTCCACTCCTGGTGGTGCCCTTCCGTCAGTTCCTTCAAGTTTCAGCTTTGCAACCATATTGTAAATATGTAGTCAAGTGTCTAACTATTCGTTTTTCTTTTAAAGCCTCATTTCTACCAATAAGCTCAGGTGTAAATAGCAGGTTGACACTGGAGGTTATCATTGTTATTAGCAGCTTTAGCAGCTAACTGCTTCAGACAAAATGTAGTTCTCAACAGCTCAGTGCACAAGAACAGCTTTCTTGAGACCAGAAAAATACTCAACACTGCCTTCTATCACAGAAGGAAGCTACTCTGAAACTACTCTGCAGTGTCAACATGCTGCAAATAATGAAAACAGATTCCTGGGTGGATAATGATGATATTTCCATATCTATTTAACATTTAATTAGTAATTTACAGGTAGTCACGCATTGTTCCGATGGTTTATTACTGTGTGTGTATGTAGCTTGTGAAAGTGCATTATTGTGAGGGGCTATGCAGACATTTTGTGCTGTGAGCTTTGGGTGCTCTAATTGTATGAACTTTCGTACGATCCCTTGCACCATGCACACACATGCCTTCTTGCTAAATAGATACTAGGCATAGCAGATAAAACAGGATACTTCTATGTATGTGTCCACTTGGGAAACATTAGAGCCTTGAGGCAAAACTGCTTCTTGTCCTCTTAAATACACAGAGTTTATGTCAAAAAGGTAATCAGCACATATATAAACATGTTGACTGAGCACAAACTCCTACGCATTTCAATTTCGACTGATAAATTCAGCATACTGCCCATTCCCACAACACTAATTTCCC
Organism: Neolamprologus brichardi; assembly: GCF_056152115.1. Lineage (NCBI taxonomy): Eukaryota > Metazoa > Chordata > Actinopteri > Cichliformes > Cichlidae > Neolamprologus > Neolamprologus brichardi. Next base: position 61,634,274 of record NC_142110.1, read on the forward strand.
CACAACATGTGTTCACATGTGGGTTTTCCCTGAAAGATGTTAGGATTTCATTAATTTGGTTATGAATAGCACTAACCTCCAGTGGCTGCAAATGAAAATTAGCCTATATGGCTAAATCTAGCAAATTTACACGATGGACTGTGTTAATATATAAACCTTTTCCTTCTTAAAGAGAATAAACATAATGGAACTCAACTGTTATCCCAGATGCTTTGCATTAAAAATGTAATATAGCCTTTCCTGTCTTGGCCGGTTTAATATGTAGAGCTGCATCGATTTAATTAAATACTTCTTTTCCTGACTTCACATTGTAAGAGTTGTTGTTGTGAGTACAGGTTATGTCACTCCAGCACCAGTGGTTATGTATTTACTCTCTTGAATACCAACATTTGCAATCATGTAACAGCGACCTTTTCAGAAACTCATCCACCCCATGATTCAGTGGGTTGTAGAGCCACTTTCAGTAATAACTTGGAGAAACTGTTTTCTGGATGACTTTGTATCAGTCTCTCAGATCAGGAGGAATTGTAGCCCTCTCTTATTTACTAGTGATGGGTCGTTCGCGAACGAAATGGCTCTTAGAGCCAACTCTTTGAAGTGAACGACGCGAGCCGGCTCCTTATTGGGAGCCGTGAGGTTTTTTTTTTTTCTTTCTCTCACCCTCTCTCTCGCCCTTTTTTCCGCTAAACTCCGCACGCGAGGCCTGTACTTTGCGCTGGGCAGAGGGGGGAGGGGCGTTAGTTACACTCACAGTAGCACAGGAACAGAGCCAGAGAGAAAGAGAGCGAGGGACAACAACATCACATTAGAAAGGTATAGTAATCATCTACTATTTTCAGTTGCAGATGATAAAGGATTCAGAAATCATGCAGGCCTTTTTGGAGTTTGTATATGCTTTAGAGTTTGTACGTGCTTTGTCTCTAGGGGCCATATATAAACATATATAAATAAAACCACTTTTTTTACATTAGTAATTCCTTTTCTGCATAATTTTATATTATTGTTAATGATAAATTAATTAAAGCAACAAAACAACCTAAAGAGCCCGTTCGGAGCCGAAAGAGCCGGCTCTTTTTAGTGAGCCGAGCCGAAAGATCCGGATCTCTAAAAAGAGCCGGAAATCCCATCACTATTATTTACAGTGTTGCTTCAGTTCATTAAGGTTTGCAGGCGTTGATTTTAATGCACAGCTATCTTAAGGTCCCACCACAGCACTTCATGCTGAAGTCTGTGTCAATGAAACACCACGATCTTTTTCTTTATCAGACATTCTGCTGTAGTGTTGCTGGGATCATCGTCCCGTGGCATCAACTAATCTGAGTCAAATTTTAGATATCGGCCTCACATTTGACTCTGCAATACTTTGTTGTTCACGGTTTACTTAGTGGCTAAACATCTCCACTTTGGTCTTGTCTGTCCATTGTTGTCAGATACAACTTTGCAAACTTAACCCATGCTGACATGTGGGTGGGGATTTTGGGATTATTGTGTTTTCTTTCTTCCTGGCAACCCTTCCTAAACAAGTCATTCTTATTCAGTGTCTTTTCTAATTGTACCATCATAAACTTTAACATTTACTGAGATCTGTTGCCCTTGGATTTTTTTTTGCAGATTTTTCTGAGCATTGCACAACACGAGATTAAAGTGAATTTGGCTGGCATCGTGTTAACATACACATGAATGCTCCAGACTAGCAAAATGACAAAACATATACTTTTACAGAAGTGCTCAGACTGTAAGGGTGTACTTTTTTTTTTACATTACTCTATATGAGTACTCAAAGTATTTTTTTTCCAGCATTAGAGAATAAAACCAAAGTGCATGGAGGATATTTAAACTATCCATTATATTTTATATAATCAGAAATGAATAACTCTCCTCCAGTACATCTGTAGAGAAAACATGAATCTTGACAAATATAACAGTACAATGTGGTGCACAGATGTCCAATCTGAGAACACATTTTACAAGAAATACCACAAAATGTAAGGAACTACGTTATCTTCATTCTGCTACATCTGGAGCCTGGTTCTAGCTCACAAAGCTGGAAAATTGTTGGAGAGATAGAGAAGGAGGGAAAAAAGGGTCGTTGTGTACATGCAGTGAAGTGCATGTGTGTATATGTGTGTACTCTCTCATTGCATGAGTGCTATAGGAAATATATTAATAAAACAACTCAATGTGTGGCAGCGATTGCGCCTGGCTACTATAAAAGAGGACTCTTTCGCTCTCATTCACTGAGTTGCACAAAAAGGTGTGACATCATCGGACACACACAAGAGTTTCTACTAACAAGAGACCAAAATAGACCATGACGCCTCTCTTTCTCTCCCCCTCCCTCTGGTAAAATATCTTCTTGTTGTTTATCTTTCTCCCTTTCTTTCCTCATTTGTCTCATTCATTTTCCATTTCAACTATTTCAACATTTCACGATACCCAATTTCTCCTCTTTACAACAATCAGTACCACCTTTCTGTTTTTAACCCTTTTTCTTTTGGTTTATAAAAGACACAGGGTTAGAGTTGGATCAATGTCCCATTATAACATTACTGCAGCGATATAAACGTGCAAGCTAATATCGTACTTACTGTAAACATGAGCTGGCATCCTCCCAGTATGTAATCCAGAAAAGTGTAGTCCCTTGTAATCTAGAGACACGGGAAAAAAGCAAGAAATCAGGAAAATAAGTGCGCAAGTGAGAACTGATCTGCTGAAGATCAGATCTATAAATGAAATTATATTTTCTATCATTCACCATTAACTTTGCTGCAAACATAAACACAGACATTATTCTTTTTAAATATTTTAAACAAACCTGACATATGTTTTTCGTGACATAATGTGCAACCAGTAGAGCACCACTTATCTTGTTTGAGCACTCCAATTACAATGAATATTTAGCATGGATTTTACCGTCATTAGTCTAATCCCTGCTGGCAGCCAACAAATATAATTACTATATTAGCCATTTTCTTCATGTGCTGTGCCCTCTGTGTGTCTCTGTACAAAGGCTTGTTCATGATTGTGTGTAAGAAAAAAAAAAAAGAGGGAAAGAAGGAAAGGAATCAATTATGAAAGCTTGTCATTGCACGCACACAGCTTTAATGTCATTCCAACAGGCATCTAAAGACTCCATGGTTCAGCTTAATGTGTCCTCTGTGGGGCTCTGAGCCATCGTACTAATTAGCTATTCAAGTGGAGTTATGAACGCCCAGTTAGAAGTGTGTCAGTTGATCAAAACTGAAATTCACTGAGTCGAGTGTTAAGATGGATCATTAAGACGTAATGAGAGGCCGGATAATTTGTTTGATTTGCTACAGTAGGTGAGTTATTTTTGTTGCTCCTGCTTAGACTGCTAATGGATCAAACTTCTTGAGCTAATATTTAAAACAAAAGTTTGATATACCAGTGGTATTATCAAACTTTACTCAATTGTACTGCTGAATTCATTGTGAAATATCACCTAGCTGTGTTGCTCTGTGTGGACTGGTTTAGTTCATTACTGCAGAACTTTCCAGTGAAGCCTCATGGTTCACTTATAAATCCTGGCGCCAAGGTATGCAAGGTGGTTCGCACGAAATATCGAAAGTTAAAGTGTACAAGCGGCTGGTAAAGATGTAGCAGCTAAATGGAGAGCATTTCCTTCCGAAGCTGGAGCAACTAAAACACAAATAAGTGGAACTGTAGAAAAACATCACTGCTCTGTTTCTTCTGCCCCCTTCCTAAAAACTTTTCAGGGGACTTTAACTGTCTGTTAACACAAATTTCAATCATCAACACGGTAGCGATCTAGTGCATCTGGCCATGCAGAAGTTCAAAGTGAGCATCGATGTGCAGCTGACAAAGATTCAGCAGCTGTGTGAAGCCATCATGTCACCATGGACCAGCATCTCTGAGCAATGTTCCCAGCAGCTTGTATGCTATGAAGAATTAAGGCAGTTATAAAGGCAACAAGGGGCTCCGAACCGTAACAGTAACAATCACAGTGTTTTTTTAAATCTACTATAAGCTTAGCACCTGTATAAGAGGTATAAGCTTTCAGTTAAAACCAACATTAAACCATATGGAAACATCAGAACATGACAACTAATAATGCTGAATGCTTGAGCATGTAAAACCAAAACGTTGCTTTCATTCTTTTAAAATATCACTCAATTTCCTGACTGACTACAGATTCCCCAGTTTACAACAAAGCTGTAACTATTGTTATTTGCTTCTTAATATATTAAGAATAAAAATATTGATCTGATTTTAGATTTGGAAACACGTTTGATATGTGAAGCCACAAGTTGAATGTGTCGGTGACAGCAGTAAGAAAAAGAGTACATCTACTGCAATTCTAAGATTGCTAAGAAACCTTCATCCGTCCTCACCTTGCAGGACTTGACAATGATAACTCCAGAATTTTTATAATTCTTCTTCTTTTTCTGTTTCTTGGGATTAATGCAGTCAAACTCCACCTGCAGATACAGGAATGGGTAAGAGGTAATGAAAGAAATTAAAATGAATGTGTCATTATCAGTAACAGAGGAGTGGGTTTAGCAGGGACAATACAAGGAGAGGAAAAGCTGAGATAACAGCAGAGTTGAAAAGAGTTGGTGTGAGATGGGAAAATGATCAGAGAGGCAGACGATCGAAAGACTGCGACTTGGATTCACAGCTTCCCCATAACGATGAGAGCAGGTTCACCTTGACTGTCAAACTATAGTGATTGCCATTAATACAGTTACCTACATGTAGACAGAAAATGAAAACAATACAGTGTTAAAAAACAGAAAGATTTAATTTTATGTGATGCTGTTGAAAGAAAAGTGAAGGACAGGATGGTTGGTAATACTGTAAGTCACACAGACACACTCTTAGGTGGCAATGTCTGATCAAAACAGACATTTTAGTCAGTCAGCGATTCATATGACAGGTAACTCTAAATGCCTTGTCGTGTTACTAAGGCTCAGCTAAGGGATATTTTACATCTCAAAAGCACTTCTCTTTTTATCTTTCTTTTTTGCATTCCATTCTCGCTCTCTCTCTGCTTACACCCCCCCCCCCCCCACTCCCCCTTCATCTCTCCATCCTGCCTCTTATCTTTATTTCCTTGTTATTTCCCCCACCCAACATCATTACCACACATGATGAGACTCAGTGGGAGAACAAGTCATGAGGCCGCTTTGGCACATGCACACATGCAGTTTCACTAGCAACACACACACACACACACACACACATGCACACACACACAGACCGGCTAATCAATGACCTACGTTCTTATCAGTGCATCATACATCTTTGACAGATCAGGAACTCACATGCGAAAAGAATAAATCTCAGTAAAATTAGAAACAATACCAATGTATAAATGAATGCTTCTAAACTATAAATCAAGCCATAAGACGCAGAAATGCAGACATGTGTTAAGAAATGAATTACAGCACTTCACATTACAAGTTAACACTTGGGGTCATAAGTTGATATCAGTTGATAAATATCATGAAATTACCAAAGTAAAACCCAATCACAAGTTTGTTCCCATGTCGGTAAGACAAAGTCTAACCTAAGATATACCCATGTGTACTCTTACTACCAAGCAATTGCACAGTTATAAGTCTAGTAATTACATTGTATTTACTTAAATAATGTCTCTTTATTATGATCTAATTACCCTACTACTAAACTCTGTACACACTGGAAACAATTCACTCGTTGCACACTGCTGCCTGGTTGCTTGTAGACATTCCAAGTTCTGGTTGCCTAGATGACCCTCTAATGTGTTCACATCCAGGTCATATGTCATATACAGGTCCTCGTCTAGAAGAACTTGCGTCAAGTTTATCTTGGGCCCTGCCCACTTTTGATCACCAGCTTTTATTTCGCCCGTATTGGCTCAAAGTCGCTGAATGTGATTCACTTTCTTTAGTTTCTTGTTGCAATGTTGGCCCAATTGCTTCCAGTGTGTACACAGCTTGACACTGCATTACAAAAGGATTCAAATACTTAAACTCATTAGCTTTACTTTTATGTATGCTGCACGTACTGCCTTCCTGGCTTGCACACCTATTTTTTAGCATTTCTGGGGCCCACCCCGCATCCCCCTACTCTCGCCTCTTTCATATGTGTAACAGCGATATCCTAAACCTGGGAGGCACCGCTTATCCTGAATAAGCCCTTTCTCGAGCCGCTCTCTGACCTAGATCATTTTCTTGTGTGAATGTGCGTGTGAATGGGTGAATGACTGGATGTGTAAAGCGCCTTGGGGTCCTTAGGGACTAGTAAAGTGCTATATAAATACAGGCCATTTACCATTTACCATTCTTCTCATGAGCCTGTCACCTTTATTATCAATAAAAAGTGTTAAACCATGTTTGAGTTGTGTTATCTGCTAGCGAATAGCATGCTAACATGCCACCTGCTAAAACGGAGCCACAAGCACAATCATGTCAGTGTTTTACCTCCACTGAGTTCTGGGCTTCACTCATCTTTGCAACTGTGGTCTGAAACTCTCCAATGAAGTCATGTCCTCCATCATTATCGTAGTCATAACACAGCACCTGTAATTGTGCAGAATGCATCACATCATGCTAGTCTTTTCTTTCACACGGGCAGCTTATAAATAAAAGCGGAAACTCAAGTGGTTATGTGGTTTCTGGTATCTGTGTCCTACTTTCACTTCTGTACTGACTCTTCACTTCTTTTTTCATTTTTTTTCAAGTTTGACATTCTAGCCAAAGGACACGATAAAATAATTTTTTATTTTTTTCACAGTTGATCTCACCTGTTAGATTCAGTGAAGATTACATTTGATACTAAACATGTCTTCTAATAGAGAAAGTAAAAATTCTTACTAACCTTGATGCTTCTGTCCACGTCTCCATTGCACAAAGAAATGAGAGGCACGGTAAAAGGTTTCCACACTGGATCTAAAGTGTTCTTTATGACCTGAAGTCACAGACACAAAAATAGGCAGAGGAGCGGATGTATGATGCAATTACCTGAACTTATGTCTGTAATTAAAGTTGTACCACTTTGTGTGAGGCCAAGTTTAGCTGACAATAACAGTCAATGATAATAACAGTCAGATGAAGGTAAGTTTAACCTCTGCCAATGACTCACCTCTGTCCTGTGCACAAGCATCCATTTACCATCTTCTCCCTGTTTGTGAAACTCCAGGTAAGGGTCTGACTTCCCAAAGAAGTCCTGCACAAACAAACACACGGTGAATTTGCCCTCATGTCTTTTTTTGTCTGTTTACATCTCTTATCTCTTTCACAAAACTGCAACCACTAACCACTGCATGACAACTGCAAAACTACAGGTGATTTAAATTTCTAAAAAAAAATGTTTCTTCGAACACTTAAAAGATCAGATTGATTAATTAATTCTCTGGAGTTTTAACTACAGCATACAGCAGGTACACAGCTTGAGCTTGAATCCTACTCACAGTCAGAGATGGGCAGTAACGCGTTACACGTTACTGTAATCCAATTACTTTTTTCAAGTAACAAGTAAAGTAAGGGATTACTATTGCAAAAATGGTAATTAGATTACCGTTACTTTCCCGTAGGAACGCTGCGTTACTGCGTTACTAAAACCGTGATTTATTTTGCGAGAATGTCTCATGACAGTGACATACGCAAGTGCAACGTTCGTGACAACAGCTGTGTGCAGCTCAACAGTGGATCATACATCGAGTGCGGGAGAGAGTTTGAGCATGCAGCATTTAAAGCGTTGAAGTACTGACCTTACTTTAAGTTTGATTCCATAAAAAGTGACAAAAACATTAACGTCCATTAGCATTGTGCGTGGGAAGAAAACTTCTTTTTACAGCGAAAAAACCCCCCTAAACTTCCAAGCAAGCACCGAGTGCGCTACGACGTAATGGGAAATCCACAGAGAAACTCGCGGATTCTTCAACTGACCGCTGCGGCACACCTGCACCAGGGTAAACCTCCGCCTACCCAACTCCTGCTTTACAGGTGAAAATAGAGCAAAAGGACCGCTAGTCTTTGACTTTATTTATTTTCTGCTGTGTTTTACTTGCATCTATTTGAAAGAGTGAGTGTAAACACACACACAAAAAAAATATTTTATGTGCTGGAATGTGCAGAAAATAGGTTTAAATATTAAACAAATTTCTTCCAGTCAGAGAATGTTGCATATAATTACATTTTTGCTTGATGCATAAAGTTAAAAGATTAAAACTAATAAAACAAGTTTTAAAAAGAGACTTTTCCATTTGATTACATTTTGTACGATGGATTATGCAGAAAAAGTAGAATTGGGCTGAAAGATCTATCGCTTTATCACCTATTGAGGTTGTAAATTGTGTTTTTAAAAAGTAACTAAGTAACTAAGTAATTAATTACTTTTGATAATAAATAATCAGTAAAGTAACGGGATTACTTTTTTTGGGAAGTAATCAGTAATTAGTTACTGATTACTTTTTTCAAGTAACTTGACCAACACTGCTCACAGTTATGATGTTTCTGACCCAGCAGCTAGAGTTGCAGTATATCAAAGCTGCTTGAACGCCGATATTTAATATGTAACAATTTTATAATATCAACAATTTTTAAAATTGTCCTTCAATCGGAAATAACACCACATGATAGTGTTTAAAAGGTACATATGTGTACTGTAGTACACAGTGCACTGTACCATAGGCCAAAACACCTTGTAATGTTACATAAAGGTAGCACCTATTATGGCAGCTGAGTCATTGTGCGCACTTACTTTTTAATATTTCAGGGTTTAGAAACATGTTGCTGTTACAAACCCACCATCATACACAATACACACAATACACTTTCAGTTCAATCATGCCCACGGCACATATGGCCGTTGTGTCCGTAACAACAACAAGTGTTGTTAGGGACAATTTTATTGAATAAATTTCTTTGAAAAATTATTTTTGTCATAGTCTTTGTTATCAGCGACCTTATGCAGTAAGGTTTAATTGACACTGGGAGATTATACAGCGTTTTTTTTTTTTTTACTTTACTATAATCTTATGATATTTATACTCAACTAAAACTAAACTGAAATCAAAAGAATTTCGATGTCGAAATTATGACTGAAGCCATTTTATGCTTTAGTCAAAAGGATACGACTAGAACTAAATCAAAATTATCTGCCAATACTAAATGCTGCAGGAATGACTGTTGGAGGTTGCAGTTGTTTCAGCAAACATCCAAAAATACATATTTAATGTGTCAAAACAACAGTTTTAATTCCAGCTACCCCAGCACCTGATAGCCTGTTGTTTGGCAGACAAAGGTGAAGACTATGGAAGCATTTAAATCTTGTCTGTGTGGGCTGTATTTGTGTGTCCTAAAGTGGTATGCATGCTCAAATATATCTGAGTGTGTGTGTATGTGTGTTTGGATTTGCACCCTGAGTGTGTGTGTGTGTACGTGTGTGAGCGTGCGGGGGTCTAACTGCCTACCTTCTTATCCAGTTTACGCCCACTCAGGGTCAAAGTGATGATTCTGTTGTCAGACAACTCCTGCGCTGTTATCTAAAATAAGAGCATCGCACAACATTAGCGGCAGCAGAAGCACTCACAAATATTAACATTTACATCGACAACAGGCAACAGGAACAGTTGGCAAACACGGTAACGGCAGCAGCCTCGATGACTTCAGGATCAGCGACTGTAGCCATACCGTTCACGCAAACATCACAGACAACAGCAAGTTTAGGCGACACAGCACAGTGTGCATTTTTTACATTTGTCTTGTAACTCATTAAGTGCATTGAGACATTGACACCTTTCAATCAGGTGCATGGCCAAGTCACCAGGTTAGTGACTTCCATATATTCCTTATACAGCACTATTAGATTGCTGACTACCCTTTAAACAGATCCTCAGAGGGTCTGAGGGCTGGTTATGATGGCGGTCATGCTCTGAGTCACTTACTTCTAATTAGATCTGGGGGCAACATGGCGACCCGTCACACCCCAGTTTAAGGAAAATACTAACGCTAATAAGCTTGGGGTGTCTTTACTTAATTTATTTAAACCAACCTAACTGACGATCCAACGGGAACTTACCCTTAAATAATCTGGTCTCTTCTCGGGACCATTTCTATTTTATTTTTGTGAATAAGGTTCTTAAAAAAACAAATAAGTTCATAATATTTATAATATTCAGTTCATAGTTCATAATATTTTCTTTTAAGAGACAGTAGACATTCTTACTGTAATGGATCCTTTGCCAGCTGGCTTCCCATTGGCTAAGATCAGGGGTCTGTGAAGTTTCTTATTGGACACAATCTATTGGATAAGAGACAATCAGGACAACAATTATTTATTTTCGGAATTGAGCAAAAATCCACTTTAAAATACAGTCTGCATCTAATTGTAAGAATAAATTCCATCTCGTTCAGTTTATCCTATCCCGTCTTCTCTAGGCTATACCTGTAGTTATAAAGAATATACTTCAAACCAAAGAAGAAGAAATCATTCAGTACCACTCCCAGTGTGCAAACAAATGCTCCCAGGAAGTCGTGCTCATCGAGCTGTGTGGCACACTTGTCTTCATCGAACATGGCAAAGCGAAGTTTCTGGATTTCTTCAAAGTGGTAGTCCACCTGGAACTTCACCCCAAACACTGGATTCAAGTTGTTCACAGCTGTTTCAGTGCGTCCCAGCTAAAGGTCAAGAAACAAGGAGAGAAAAATGCTGTAAAAATTAAATAATTCCAGTATTGTCCCTTTTAACGTTTCACAAGCGTGTCATAGTCCTGGTCCTGAACTATCGAGCTCTGTCCAGCGCTTGTTTTTAATTGATCATGACCTAGGTTATTTCTTCCTCAACAGTATGCTCTTGTGTCCTGTTGTCAGGTCTTCATCTCTCTGCTAAGTTGGTTTCTATTTTATTTTGGCAGTCCTTTGTGTTTTATCCTTAGTTTTACTTCCTTTGTTTTGTTATACCCCATTAGCCTCACCTCTTGTACCCGGTTGTTTCCTGTTATCCTGATTAGTCTTAGTGTGTCAGTTTGTAGAAAGAGCTTTGGTTGTCCTTTGTTGTGATATCTGTTATGATTTCCTGTGTGTCCTCTACCAGTTCGAGTCTTGAGTTTGGACCTTTTTTCCTTGTTCCTGTGTTTTGGATTGCTTTCTACCACCATTAACAAAGAGCTTTGTTAATCCTGCCTGTAGAGTTTGGTTTTGTGTAGGCACTACATTACCAAAATAGCTGCTCACCTGCATCTAACAGTCTCAAAGTCACCACAAAATCTAAGCTCCATCCCTTTCAGCAAAACACAAGTGGCTAGTTTTTCCCTTGGTTTTCTGTCCATGTTCCTTAACCTCCTAGGACCTGGCGTCCACATATGTGGACATCACATTTTTGGTTATTTAGACCCAAATACTCAATTTTTGCTCTACAAAGGCCTGATATCCACTTAGAAGGACATTATACTGCTACCGTTCTATCGAAATTTGTAAACGAATATCCTCATTTGTGGCTCTTATTTTTCTTAGAAACAAAAATTGGGTAAAAGAAAATCTGGTAATTCTTTGTTTTTACATTCACTGGGCCCCAATATGCCCAAATATCAAAGAAAAATTAAAAATGCATGGTGTGGAAGAGTTTGGGTCTTAAGAGGTTAAACAAGACTTGAATGCCAAAATAATAGAGGTGGGAATCACCATACAACTCCCGATACGATATTATCACAATACTTAATGCACGATACGATATTATTGCAATTTTTAAAAATATTTTGCGATATTCAAATTCTGTACATAAAGGTAAACTTTATCAATATTCATTTTATCTAATATCAAAGTCTCACACTCAGTCTTTCTCTCATTTCAGTTTTATTGTTGACAAACTGAACGGTTTGTATTACAGTCTAGTCCAACTTAACTGAATGCAACCATCTGGTACAATTATAGCTATTCTGAACTATGCAATTTATGAAATCTATGCAGCCCATTCAGCAACTGAAGAATTTGAAAGTAAATTAAAACAAAAAATAATTTTACATTAAATAAAAAAGTTTTAAACTTAATTAAAATAAAACATGTCTTAAATTAAAATAAGTAAACTGTCATGTTTATTGCTGCCAAAAAAAAAGTTAAACACATTTGGACAGTGAAGGAATGTCAGGATTCTTGCTCAGAAAAAGGATCAACATGCTCTGAAGTCAGAGCACAAAAAACATTTTGTAACAAAATATCGATTTCTGCTGTCCCTGTATCGATACATTATTAGCAAACAAAATATCACGATACTACACAGTATCGATTTTTTCCCCCACCCCTACAAAATAATAGCCTAAAGTAGCTGTGACTCTTCTGTTGTGGAAAACTGCAAGACTGGGTAGTCTCTGCAATCTTGCAACATGTGGCAATTTATACAGAAGCTTTGTAAATTCTTAATGAAAGCTTAAAAGACTAAAAATAAATGACTAGAAACATAATAATGAATTGAATTATTAGTATGAATACATGTAAATACTATCGTACATAATCATCAATTTAACTTTTGAGTATTTAATTGCAAAAGTTAAAATTATTAAAATTAAAATTAAAATTGGATTTTATTTTGAAATCTTACAAAGCTGCAAAAAACAAACAAACAAGTTTTTATATAGTATAAAAATATTACTGTTTGTGTTTACAAAAAGCAAAGTATGTACATGCATATGCAATTTAATAAAGTGATACTGATATGTATCTGGCAACTGTAACGCACCAAACGACTGTAAAATAGTTTGAGTTGCTACATATGCGTGTGTCTGTGTTTCTCCAATCTTTTTTACTCTAGAGATTCCAAGAGAATGATGTGTAGTCTTAACATTAGTTTTGACACACACTTCTCTAAAAACATTTAATACTGAACGCATTAAACAAGAATCAGCCTCGGGCAACTCTTCAGCATCCCTGATTGTGACATCGGCGTGTCGTAAAGTCTGTGGCGCCCACTCGAAGCCAGGATTCCCCCCGATAACAAGATGCAGCTAAAAAAAACAAACAAACTTGGCCAGTGATGATCAAATCTGTGGGAGTGTGTTAGACAGAGACCCAACAATGTGCCTCCTACCTGCCATCCCCAGAATTACTATAGATTCCTATAAATATTATACCTTGGTCTGACGCTGGGTTGATAAAAAACAGCAGATTTATCGGAACTTTTAAAGTAGCCTGCTGCGGTGCTTTGTGGTAAATGTATCCTTAAACCAAAACAAAGTCCTAAAAAGCTGCAGCCGTCTGACAGCACTTTATCCAATTTAAGGGACCCTTTCCCCTAAAGCCATTGTTTTTGATGTTTCTCAATGCGCTGTGTTCTCATGGCCCCAGAGAGCAGTCCAGACAGCAGACAGATAAGAGGGTGTGGGTGCCTGAAAAGAGTGCTGTGAGAGTCATGTTCTTTGCTCTGACTCTTCTAAACCAGGTAGTTGACTGGCTAATCCCACGGCCGTGCTACTCTCCAGCCTGACTCACCCACGACACGTACGATCATTAAACGAGGTCACATATACTCAGCCTGTCACCACTGAATATAAAAGGCCTTAAAAAAGTTCAGCTCATTCCGATAACGGAAACGGGAGGGATGAAATGCAAAACACTTACAAAAATGCATCTAACCCTCTGCAGGTTCACAGGAAAGAAACAAACACTTTACACTGGATGTCTAGAATTTCAGTCTGGAGAATTTAAATTAAACTAACTGAACTTTGATACACACCAAAAAAGTGAAATTCTTTTTGAAAGGAAAACTCTTGTTGATGATCTCCAAACCTATGGGACCTTCTAAACCTTTGGTGTCAAACACAAGGACCAGGGGCCAAAATCAGCCGCCAATAACTCCAATCTGTCTCACTGAACGGATTTTGAAAATGTGAAGGAGGGCGTAAATTTTACACTTGTACAGTAGACGTGTTTTCATAGGCTAATCTGTTTAATAATTGTATGCTGTTGTAATGCTGCTCCTTTGACATAAAGAGTCAGATAGCATCACATATTTGATTTGGCAGTTTTAAACCAGATACCCTTCCTGATACAACCCCAAAGGGGATTTGTGTCTCTAGCTGGAACTCAAACAGTGACCTTTAGTTTGCCAAGCATATATGTCAACCATCAAACTATGGAGCCATCACTATTGCCCTATAGTGTCTAAGACCAGCCAAACATCGAACAGTTTTTTTCTTGAGCCCATTTCCCAACATCTAACACTTTTATTCATAGTAACATTTACTGAAGGCACATCTAGACAGTTTATTAACCTCAAAAGAATCTCCATTTCTGCAGAATCCTGGTGTATTTTCTATTCACCAGCCTTTCCTCAAAAACCCCTGCAGCAAACAGCAGTACCGCCATCTATTACTTAGCTGTTCTTATGCAATTACACCTTCTTCTTTCATCTTTATTTCCTGCAACAGTTGTAGAGAAATGAATTCCTTGATCCTGACGGGTCCCAGTGGTTGCATACGATCTTCCAATGTTCATATATATTGTATATACTCCTTTCACTATTCTTGTTTGCTATTTATTCCTGATGTCTTTACTATTTACATTTTATTTATATTTATATTTTATTTGAATTCTGTCCAGTACATGTACAATGACAATAAAGGGCTATTCTACTCTATTCTATTCTATAAAATGTACCTTTCTCGTGCTACTGGGAATGCTTTTATCTAAGATACATTTCTCTCTGACTGTAGGTAATGATATTAGTACAGAACTGAGATACTCCAGCAGGAAAAAGGTTTTAACTTCACCCCGCTACCGGTGCTTGCAGCACTTATCCATCTGTCTGACTCACGGGAAGGCAGCAGTGGAGAATGGCTGCACTTCGTAGCTTAAAAACTCATATTATTGGGACATCACAGCACGCCAGCAGGCTAAAATCTCATAGCAGTGCCTCTGTGGATTTGATCCTGGTTCACTGAGCTTTAGAAATGAATCAGATCCCTCTGGCACTTCATGCCTCCTTTCTTTCTTATCTGTTTATGTTTACTACTAGATAAAAAAGAAAAACAACAATACAGGTCACTGAGATTACTTCAGATAGAGGCACTGCCCGCTGCAGGGAAAATTAAGCTGTAGAGCTGCAGCTGGAAGAAACAGGTACAGGAAGAAAGGTACAGGTACTGATAGGGTTATGATAGATAAATAAATAGACTTTCAACAAAGCAAATACAATAGATGTGCATCCCGCAGCTTAATTTATAGTGAGTTAAAGGAATTTAGAAGCAATCTGTTATAAGTGTTCGTGCCTTAGATTTGAGCAGACACTTCAGCCCAACAGCTCAATACCAAGATGTTGAATCACTGAAACAAACCAAAGCGGCTCTAAAGACATCGGTGATGATGTTGCTAATAAATAATCACTAGGACCAGCCTACAGCACCAACAAAATCTCTGCTAAACACTGACAACTGGCAGGTGCAAAAATGTACCAGTGAAAGTGTGCTTTGGCTTTACAGTTTAAATTTAATGTGTTATAACCATAAAAAATGCAACACAGTGGCTGACAGCAAAAGTTACTTATTTAGTCATCAGCTACAACAATTTTAATATAACTTGCGAGTCTTGTTTGTGTCCCGAATCATGTCCAAAGTTCACTTTCCTTTAAGCTTCAGTCTATTTACCACCATTTACTGAGGCTTCTAAATATCCCGTGTTTATTGTGCACTCACTAACTTTGTTGTATGTTATGAGTTACTGAGCTGAAAGTCTGAGTTTTCAGTGTCTCTTTGAACATGGATTGATCACCATGGTAACTTGTGCTTACTGCATAACCCGATCTGGAGCAGATTATGTTCAGCTTCAGTTTAAAATAGTCTGGCGCACAACATTTTCAGTCATTCAGTCTATTTACATATGATACGAAGGAGCCTTTACCGCCACTGAAATAATATTCTAGCACTGAGTGTTTTCATGTTATGCAAAAGAAAAAAAAAAAGGAAAAAATCTAATTTTCTGCTCTTACTTTTGATATGTGTAATTACATATCAAATATTCTGGGGAGTCCTTAATCATTTACGAGTGGAAAATTCAAAACAATACTCTGGTGTGGAAAGTTTTAAACGTAATATTAATCCTACACTTGTATGAACTGACTGTTCGTGTGCTGGATTTCTATTCTTTTGATCGAACAGCTAAATTTAATAACTTAGAAGTTTAAATGACTGGAAACTTGCAACTCTGGGGACTAATCGTAGAGCTTTGAAGTTGTGATAAATGTAGAGGTGTGTTTTATTTTTTAAGACACATTTTTAATATTCTTATAACGTATTTAAAGATGAAAATTACTACAAAATGTCAGTTATATGGGGCTTAATGTGAACCACGCCATTCACACATCACACAGTGATTTAATGCACTTAAAATCACAACATTTATTAGCCTATATGTTGGTATCTAATGATACAGAATTATAAACATCTGCAACAGGCCAGTTTACATTGGAATGAATTATAACAAAACTTACTGTTGAGTATCATTTAGCATCACAAATGTAGATCTAATAAATAAGGCTGCATTTACTGCAGAGGACTGTTAGATTTTTAAACCCTCTGGTTTGAATATGCCACTGCCTGTGAGTTCTCACTTACAGTGTTACAGGCTTATATCTGGGTTTATAACACGTGTTGAGATTAGTATTGGGATTTGGAGTTGGAAGCTCGGAGAAAAAAAAATCCTTGGATTTAGAAAATAGCCTCAGTAGTGTGATACTTGGGTGCCACATCATTTACATAGCTGAGATCCATATTTCTGTAGACCTATCACATTCTTCAAAGACTTTCTAACACTAACTTTGGCTGCTATCTCCCATTTACGGCTACAGTCATTCACTTTCTTTTGCCTTCTTCTTGTTCTGTCGCTCATTCATGTCATCACCTCGCTGTCTTTCTCTCCTCCTCCTCCTCATCCTCCTGTCTTTCTCTGGATAATTTTCCCCTCGCCTTCTGCTGCACCCTTTTCTCATCTCCCTCTCTCGCGCCTCCTCGTTCTCACACTCTTACCCTTTCGTACCCACTTTTTCTCTCTTTCCCCTCCCCGATGGACCCAGCTGCTTCTCACACCTCTAGCTCACAAGACAGACGAAGATAGACAAGAGACTGAGACACGGAGACCTAGAGAGGGGAAGGCTGGCGACGGGAACGAGAAAGACAATCAGAGAAAAAGACTGAAAGGAACAGGAGGAGATCAGAGAAGTGAGAAAGCTGAGCGTGAGTAAAACAGCGAGCTGTGGATAATATCCGCGAAAAGGTTCGGGCCTCATTTCGCCTCCTCCATCGTTGCCTCACTCTAGGAGCACTAAGCTTTTGTTTCCCTTCCCGTTGCTATGGTAACTGTTGGCAATTTCACATCGGAGCCACATGCCCTGCTGACCGACAGCTAGCTGCAACCCGAGGCACTCGCCTACACACAAACACACACACACACACACAGGCACAAAAAAACCCAGATTGCTCTGTTGACCAGCTGTTAGCTGCAGAAGCATCGAAGCAGGAGCCTGCACACACCAAGACTTCATCACCGTCTTCCTCTTGAGCATCTTCAACTTGTTTCCTCAGTGGGTCTACGTGGATAGACCATGTATGATCAGGACACATGACAGCCACTTCCTAGCAGTGAATGCACAAAATATTAACAGTGCTGTTCCGACATAATACGGACTTTGAGCAAGTGAGCTGGTAGTTTAAACGTCATCAAATGTCCGTTCCAACTGCGATGCTCAGTCGTCTCCATCACATGCCCTGCGTTTCTGGAAATCTTCAAAATAGATGTTTGCTAAACTGCTCTGTTTAGAAATATAGTAGCTGGCAATGATTCTGTCTATTGATTTTCGCGAGCAGTGTGCTGGAGTCTTGAAAATGGCCTCATGATTATCACCATCTTCTCATGTTGGACCTCTGCACCGACGCTTCAAACCTGACTCAAGCTCACAGCAACAGTCGATGTGCACTGTGTACTTTTACTGCGCCTCAAGTGCGCTTAAAGTGAATTAGTAATGGCAAAAAGATTGACTTCACAAAGCTGGATGAAGCATTTGAAGACCTGTTAATATAAATTAACCCAAGAAAAATACATAATTACCATGAACTGAGAACTATATAAAAATAGCTAACAAAAAGCAAAACCAACTGACCAAGATCTGATACAAAATACAGTCACAATATCACAATATCACAGTCACAAAGCTGAATCAAACCGACTGGAATTTAGCAACAGAGTTGCTGCACTTCAGTTTTGGCGTCAACCTATTACCCCAGTTGTTGCTATTTGCAGGAAACAACCCAAACGAGCCCTAATCACAGTCATACTACTGTTCTAATAAGCATTTTGTTTGCCTTAGCAAACCATTTCAATGAGCTTTTGGGAAAACGTATTTACACATATTTGTACCATTAACTCCTTCCCCTCATTCAGCGGGGCACTTTATACTGCGGCAGATAAATTAAAGGTGCATCAAAGCTACTGAGCTAAGATCTGTTTCTTCTGCTTTGGACTCTCCAGCTGACCATAAAGCCAAAGCAGAGAAGAAGAATTAGCAGCTGATTTCAAACCAGTAACTTTCTGCTTTGAGTCATGAGCACACATCAGTGAGAGCCTCTACTGACCAGAAAGGATTTCAGTACAGCTGTTGTTTACTTCTCTGTTAGTTTTCTTGTCAACGGTAAAAACCAACAACAACAAAAACGAAGGTATAATCACTTCTTTACGCTGTCTGGACCTGTGCTCTGGTTAAAGAGAATAAAGTGATGTTTTATGCCATTCAACTAGACTTCAGTGCCATCTTGTAATGGGTACAAGGAACAGGTGAGTGAATGAGATGTACATACTAACACAGTCAAAATGATTAAAACCACCTGAGTGGCTTTATCCCCGATGGGCATTTCTCATCACTGGTATGGACCACCAAGCCACTAACTACACATAGTTACCAGTTTCTGACTTATAAATGCAGGTGTTTCCAAATCTATGTCAAAAAAATAACACTAGAGGCCTTAAAATCCAATAAACAGCTAATGCAGCAGCCAAAGGCATTCGTTTTCCACTGCCTGTTCAATAAAGATACACGTAGCCACCATGATACCACGCGCTGGTTGGTAAAGGTCACAGTAAAGTCTCAACCTGAGCATTTTCAAAATCAATACCTCAGCTTTATGAAATCTGACTATGAAACTTAGGGCAGTGACTGACAAGTAGTTAGCCTGGCAAGGAGCAAAGGAGCTGATGGATGTTTTCCTGTAAATTTCTACACAACTGGATGTCATTAGAAAGAAAGCTTCACTTTTTACAGCTAAATGCTTTTCTAGTTAATTTTTGATGATCTCAACGCATTTTTAATCCTCAATTTACCAGTTATTGAGTGTTAAAGTGAAGTAAGCTTGTCAAATTGTAAAAATGTCTCTTATATTCTGTGAACACATTCCTTTTCCATTCCAGGCAACTCAAATGCAGCAACAGAAAGCCACACTTCTAATTGGAAACATGGCTTTCACTTCAGTTTAACCCTGCACCTTTAAGAGAAATGTCATCAGTAGCAGATTTTGGTGTTTCCCCTTATTTGGTGCTTTTCCAAAGTTTAAATCAGAAAAAATTATTTGTTTAACATGATGACGCATCCTCGTGAAACCTGAGATTTTATGGCATGTGATTTAAAAATGTCAAACATGTATTACTGACTCTCTTTCCGGTTTTTGTGCCTTTGCCCGAGTCTACACTGCTTGTCTTAGATTGGAATGCCGCTCATAAATCTTGCAACATCCTATTGGGCTCAGCATGCCACGGCTGATGCCAGATGGTCAAGACATCATGACTTTGGATCTGACTCACAACCTATAGGCTCTTCCTGCAGAGTATCATAGACTACAAACAAAACCTTCTGGTTCCCTTTCCTCGAGGAGCCAGCATGGTGGATGTAACCTTAAAAGCACTTCTTAGAATTATTCAAATTTTCCATCCTCCCCTCAATCTTTTTATTTCTGCACTTTAATCTTCTCTCTCCACCTCCCAGGAGTCGCCATACACAGTGTGTGACATACACTGTTATGATCTTAACAGTAATATATCAAGTCTCTGTTCGGCCTTTCCTCTTCAGTCTGCCATCCCATCCTCCATTGATTCTGCTCCATTAAAACAAAACAATCCTCTCATTTCTCATGTCATTTTCTGTAGTCTTTCTCATCACTTGTTCATAAAGGTGTGGGAAACAAATTTCCCACACGTGGGACTAATAAAGGTTATCTTATCTTATAAAGGATGTATGTCTCTCCATCCTTTACTGTACCTCCACCCAGTTTCCATCCACTTCGTGGAAGAGAACGCAGAATGGATCCGACTTGGAGGCTACATCTCGATCTAGCAGGCTGGACGCGGTGACCGACAACTCCACCCGAGTGACACAGTGCTGAGGTCCGACACTGCGCTTCTGGCCATCAGTGGCCAAGCCCAGTGTGTAGGCCATGGTCACACCTGATCACCCTGAAGGAAAGCAAACAGGCAGAAGTAGACAAAATACTTTTAGTTTCATACTTCTTGACACTTAACCAAATATGTCATCCTGTCGATTGACAAAAAAAAAGATAAAACAGAGCTGCTGTGATTATTAATAACAAATCTCAGCACATTCTCAGCGTGTGCAATGAGAATATGCGCAGTGATATCATGACAGTGAACTAAAACTCTCTGCATTATGTGCAGTTAGCTGGTGGAAACATAACACCTGAAGATGCTACTTTTGGCTCTGTGAAGTGGTGAGGGTTATTTTTTCACAGACTAAATGAATTTATCCTCTGCCACCATCATAGCAGACCTGTTACAGCCTGCATCACAGCATAGACGCACATTCACTCCCATTCCTATAAACACCTTCTTCTGTACTTTTTCTGCATAAGTGTTTTCTTTCTAACATTCACCGTGTGATGGGAGCATCAGAGAGCAACCAAAGGATATCTGGCATATCAACCACCAACCTTTTGGTTTCTAGATGACCTGCTATACCTCCTGAGCTGCAGCCACCCGGAATAGAACATAGAAAATATATCATATGTTTAAAATGAGAAAATGTACTATTTTAAGACAGCATTAAGGTCATTATGAAATTGCTGACAGCAACACAACAGTGTATAAATGTCTGGGAACTGAGGAGACCTGCTGCTGGACTTTTGGGAGTGGCGAGTCATCCCATTTTTGTTCGATATAGGATTCTAGCTGCTCAGCAGCACTGGATCTCTGTTGTATGTTTTCTTTGCAAATTTTTCTAACAGCTAAATGGTCAGTTTATCACCCGAGCTCTTGTACTGTGCTGTTGGAGTAGCTGTGGTTGGGCTTTATCTTGCTGAAATATGCCTGAAAAAGGGGTCGACTGGATGCGGCCATATGTTGATCTAAAACCTGTATACATCTTTCAGCATGGGCACATTGCTAACTCCATAGGCACTAATGCACCACCCTAACATACAAGATACAGGCTTTTGACTCGAGTTGGTCCAAGGCGCAAGCTTGATGGTCCCTCTCCTCTTTGGTCCATGTTTTCCAAACAGAATTTCTGTGTTAACAGGCAGCGATTCCTGGAAGCGTTCCCGAGCCCTTTAGATGATTTCCATGACAGAATCGTGCCCACTTTAAATGCAGTACCAGAGGATTACAGGCATTAAATAATGTTTTCCAGACTTGTCCCTTGTGCACAGAGATTTCTCTAGATTCTCTTTTGATGATATTATGTACTGTAGGTGAGGAGATATTCAAAGTCTTTGTAGTTTTATATTGATTCTGAAATATGCTGAAAATTGTTCCACAATTTGTGAAGATAGTTTTTTGCACATTGTTGAACCTTGTCTCATCGATACTTGTTCTTTTTATACCCCATCATCTTACTGACCTGTTGCCACTTAACCCAATTAGTCACAAAATGTTCCTCCAGCTGTTTCTTTTTAGTGCCACTTACTTTAACGGCCTTTTGTTTTTTTTAAATGTGTTGCTGCCATCAAATTCAATGTGACCTTATACATCTTAAAATGACACATTTTCTCAGTTTAAACATTTGATATGTTTTCTACGTGCGACTGTGAATAAAACATGCGTTTATGAGCTTTGCAAATCACTGCGTTAACACCGGTGAACACAGGTATATCTGATAAAAGTTATGGTCCTGTTCTATTTAGCATGTTGATGCCATTCTTGTCAGTGAGCATACACAATGTCAGCACCTCATCCATAATTAGAGTTATTAATTACACCTGTGTTTACCCTGAGCCAAAATGGCTGCTCAGTAAATGGACAATTAATTAGACCAAACTAAAACAGAGTGCAGGTACAGAAACTGGCTGAAACATTACCGAGGCTTAAAATGACAGAAACAGATGTGCAGAGATTTTCCTGTTAGGCTGTCATGAAAAAAAGATAAACAGCCAATATCAACATTATTCATAACCTGTGGTCACCATCAGCTCAAAGGTGTCTGCCAGTGCCACGAAGAGTGAGTAAATAAATGTGCTACTCTCATGTAATGTAAATGTAAACAACTGTAGGTTGCTGTTACATACACACAGATGGCTGGTGTCCAGGATAAACCGCAGTTTCCTTGACGTAACTCTAACAGACAAGCATGTGCATGTGCTCATCTTACGCTGTATCCAACCAAATCCTAAATTACTGGAGAAACCGCTGAGGAGAGAACACGAGACGCTCCCAACACCCTGGGTGTCTGTATCTGTTGCCACGCAGAGAGCACAATTACAGAAATCAGTGTTTGACATTTGTCGAATGGAAGTAACATTTTAATGTCACAGTTTTTTTTTAAGTCGTTTTACATATGTGATATCTAACGAAATGAGTGGAAGTTTACCCAGATAACAGAATTAGTAAATCCCCATTACATCAGATCACCTTGAGAATTCGGCTTAATCATACAAATGGTTCTGTTTGGCTAAAAATACTCAATGAGTACAAATAAAACAACACTGGTGTAAAAAAAAAATCCACTGGGGGCAATTTGAGAGTCATAGTTACCCTGTGATAAGCCCAATGATACCCAGGATTAAGCACTGCAAGGACACACACACACACACAAGCTGCCCTGAGCCCAGATCAAAGCCATTACCTCTAAACTAAAGAAGCCTCAGGCTAGGAAAGGAAAAAACAGAAAGAGGGAATACACACACACACACACACACACATCTTGAAACAATTGCTGAGTTTAGTAAAAAAAAATGTTGCGAACATATTCTCAGTGGTATTGCATTTGAAATAATTCCCAGGTGGCTTTAAGGACAATATAAACAGCACCGCACCCGCGTCCAGATCAGTGGTTTTGTTCTCACAGCGGCATGCTAAAAGGATGCTGTCTGTTGCTAAGATACTAATGTGTCATGAGCAGCGTGCTCCTCCCGCTCAGCTCCACTGTGATGTCACACTGGTAGTGGTGATGCACTGAAAATACCAGTGCAACATTTTCATTCACTCACTTCATCATTCATAGGTGGAGAAAAGCGTGTTTTGACTGGCTCAACTACTTTTACTCACTCGCTCATTGTTCGTGGTCTCAGTGGCAGTCTCCTGTATTTATAGATGCTATTAACAACTCCAGTGCGAGAAGGAGCAGAGAGTGGAATAAATCCAGCTTTAAGCAGACACCTGCTCTATCCCTTATATAGAAGTCTGAATGATTAAGATTAAAAAGACATCACAGATTGGCAAATAGCATTATCAAAGAAAACATGGCTTCATGAAGTATGCTACAATGCACCAGAGCAGCTTTAAAAGGTGAACTGTGCTGCACTTTAACTGGATTCAGGATAGGTCCGCAATATTTGAGACATCAGGGGGGAAAAACAGGATGAATGTTTTCTAAAAGCAACTGAACCCCACAAAACTGCATGTTTCTTGTACTGTGGCTCTAAAAAACCTAGAGCTGCTATTGCATCGTTTTTGGCTACATGATGCACTTTGTGTATGAGTGCACTGTAGAAAGAAAACACAAACAAAATCCAGGTCCAGGTGCAGGCCTCTGACTGTACTGACCGTGCCAAAAAGCTTCACACCTGCTCACACCTGCAGGATGGGCAGGCAGCTTAAAGTGACTGACTGAGGCGGAAAAAGCATGGAAGCAGATGCCAACTTGTTAATACTAGCGGAAGGATCAGCACGCTTTAAGTGTAATTACAAGATCGGTGAGCCATATTGGTGCCAAAGTGGCCAACATCAGTGAAGAGTAGACTCCGGATCTGAATGAAGGAGAAAGATGTGCCAACTTGACCATTAAAACTCTATTTCACACACACAAACACAACACCTGTCTATTCTGTACCATATTTCCTGTGATATTTTTTTGGTCCTACATGAAAGGTGCTCGTCAAAACATGACATCTTCCCCACATCCTTCCGTAATTAACCTCCAAGAGAAGCACACCGACTGTACATTTTGGCTGCAAGGGTTATTTTTGCGTCTTAGAAGCTCCCCGGTTCCCCTTTGACTCGGGAGCTGCTGTCAGATCTCTTCTTCTAATGTAAACCCAACAGGAAAATGTGAAACCGACTCACCTCGGTAAATGACGAACAACTTCTCCGCCGCTTTTCACTTAAAAAAATCTTTAAGTGCTGCGCACAGTGAAGAGAGAGGAAAAGCAGAGCCAATTTTCCTATAAAGGAGTGAAAGCTGAGGTTAACATTTTTTTTATTATTATTATTTTTTTTAACCGGAGTATCCTGGAAGGCGCAACAGTGTGTGAACACAAACCATCCTCGTAGCCTGGACTGTGCTCTCTGCGCCCGGCCACTGAAGGACGGGGTTTAATAAAGCCAACAGTGGTGGCCTCACAGCGGAAGTACGACAAACTCACTCCCAAAACAAAAGCGGAAGAGTCAAGCAGAAAAAACTACTTCCGGTTAGTCATTCATGAGCGATCAGTGTCTATATTTTCCATAAAATTACAGAACAGTGAAAAGATGCATATTTTTTTAACCCTAGTTAATACGGGGAATGCATTTATTCCACATTTAACACATTTTTTTCAATTATTTAAAATTTTTTTTAACTTAAAAAGTACTTAGTTTAGCTCTAAAACATGAATTTAATCTTCTTCCTTGTGAATAGTACAGACATCAGGCCCCAAGTTTGTTCACTTTCTTTTAACACTACAGCCACATTAGATGTAAAATAAGGCTATTTACAGTACTCAAAAGCACGAAAGAATCAGCACTTTAAAGCATTATTTTGAAAGTATCTCCCAATGTTTTATGCTTCTGCTAAATGCAGCAAAGTCAAAGCATGTACATCTGCATGCGCAGTATTTTATGTGTTATGTATTCAGTCTTATTTTAGTTTCCATTGTTATTTAGTTGAATTTCAATAAAATGTAAATTACCCTTGTAAAAGTTTGCATCTTTAGTCACATTTGCATGTTTTTATGTGCTGCGTGTAAGCACGCCTACAGTTTCAGAGTCTCGTTGATCCTGGGATATACACAACATTTTTCTAATAATTTCATATGAACATTGTGCACGAATAGCAAGCAAAGCAAATCCATCTTCTACAGAGAGAAATTTGCCTCCAAAGGGTTGCAAATGCGTAAGATATTATCCACAAGCGTAAACGAACCTTCACAAATGTTTACAATGATTTGTGTCTAACTTTTTAAGGACTCACGAGTGCTTCAATCCACACACAAACACCTGAAGTGAAAGGACCCAAGTTTTGGTAATCCTCATGCAGCCCATTCTGCAGTACCACTGTTAACCACAAGAGGGCGGAAAGCGAACATAAATGATAACATTTCACTGACGTCGTGCCGCTGACAAGGAAACAGGAGAGGTATAAATTGTGCTTTCCACAAGGAGCAGGACATAAGATGACCTAATCTACACCAAAAAAATGTAAAGACAAAGCATAAAGCAATCAGGTATCTACTTTTAATTGTTGACATTGAGAACAAACCAGAATTCTTTTAAGTTGTATATTATAGTTGAGGTGCATATTTTTGTATTAGACTTTATTTAGCTGGCATGTATTGCTAGAGCAGATTTTGTTGAGTTTGTTGATCTGTTTAAATTTAACATAATACTTTATAAAATCGCTGACATAACAAAAAATAGAAACTCAATTTAAAGTTTTCTAATTAGGAGGTGACATCTTAATGCAACTCATAGTCGGGGAATATCAAAAGTATCTGCAATTTTTCTGTCAAGCACAACCTGCACACAAACCTTTCAAAAACTATATTTAACAGATAAGCAATTTTAAATCCTTTCAGTAAGAGCCAGTGTTGCTCCAAAAATCAAAGGAAAAATAAAAACAAAAACAAAAACAAAAAACGGACCATTACACACAGGAAAAGAGAAAGGAATAAGGTGCATTACATTCAGAAATCAAAGCATCAGCATGACTTTAGAAAGTCAGAAAACTGGTGCGACCTGCAAAAGTTACAGTATCTTCTTTTGGTCACAAAGCAACACATTCCTATAAAAATATTTATTTTTAAAATGTTTTAACCCTGATTCAATCACAGCTCAATAAATACATACAATTTCTTGCGTCCTCCTATGATAAACAGCAGAAATAAATACGCACATTGGATAGAGACCACGACCTAGAGTGACCATAGGAGCAGATAACTCTTCTTTCACTGTGACTTTGTGATTTCTTGTGTTTTCAGTAATGTGGCCTCTAATTATTGTAAACATTCCACAATGCAAATTGACTCCTCGTATCAGAGTCTGCAAAGATATATTCATCATTTCCTCACAGGAAAATAACACAGGTGTGGCCTTTATTTTCACAGCAGTTTGGGAGCTCAGTGGTGTGCTACTGAAAGGCGGGGCTCAACACAGGTTTAGTGATTTCACACTTTTTTAAGTGCATACATAAGTTAGTGTAATCTTTTTTAAAAGCCATCTTTAATGTACTTTGTGACTTTTTCTAACTTTATTGTAACAAGTTTGAAATGATCCTGTCATATGAGAAATACTGTAGTCCTGTTATAACAGTAAAATATTATCTGTTCAATTCAGTAGGGAAGAATTTAGTCATGAGTGTGATACATTAGTTAAAACTGAACAGGCGGGCCCTGCTTTGTTTATGTGTATGTTTTTCCATTCTTCCAGGAATTCAATGATAAAACAGGAAGCAGCTGGCCAGTCTCTCAGCATCACTCATTTGGGTGTCCTTGCCCACCTACTCGCCCGCCTGGGAAGGTGATGACAGTTCACCCTCAGCCGTAAAAAAACGAATTCTACTGCTGATTATTACGACTCATTACAAAAGTAACTGTGTTATTTCAGTGGCTTTGATGAAAACACTTTTTGTTCAAAACTGCATCTCTTGTTAGCCGGACAGTGACAGCAGCTTTTGAAAAAAAGGTTTCAGTGGCTTCCACCCGTCTCCTGCTTTGTGAAACCAAAGGCCAATCAGTGCAAAGTCAGGGATTTAAATAGTTTCAAAAATACATTATTTCTTCTTGTTCTAACAAACTTATTTCAACTGTACAGCCGTGTTTCAATAGAGCAGCACTTAGAAAAAAACCCCAAAACACTTCAAGCAAAAAAAATAAAAAATTCTCACAGATTTTTAAGTCAGTGTTGGCAGAAGAAGTACTGGACTGTTCATCTGCACTGGTGCTGATGAACTGGAATTGTGCTTCTCAACTGTCCAGCAGTGCAGATCATATCAGGTGGAAGAGAAATTCATCCTCCTGTCCCTTAGACCGAGCCTTTGGACATCACCCTCAAAGATTTTGTTCTTCCAGAGTCTGAAACCAAGTTCAATAACTTATAAAGGCCAGAGCATTACCACAACATTAGAAATTAATAAGGTTTCCTTGGATAATGCAGGTCTAGCAGTGCAGGAAGTTTACCTGATGAGTTGCAGAGCAGGGCAGAACCTTAAGGCTTTAAGCAGGGCCTCCGCTCCAGAAACACTCAAGCTGTTGCACTCGAGACTGTGAGAAATAAACACTTAATCTCTCATGTACTGACACAAGAGTTGTTTTCCTTATTGGTTTTATAAATATAAGAAAGCCTAAATGAAAAGTGGAATGAAAAAAGCAAAACTCTTGCAGTTGCGGGTCTTTATGTGTGTGTTTTACTCACTCTATCTGAGTCAGCGTATGACAGAAAGGCAAAACCCTGGCCACTTCCAGTGCCACTTCATCACGACAGTTATTCCAACCCAGACTAGACACCAAGACACAGAGAGACAGGTTTGATGAACAGAAGCTGAAGCATCACGCAAAAATGTTATCCTAAGATGCGAATATCATAAATTACTTTTAATTAAAAACTAGAGTGTTATGTACAACAATACCTTAAATAATTAAATAATCAATTCCTTAAAATGTGCGGTGCTGTGTAAAATGTAGGCAAAAACAGAATGAAATGATCTGCAGAGTTCATAAATCCACATTCTGTTCATAAGCGGTGTTTAAACTGAGAAAAATATTTACTCATTTTGTATTTGAGTGTCTCAGAAAAGCTGAGACAAGGGCAACAAAAGGGTGGAAAAGAAAGTGGCAATATAAAGAAACATGTGGAGACCATTTAGCAAATAATTAGGTTAATATGCAATGGGTTGGTCACATAGTGGGGTATAAAAAGAAGCAGTGATGGACAGAGGCTGAACGATCTGCAATAAAAAAAAACCTGAATATCTTCTCATACAGTGCATGACATCATCAGAAAGATTGAGTAGATTTGGAGAAATTCCTGTGTGCAAGGGACAAGGCCAAACATCAGTATTGGATGCCTGTGATCTTTGTTCCCTCGGATGGAAATGCATTAAAAACAGAACTCCCTCAGCAATACTTCCAGAAATCACTGTTTGTGAACCCAGTTCATCCACAAGTGCAAGTTAGTGCATTTAAAGAAGAAGCCATAGGTGATCATAGTAACTTTAAAAGGAGCTAATATTTTTCTTAAATGCTACATTTCAGTTTAAACCTTTGATGTGTTTTCTATTTTCTATTGTGAATAAAACATGAGTTTACAAGATTGACAAATCATTACATACAGTGTGTGCCAACTCTTATAGAACTGACACGTCCATGAGTAGAACACAGAACACCACCAGATTGTTAAATGTTTGATCACTTTGCTTTATCTTACCCAACTTCCTGTATGAGGGGACAGTGAGCCAGACTGGCTACAACAGGACGCAGCTCTGAAGTCCCAACAGAGGTCAGGCTGAATTATTGTGCACAAGACAAAAAACAATCAGTAAGTGTAGTCACCTGTATGAGCTGTGATTCTGAAAATAATCAAAGCAAATGAGTCTTACTTAATCTTTTTGAGGTTCTTCATGCACATTATGGCTTTGGAAAGGCTATCGGAGCCTTCATGGTCAATGTGGTTGAGCGAAATGCTATAAATGACACAGAAATACAGAAGAACAAAAAGGCTGAATAAGTGAGGGGAGAAACACATATCAATAAGAACATATAACCCTGTGTGAGACTTACTCTAACACACTGAGGTGTGTCAGTGATGGGAAAATGAGGGCCATCCTGGCAGCAGTGAGCTTTCCCAGTGTGTTATCGGACAGACTGGAAGAGTGCACAAAAAGACATATAAATATGTACATTTTAAAACAATCTTTGAGTTGCTTGAGTTAAATGCCAATTAATGATATAGCCAAATATATAAAACTCAGCTTTTCCAAGGAAAATAAACAATTTTGAAGATTAAAATGTTCGCTCAAAAGTTTTGAGGGCTTATTTTGTGCACTTCTTTAGCCAAGTGCGTGCACATGCAAACTCTTGCATAGTGTTGCAATCAAGTGCCAAAAGCACATTTACAGGAATGAAACACATTCTCACCCGAGCTCCTCCAGGTGGCTGCAGGCTTTCAAAGCCTCAAGCAGCTTCTCTCCTGATTGGTCACTGATAAGGTTCTTTGACAGCCTGGAGGATAAACACACACAGCAAGAAAAGCAAAATTACTCATTTTAATAACTGTTAATGGACCATGTAAAGTGTTCTGTCGATAGTTTGTTTTTTTGATTATTCCACTTGATGGCGCCAAACCTAACTCAAACTTTACTTTTAAATTATATGGATAATAGACACCCTACACATTACAGTGGATTGATATAGCTCAATTAAATCTGCTCTATAGGTAACTGGAAACCCTTTTGAAACTGTGCCATAAACTACCTAAACGCTTCAACTTTGCAATAATATAATTTACAGCTGATCACAGAATATTTAGGACCAAAGAAATTTCACAAGCTGACTTGACTTATTCTTTCACAACTGTTTGCAAAGACATACTGCATGGTTGGGTGCTTGATTTGATAGATCTGTGGCAAATGGACTGAAAACACCTGAATTCAAAGATTACGAGATTTGGCCCAGTACTTTTGTCCTTATGGCATAGATTGCATTAGTTACTGGAAGAACTTTGGATTGAATTTAATCTGGGTCATTGTTTCTGGCTATGCAACCTCAGATTCAGAATTCCTTCAGTTTACTCGATGTGTATAGGTTTACTGCCGGCCACAACAATTATTCATTGGGATCTACAAATAAAAGTGGAAGGAAGTAGAGACAGTGAGCCCAGTGGAGGCAACAAAGTTGCAAATTTCTTCATCAAATTTTGGGAAGCTTTCTTTCAAGCCAAAGAGTTTAACTTGTGCACATTTAAATGAGTACTTCAGCTGGATATGAAAATATGAAGTATAAGCATAAAAATACCATTCTCTTTAAAAAAAAAAAAAAGATGCATAGTGCAAACAGTTGGTCCCCATAAAGGACCAATAAAATTGCTGTAAGATTCTGAATGACTTGCACATGACTTGCACATCTCATCCATTTATGGCCCAGCATGTACTAACATTTTTATTATTGGATTGTTTACAAAAAGGCAAAGAAACTACTTCACACTCATGTTGTATATGACAGGATAAATGGAACTCGGCATGAGTATAATCTACAGAAGATTGGTCATGTGACATAAACAAAGTATTTTAAAGCATTAATAAAAATATTACTATTTCTCTTGGGGTGAAGGTGAACAAATCCTGGAGAAAACATGTTGGAAATGCAGCTAGAGGGTTTTGGAGATCAGTAAAATACAAACTTTTCATGTTTTCCACCCTCTGTGTACATACTTTAGCTTCCTGAGCTCTTTCCAGTTCGGAATGAGCCTGTTCAGCTCTTCTATTCCTCTGCCAGCCATCCTCCAGCCCCCCAACCTGAGATAGAGCAAATCCAACATTCTCAAAGCCAAGCTTCTTCTTTTTTTAATGACAGACTGACAGAAGGTGAATGGTAATGTGCAGCGAGCGCTAGGTATGAATGAAAGACTCACTCTATCTGCTCTAAATGTGCGTGTCCCTTCGTCGCAGCCAGGAGATCCAGAACGCTGAGATTGTCCATTGCTGTGACAATCTCATTCAGCCTGGTACACACATACAAAATGTATTAGTTATGTTAGGTAGATATGTATTTTGATGAGGATTTATAGCCATGGGAATATGATCTGTATTTTAGAAATGCATAAAAGGCTTTGACATATGCTGACCAGGCACCTTGCCAGCTACATTTTACAGCTTAGCACTATGAGAGAACTGGGAATGATAAGGGATAAATTCGTCCCTGGGGTGGGGTGGGGGGTAGGGGGATTAGTAGGATCAGATCCTACTAACTAATTATGAGGTTCATAAGAGCCTGATGACATGCTGGTATGACAAACAGCACCAACAGTTCCTGCAGTACAAAAAGCAGCATGTGCATTATAGTGTAAATGCAGAGTGAAGTGCACTGTGGTGAAAACAGCAAAGATGTCTGCCTGGAAGAGTTTTGATCTCTGTTCAATAAATCCTGAAGGCTATGTGGTAAAGAACAAACCAAGATTTACTTTAGCTCTTGGATTCTAACTACCTCAAAGAAACAGAGTGTTTCTTACCTGAGACGGCGAATAGAGTTGATATTTTTTAGAGCTCGTGCCAGACACATCCTGCTCTCCTCATTCAGTGCCACAGAATCCAAACTTAGGGTGCAAAGAAAACACAGGAAAAAACTGACATTTTTTAACAGCTACTTTATTTTATCCAACAGAAAAAACAGCTGTATTGTTGTATGTATGTGTGTGCCTTACCAAAGGTCTTCAAGAATAACACACTGTCCCAGTGCTTCAATGAGCTGCAGTCCTCCAGGCAAAACACAGTGGGAAAGACTACAGCAGAGAAGTTCCATTGTGAACAAATGTTTACTCACTGTGTGTAACATTTTACAGCAGCCTAAATAGAAGTTCATATTCTAGACATTATTTTTCACACAGTCATGTACAGAAGTACATCCACACTCATCTTATAGATCATAAATGCTTACTTGAGTGATCGTAGACAGGGCAGAAACGTGGTCATACTCTGAGCTGCCGTCTCACTAATCTGATGACCCGACAGACTGGAAGAAACAGAGGATGCTCGGTGTAACACATTAAGTAACTCTTACTGTAATCACATTACATTTTTCAGTAATATATTACTACTATATTACTAAATTTGCTACTTGCATTATAAAGGCTCAGTAGGCCAGACAGACAAAAAGGAAAAAAAAACAAAACAAAACATCTAACAAGCCTTTATTTTTGTTGTGTTTGTGCTACAATCAGCTGGTAGACGATCACTTTTTGACACAACACCTGGAGCTAATGGGGCAAAACAATCGCATGAGTGCTGCTGTTTGACTGAGGAAGAATAAAGTAGTCGTGGTAAGCCAATCACATAACCACTTAAAGATGGCAAAGCAACAAGGTGATATATACCAGTTTTTAAATTGTGTTGATAGGCATGATAAACAATATATACGCTGCGTTTTTTCCTCAATAGTTTCGATACATTTACTGTCTAAGGACAGCGATAGCAAGCACGCTCTGCTTATGACCAAAAAAATTAAAAACAAAACAAAAAACAGCCCGTTGGTGTTGGTGGAAAAATGTCGACCAATCAAAAAATGATATGGCAACATGACATTTGGTTGTTTAGGAAGAGGGGGAAGTTTTAGGAGTGATGGCGAGAGAGAGAGAGAGAGAGAGAGAGAAAGACAGCAGAAAAAGAGAGAGAGCGAGTTTTGAGATGTGAGAGATTTGTGACGTTTAGCGTGTTTGGATTGTGTAGTTCATGTGTTGTCTTGTGTAGTTAGTGTGTAGTGTTGTGGATAGTTTTGTGTTGTGTGTCAGAACAATGAGGTGACTGCTGAATGAAAACAGGAGGAGTGATACACCTGCTGCTGTCAGGCCTGCAGGTATCAGCCCGTCATGTTCTCCTTTATAGTGGACAGAAATTATTTTTTTGGAGTGGCTAAAATAATTTGTGTGACATCTTATTGAATGCAGAACAGCTGATTGTTCTGTAAATAGTTTAAAATGGTTATTTAAAAAAGGGTAAAATGTAAATGGCTGCAAATAACTTTGTTGTTTGCAAAACTTGTGCATAGGATTTTAAAATTGAATTTATTTTTGCATTTAAAGTTATGAAATATGATTCATTAAACATGTTTGTGGTTGTTACAGTAAAAATATAACTTTTTCTACTCGGATTTTATGTTTTTTGTCTGATTTTAGATCAATTGTGTTAACACAGTATGTCAAAATAAAAACATAACTGTAAATTCAGACATGTGAGGTTGTGCTGAAAAGAATGATACCAAACAAGGCAAAGTAAATAGTTTTTAAAGGTGAAATGTGGAGGTAAAATCAAAAGTAGTTAAAAATGGCCAATTATAACTTGGACCCCAGAGGGATAAACATTTTTTTTAAAGTAACGCAATAGTTACTTTTCAAGTAGTTAATTACTTTTAGAATCTTGTAACTCAGTTACTAACTTAGTTACTTTTTTGAAGAAGTAACGAGTAACTATAATTAATTACTTTTTCAAAGTAACTTGCCCAACACTGGTGACAATGCATTTAGATCATTATACAGAGTAACATGAATGTAATGTAACGAATATTGTAACAAATCCTTCCTTTGGTGAGAAATTAAGTAATTTACTGCATCACTTTTAATTACTTCACATTACTTTGAGCAGTGAGCCTCTACATTGGATCCACCTGTTCACAGAAGATCATGAAAACAGTTCACCAGGGGGTGTGAAGGGAAAGGTGTTTATTTATCATACTGGGCCTTTATTCTGGGCCTCACTAAGAATGGCTTAGAAGCCTGTCACTTCTTCCTCCACGTCTTCACTACACTTGTTAAATACATATAAAAGCTCTTTGGGAACTACCGTATTAGTGAAAAATACTGTTTTATGCCTTTGAAACTGTGCTAGCTTTGACATTTATCAACTAAACGAGAACAAATTATGCTCCAGGCTGCTAGTAATGAAAATAGTTCTTTACAAAGTTTTATGTGTAGGCACAGCACTGGTTCACCTTGAGTGTCTTTTCTGCGTTTGAACAATCCATGAGTCAGTGTTAAATGGCTGAATAAAAAACATTCCTATTAAAACGTTC
This sequence comes from Neolamprologus brichardi, assembly GCF_056152115.1. Classification (NCBI taxonomy): domain Eukaryota; kingdom Metazoa; phylum Chordata; class Actinopteri; order Cichliformes; family Cichlidae; genus Neolamprologus; species Neolamprologus brichardi. Next base: position 61,668,685 of record NC_142110.1, read on the forward strand.
AGGTACAAGAAAATCTGGTTTGCTGGAAACATATTACAAAGAAATAATGGGTGGCTCATTACTTTTGCACAGCACTATAGGTAGCGCTGTGGAGCAGTCTTTAGCAGTACTGATGGTGACCGAACAAAGGGAAACAGAGGAAAGTGTTATAATTCCTCCTTAAATTGGGGACATTATAAAATCCTAACAGCAGTTATGACAATCTGAGATATGGCCAACTTTTCAAGGTTTTGGAATCATGCAATCCACAGCTGCTTTTTTATATTATTATCATTATTATTTTTATGAATGCTCTAATTTCCCAGATATCCTGAATGGAGCATTGGCCATGTAGGTATTTGTAATGTCCAGTGGAGTGTTGCTAAATGAATGAATCAATAAGGGAATTGAAAATTAATGTTCTAAAAGTGCTTCGGACAAGTTCTAAAATGCGTTGCTCACTTTAAGTGCTGAATTGTGTTAGGCTGCAGGAAGACCTGTGACAATGTCTCGAGCACAGTCACATCACTCTCTTTGGAAGCAATAGTGTGGATGACAGAAAAAATAGTTGTTATAGGAGACCTTTAAAAGTCACGTTGGTCAAATTTGAAAAGGTTCTGACCTGAGTGAAGTGAGATTGGGCAACCGGGGAAGAACAGAACAGAGAAACTCAGCTCCCTCTACACCGAGGCTGTTGTGGGAAAAACTGAATGGGAACAAACATATTTTTTTTTACTCATTTATTTCCCTTGAGTACTACAGAGTACATGCTCATGTTAAATACTGAAATGTGACTACTTACTCCAGTTCTGTCAGAAATGGACAACTCAGGATGACGCTCTCTATGGATGCAAGCTGATGCACATTTACTGCACAGTCCACAAGGCTAAAGCAGAGAGATAAGAGGAATTCGTTTTTCCTTTATACTGTCTTTACTTTCAAAGGAATTCAGCCAGAGTGTGGTGTAAATTAATACAATTTACTAGAAAAAAAGAGCAACCTTTACAACAGTGGGCTTTTTCTTTTTGCCTGCAAGGTAAGCTAAATATATAGCATATGCACTGAGCAATATAGCAGTGCGTGGAGGCTGTAATCAAAGTGCGCATTCCTTGCAGGTATCATCAAAATGTAAAATAGAATGTATAAAATAAAAAAGCACCCAATTTTCTTTATGGCGCTCGATTGAGCTGCATTTCCAGAGAGATCACTGCAAACAAACAAGCAAAAGACACAAATCAAAAATCTGAATCATTTGATTTCTAGAAACATTAAATTCAAAATAACTGTTATTTTATATTTACACTTTAATCAATAAACTCCCGAAGAGTACAGCTGCTGTCTATATAACAATCACTAAACAATAATCATTACCTATCTGTCGTCAGTCCAGTGGAATTGGTCAGGTGGAGTGTGTTTTGATGAATCCTGGAAAATGAACATAGTTCACAGCTTTGACACACATACTGTATCTTTATTTGGGGAATGTTACAATATGTATGATTTGTTTAAAAGGAGCATCTCCTGATATGTGTGTTCATTTGCATCTATATGCATATCTTACCTGAAAGTTTGAATATTGCTATTGAGTTGCAAACAGTGGAGCATTAATCCAACCGCTTTCTCAGCGCTGATCCAACGCTCCTCAATACTGAGTAGAAAAGCACGTGTAATACACTCATTATAATTCAGTGCTTTAACAGCCATTCACTGAACAGCCATGATTGATTTGGATAAGTTGTAGTTTGAAAAAAGCCCGAAAAGATTGACAGAAGAGATAATAGTAAAGATTCTCTTGTCTCACCTGAAAACACATCCACTTTGACTGAAGCTCAGCAGCTGTAGGAAATCTTCAGTCTGCTCCAGTAAGCTGTGGTTTAATCTGCAGATGAACCACAGACATATCACTATGTACTTTCTGATCATGGTTAGATAATGGAGGCCAGAAAGGAATGGTTAAACCCTGAATACCCTGAGACTCTTAGCATAAAGAGATTTTTGATATATAATAGATGCATTTCTAATCAGTTCCTTGCTGTCTTGATGCATGCTCAATCATCCTGGTAAGAAAATCCCAAAAAGTTCATCTTAGCGTTTTAAGTGGGAGAAACATTTCGTCACGAATCCAAGTGACTTCTTCAGTCTTAGCTGACTGCAGGTTTCCCCAACCTTATAAACAGTACATTTGCAAAATGACTGAAACTAGCACCACTGAATGAGCAATGGGCTGTGAGGTCAGTTACTTGATCATTAATCAGGCAATTTCTTGCTGGCAGTTTCAAATCTAAAATGTTAACAAAGAAATATGGCCTTGTTGTGATCTTTCCATATTTTACAAGTAGTCAGTTTATGAACCAGTACCAATTGTTTTTATCTGATGAAACCCAAAAATTTGTCTTAAGATTGAGGGATACTTACTCCACTTTGGCCAGATGGGGACAACTGGACACAATCTCTGCTAATTGGATCAGATGTTCATGCTTCAAACTACCTTCCCTGATTCTGATGGAGAAATAAAGCAGAGAAGACAAAAAAAACATAAAGAAATTTAGATTTCTGCAAAGTTAGTGCCAAATCCAAAATGTACTAAAATCTTTAAAAGGCCTTAACCTCTACTAAGCCCCCAAATTACACTGTAATAGTATTATGTAGTGGACGTTTATTGAGAGCTGGAGGACGCTGAACTCTTGTTACTGTGAGCGCTAGAGTTAAGGAAGGTACTTTCAGAGCAGCTAAAATCGATCAGACACCAGAAACTAATTATGTCTTCGAATATTTACAACCACATTCTAAGGTTCACTGCATGCTCAGCTCTACTTCTGACATGCAAAGTCAGTTCCTTGTCGCCCACAGTGTGCAAGCTGGATTTAGAAGTTTTCAGCCGTTCATCTTTGCTGATGCAGTCAGTCAGTTTACCGACTCAGTGCATGAACCTTCAGATGTAGAGAGTTCACATATCTGTGCATACCTGTGAGATGTTTCCTGTGCAGCTCACGCAGGAAAAATTACAAAGCCAAAGGAGAGAGTCTGTTTTTTGTTTTTTTTCCACAATGACACTTTGTTACTTTGAATACATCAGCTGTTGACTTATACAATCAGACCACATGTGAGTTTCCTTTTTTTCTTTTCTGTCTGCACACTAGTGCTGCATGGAGCTCTGCACCTCTGCATTAGTTCACGCCTCCTCTCAACATTTTAACACTCTTCAAATTTCCTGTCTACGTGAGAGTGAGAGCTGGAAGCCTTCCCCTGATTTTAAAGGCATCATTTAGCTTTAGTTCCCCAATCAGTTGCATTCGAGGTGACTTTCACCACTTAGTGCTATTGTGCTTTAGCACTAAACTTTAGTGCTAAAGCACTAAACTTTAGTGCTAAAGTTTCATGAGTGTTAATGAGTTCATCAGCTCTTTTTTTTTTTTTTTTTACTTTATCTGAAATGAAAATATTTAAAATTTTTACTGGTTTCTTTTTTGCTGTATACAGCAAAAAAACAGTAGGTGTGAATTCTGTGTTTTTACTCGAGTCACTGTGCTCACCTCATCAAAGTGACTCAGTGGTAATACGGGCACCATTTCAGAATCAGAGTCAGTGTTTTGAAATTTTGGATGGAACTCCTACCTCAGAGTTTTTTCACGAGTTTCATTTTGTCTGAACCAGATGAGGCATCGCTCTTCTTCTCCTAAGCTACCAGCAGACATCAGAAAGTAGAGTCCATGGACAAAGAGAGACATGGACAAATATTTCATTATAGATTATTTAGAAGAATTCCATTAACTTCTTTCCTATGAGCAGACTTACCTGACATCCACACCAGAGACATTAGCACAGGTACACAATGTGCTGGCCACAGCCAGCAGCCCCTGCTGGGTCAGTCTGTTGTTACTGAGACTGCACATGAAGATTCATTAAAGAAAAGAATTAGTCTATATTTTACTCATTAACTACAATACACATCATTTCTAAATATCGTAGCTTCATACTCTCAGTCTTATTATACATTCAGCAGACAATATATTAGGTACACCTAGCGATGTTCAGAATCACTTAAATCACCTTTTTTATTAACCCATTCAGATGTTCACTTTCAACTGCATTAGGGCATCTTCACCTTATATACACACCTGAATACATGTTGCTGTCATGTCATTGACTGATTAGATATTTGTGTCAACAAGCATTTAAACAGGTTAACTAATAAAGTCAGTGGTGCGTGTACATTTAAGTATTTTTTACTCTTCTGCTCTATATTTAATATAGAACTTAATATGTTTAAAGTCTTACTTGACATAGGTGCTGATTTTTAGCCTTGGTAGGGAATGCACAAAAGAGCTCACGTCTTCATCTTCCAGCTGGTTACTTGACAAACTGTGATGAAAGAAAAGCAGAGCTGAGCATCCTTACTGGATAAAAGCTCAGGAAGAAAACACTGGATTATCCATGGCTCCATGGGTGTGATTCTAAGATTGTGTGTCTAAATGTTTGTGTGGCTCATACTCAAGATCTGAAAGCTGGGGACCCTGCTGCAGGATCTCAAGAAGTTTCTTCAAGTGGTCACCCTTCAGGCAAAAATGAGTTAACCTGTGTTACACACAATCAGGGAGACAGACAGAAAACATAGCACATGAAGTTGATTAATTACTAGTTATAGTAATTATTGTAAGATGTCCTCTTTTACCTGAACTTTCTAATTCTGCGGTGATTAAAATGGCAGATTGTAAAATACAGGACACCCAATGTGCTTCACACTATATAATATTGTCTTTTTCAATGAGTACCATAAAATCTTTAATTAAACTGTGCATTTCTACAGTTCTATATATAAAACAGAAAATGACAACATATATTTTCAGTCAAATTCTAAAATAAACACAGCTTGAAATGCAGTTTAAAATGAGCAGCTAAAACTGCTATAGTGTATGAGCCGTGAATACTTGGGTAAGTGACAAAGTGAGCCGTCTGAAAACACCGACAAATGTTGTTAAGTCATCAGTAAGCAGTGAAAATGTTGCGGATCACAGACCTGCAGCTCACTTGTTCCACTTTCACTGTATCAAAATTGATGAAGGAGTCACCCCGAGGGCTAAAGAAGAGATCAAAGCAGCAATTAACCAAAACAGGTCAGTTAGAGAATTAAAGTAATTGCAGCTACAACTAAAAAGTGTGGTAGGGAAAGGAGCATCACATGAACACTCAAATATGGTGTGTTGTGATGAGTGCCACAAAAGTATTCACTGTACCTGAGCTCCACCGACGTCACTCGCTGACTGTCATTCAAACAGCTGACCAGCTCGAGTGCATCGGTCGCAGATGTGATGCTCTGTCTGACACTATTAGGAATACAGAATGAGTTCATTCGAGTTCATTGATAATTTATTAAATTAATTCACAGCAGCTATTGTCAAATAAAATATTCATCCTAAACCTAAATGCAACAATATAATTAAATATCAATCAGAGAACTGTCAGTTCAACTTGCCTGGTTTAATAATTGAAGCAACAGATTCTCATATGAATATAGTATATTTCATTTGATGAGGTTCTTAGTATCTTACACAGTCTGAAAATAATTTCCAAACATAGTTCATAGAATAGCCACAATTTGCTTTGCCAGATTTAGCCATACAGGCTAAACTTCATCTGTAGTCTCTGGTAGGTTGATAGCGTTAATGAATAATAAAGACACCAAATGCACAAAGGCAAAATATGTAAGTGACAGAAGCATATATATGGTAAAAGAAAAACATACTGATATTATGTATTAAACATCAAAGTTTTTAATTTATAAATATCTGCAAATCAATTTTTTTGTTCTTAAAGTCATTAAAGATGTAAACATTACACGAGATTCATGTTCATGATGACTACATGTAGGTTTTTGACCACAGCTGGGGTACATCTGGCAAATTTTACAAATTTTAAATACTTCAGTATAAAAAATAAAGACAAAAATGAATCAATATAAATAAATTAATCTATAGACTGAATAAAAAGGACCAAGAATTACACCTAAAGGCTTTTCAAAGTTATTGTTAACTATTTGCAGGGTTTAATTATACATTTGCATTGTTGTTGTTGTTTTTTATCTGTAAGAGGATTTTCTCCAGTTAACTACAAGGTAATTACATAATGTCACAAACTATATAATACAATTAAATGAATATGTCTAGAGAAAAATTATACACTTCTAATATCACACTTCCAATTAGAGCCGACAGCATAAAGTGAAATTAGAACAGAATTTCTGCAAAATCTCCTTGCAGTGTAGATGAGATTGCAACGTTCTGCAATCTCCTATAACAATAGTGATCTTCCATCGTTTTTTTTCCCCTTGTTTTATGGACCTAACATATACCCTGTGATAGGAATAGCATAGATACCCATTAGTTAAAAATAACTACACTTAAAATCACCTTCCAAATATTCAAATTTTGTGCTCAGTAACCTCAGTAGGGTGTCCTTTAAAAAACAAGTACTCAGCAGCTTTTTTCCATATCTTCACATCTTTTCCCTACTGCACATATACTGTACATATTAACATTTTAAATCCAGAATAATCTGACTGTCTATTGCAGGTTGTAATCCAGTGTTATTATTAATACTTGCATTAGTGTGTATGCCTTACTTGAGTCTCTGCAATGACGTCATCTCTGGCAACACTTTGAGAAGATTCTTGATGGCTTTGTTGGTAAGTGAACACTGAGATAACCTGACAGAACACATTAGTGCATGAACATGAACGTGTTCAGTCACTACTTTAGATAGTGTTGAATAATTTGCAGATATACAATAATAAAGCTTACTCTAACTCCCAATGGAAGTGACTCTGGACCAATTTTCTACATACTTTGGTTATATCAGATGGTAGGATGCTGCTGTCCTTTACTCTAGAAAGAAAAATAAAAGGGGATCATTCTTTTGTATTCATAGTCAGAGGTGAGATTTGTACTTTTCTGCATGTCTTTATTTGCTCACTGTACCGGAACATCTTTAGCTGCTGCTTGTCATCACTGAAATAGAAATACAGTAGAGTTAGATTATTAAACAGAAAAACTAAATGGAGACAACAAGAATCAGACTGTGTGAACGTTTGCATAGATGCAGGTCTTCTACCTTTCATCTGGGCAGAACTTTAGATTGACTTCCTCTTTGCCTCCGCCACTGTAAAACCAACAGAGCACAACAGCCAATTATAATTAACCTGACTGATTACTGTAAAGCTATATGACCAGTGTTGGGCAAGTTACTTTGAAAAAGTAATTAGTTATAGTTACTAGTTACTTCTTCAACAAAGTAACCGAGTTAGTAACTGAGTCACAATATTATAAAAGTAACTAATTACAAGGAAAAGTAACTATTGCATTACTTAAAAAAAATGTTTAAATATGTATAAGAATCCCCTCTTAATGGAACTTACTAAAATACTAACATATAAATAGCTAAACATACTTGAAAATATTAAAATATATATTCAACTGTTTGTTATAAAACTGAAAATATAATTGAAATAAATGGGCAGTTAACAGAAGGAACTAATAAGAAACATTGTACACTAATCTAAACTATTCAAATGTTACTCTGTGAAAATATGAAATAAAACACCAATCAGATAAACTCTAGGTAGAACAATACAACACACTATGACTACCATGACTACCTTACTCTTCCTCAGCCAATCAGCAGCACTCGTGCGATTGTTTCGCACCCCTAGCCTCCGGTAAGATGACATAAGCGTCAACCATCTGTGTGTTTAAAAATAGTAACACACCCACGGTGTTTTAACGATAGTAAAAGTAATTAGTTCGATTATCTGTTACTGAAATAAGTAACAGCGTTAGTAACGCTGTTTATTTTAATGCAGTTATTCCCATCACTGTATATGACATGTAGTGTTTTATGTATTTATGTATTTATAGTATTTTTCAAACAGATAGATTTTTTTAAACCCAGACCGGGATAAGAGACACAAGCGGTTGGGTAAAGCAGCTATTGGTATCATTAAATAACTACAATGCAAAACAAAGATTACCTGATGTGAATTTCTGTTAAGGTGTTATACGAGCATAGAGCTGCAGCCAGCATTGCCACTCCTTCCATGTTGATGTCATTTTTACTGGCACTAGAAAAAACAAAAGCAATTAGCACAAGGAAGTTGGTGTTGGCTGTTTGGAACCTGTTTGGTGAGAAAACAGCTTACCATTTGGCTACCTACTTTGTATATCTCAATGTAAAAAACAAAGAGTCATCTTTCTATTGAAATACTCGCAAATTACTAGAGAGGCAATAGAGGGAAATTCCGCCACCAGGGTCACTTACAATATAGTTGTTGGTATCTTTAGCTATAAATATCTCAAGGAAAGCTTTAAAAGAGGTAGAATTGTAAATTAATTATTAGTTATAATGATTGTGTGTGAGCATTGTGACAGACTAGCAGCCTGTCCAAATATCTACCCCCCCACAGACACCCTATGCCACCCTATGACAGGCTCCAGCCTTGTCAGAGAAAATAACTGCATGCGTGTGAGCTTACTTAATTTCCTGGATTTTGCTAAGACGAGGCAGGAAATCCAACAACTTCTTCAGACCTTTGTTGCCTAAACAGTTACTGGACAAACTGAAAAGAAAGGTTAAAAATGCCTTACAACTCAGTGTTTGTACATTTATCAAGAGAACATGACAAAAATGAGTGAGTATATCAATATCAGTAGTGCACACACACCTGAAATGTGTAATGAGTGTGAACAGTGGTCTGTTTTTCCTCTAAATGTGACACATTTGTTGAGATCTTTCTATTACAAATTACAGTTATTTACAATATTTATATATAATTAAATATGTGTGTGTGACAGGTGGTCTGATAAATTTGTTAAGCACTGTATAAGCTACCTAAAGTTTACCTGTATGCAAAAACCATGATGGTGCATCATTTTAGAGGTGGTTTAGGATGTAGTGGTTAGCTACTTCATAAACTGAGCATACACTGTCATTTTTAGAATAATGTCCAAGACATCAGTTTTTAACACAAATGTGGAGTAGAAAGGTTTTTTTTATTGCCCGACGCACTTTGTAAATAACTTTCCTTTCTTTGCACCATTATCTTCGTAATTGTAGACACTTGTATTCATACGGCTGCCCCTGAAAACTTTCTAGGCTTTTTACACATAAATTTATTATCTACTAATTAGAAATGGTCCTATTTTTATTATCTGTCCATGGTAAAATGGTGTGTGCACTTTCATGGTTCTTGCTCATCTTACTCCAGCATAGTGAGATCAGAAGAGGTGCCCAGACATCTCAACACACTTTCCAGATCAGCAGGAGACAGATTGCAGAAGCTGAGGCTGAAAGAAGCAAAAGCTGAATGATTATCATTAGTACTGATGACATATCATTATTGGACAAAGGATACACCTGAAAAACCCATTATAACAATGAAAACATTAAAACTTTTTGGTTGATAACTGATGGTCTGTTGGTTACCAACTTAAAATTATCACTTTACTCATTCTAAATGCTACCCTACTATTGTTCTGCAACCTCAAATATATTGTTGTTGTAAGCTTGTGTTACAGAAGCATTAACATACCAGAGAGATTTGGATATTCCGCTTGCAGGTTTTTCCCTTCCCCTAGCAAACACAATAGACACCTCAACAGGAACCTGTAATCTGCAACATAAAGAAACATTCAGATACAGAGCAGAGGTGACAGCAATAACTCTAACATAAATCTAATTTTGCATTTCCTGGTACAGTATGTCTAAAAGTTCCTGCAACTATGGTTGCTAAGATTAAATGCGTGTTTGTACCTGATATGCAGCTCCATCACAGGAGGATAATCAGACAGTAGAGCAGTCAGAACCACCAAACCCTCCACTGATGAGCAGCTGTCATTAATGCTGAGAAAAGATTGTAAAACATCAGCTAAATGCTGCTGGGTTTTATGTGCAAAGTGCACACCAAGCACAACACAAAAAATTGATTTCTTTTAAAACCTGGTCTTACATGAGCTTGTCAGTAATGCTGAACTTTGGCAAAAACTCAGTCAGTGTCCTTAAAATTTCTTCATCCCACTGGCCTCCAGACACACTAGAGTGCAAAGACATACAGTAAAACAGCCACACACATTGACAGGCCTTTGGCTAGCATTCATTTACCAATGTAATATGCACACAGTGTAGTTTGCAGATTGTTCAACTACTTTAACAGAGGGAAAACATTAAGTCAACAACTAGTGCATTGTTGCTATTCTATTCATTACTGATGTTGTCTGTGTCATAAGCTCTGAATAGGTTTTTCTAATTATGAAGGTGTGTACTTATGAAATCTTACTCTAGGACAGACAGCGCAGGGCATCGAGCCAAGGATTCAGCAAGTTTCTGCATCTCAGACTTGTTCCAATTCTGGTTCAGCAAGCTGGAGAAAAATGACACCATCAATGCAAATGTCCATGATCCAAAAACCTCAAAAATACTAAACTGTGACATTTAGAGTCCCATTTAAATCAACATCCATTGTGGCCTTGCTACATGTATATCTTTGTACTACATTGTTGATGCTCAATAAAAAAATTTAAAAAAAAATTAAAAATAAAAAGATAAATCAACATCCACATAAACGTCCTTTCTAGTCAAGATCTTTTGAAGCCAAAAAAACAAACAAACAAAAAATTGTAAAGGTGAATGCACATTTTGCTGACACCCATTTAAGATCAACGAAGGTGTAAAGTTCATCAAGGAAACTGGCAAAGCTCTTTGGTAAGGCAGTTACGGTAAACTGACTTATTTGTTTCATATCTTACCTGATTGTTGATTCAAGTATAGATGTATGGCTGTAGAGCAAAAAATATAAATATATCAGAATTTTACTATGTTCATTTTATTGCTTTATTTAGTTTATAAGCATAAAAGTCACCTGTTCATATCTGACTTTTGGAAGAAAGTTACTGTCAAGTCTTTGATCCCCCTGCAAAGAAAAATAACCTGGACTGGAGTACACATTTATGACACACTTATGTTTATCTGGTCTTGTCATTATAACTTTATCAATATCAATCAGCTACTTTCAATTTCAGGAATCTCAAATCTATGACTGAGAAAATATTAATAGTGCAGTGAGCATTACTGAGTTAAAATGTGTGTAATTTTTATTTAATTTAAGCAACAATCCCTGTGCCATAACTATGCCTTAACTGCCACTTTGTGTGCATGTGTGTGTGGTCATACTCTGCATGAACATGTTGGATGTTCAAACATGAAGACATCGTTTTAATAAGACAGTCGACTGCATTCAGGGTTGTGCTGTTTCGTCCCAGCCTACAAAGAAGCACACACACATATATGATTACCACACAAAGTCTTCAGCATTGTTAAGTACAGACGAGTCTTTGCATTAGAAATGTGAGAACTTACGCTACATTCGAAAGGTTTTGTAGTTTGGTAAAAATCTCAGCAATGCGGCTGATTCCTTCATCCCTCAAATTGTTGTCACTTAGGCTGAAAAAAAAAACCCAGAAGAAAAATTATCAGAAACTTTAAGCTCAGCATTATTAAAAGCATCTGGATAATCGAGCAGTAAGCTAATCGTGTACTATATTGAAAAACAGAAGATATACTTGATATCAGTGATGTGTGGACACTCCTGAAGACCAGAGGCCAAACTAGCTGCTCCAGTAGCAGTCAGGCTGGCACCAGAAAACCTTGTGAACACAAACAGGTAATTATTGTAGTTAAGGGACAATTACCTTTAATATATTTTTCGCAGGAATAAAGCAACGATATAAAACATACTCTAGTTTTCGCAGGGATGTGAATTTAGGCAAAACAGACGACAACTTCTCAGCAAACTTGTCCCCATACTTGCGGCTGTGAAAACTGTAAGGACACATAGTGAATAACAATAAAGTAATTTTTATTCATAAGGAAGCATCGGATTAGAAACTGCAAAAAGAAAAACATCAGTTCAAAGCATCAATTTAAAACAAACAAACTGCTTTTTACCAGCATCTCTATAGTTGATAGAATATTTCTTGATGCTGCTATGTTTTTATCTACAAATTAACTTTTATCTAAGCCACCAGGTGGGAAATTCCAATGTTTAATCTTTTCTTGAATGTAGTATTTTAATTAAAGAAGATAAAACAGACTCGGATTCCCAGAATTATAATATGAGATGAGATCTATTTGTTTAAATGTCAGTGTGAATGTCTGAACATAACAATAAAATTAGGAGGCATTCAAATATATAAAAAATAGTAACTCTTTCTTAAAGAGGTGGTGACAGAGACAGATTTCTGTGACGCAGGGAATCAAACTAGATTCACAGACTACAAAGTGAAAGCCAAAGTAAGGTTTATAGGAGCTTTGGAGTTGTAACCTGTAATCTCTTTTAACCCTGTATAATATTTGATACATGAGATTTTGAGACCTCTATATCATCAGTGTGTTTTTAACACACACAAAAAATGAAAAAAAAAAAAGAAACCTCATACATGGAAACTTATTTATTGTTTTTTTTAATTGTTAGCATTTGTCCAATTAAAAGAAAATCAAATGTCTGGCATTAATCCATGCTTCAGGCTTTACAGGGTTAATAATTCACTCTATGTAATCCAGAATAAACTGGAACTAAATCCCCGTGACAGAGGTAATTTGATGGGATTGAACACTGGTTATATCATGTTTGCTTTACTTGTATAATTTGTACATGGTTTGGGGGTTTACAGCAGCGGTCCCCAACCCCCGGGCCTCGGACCGGTACCGGTCCGTGAGTCGTTTGGTACCGGGTCGCGAGAGTTGAGGCTCAGGTGTGAAATGTATGGTTTTCAGGGTTTTTATCGGTTTTCAGCGTTATTTTGTTATCGTTTTTATCGTTAACCCGGTTTTCCTGGGTCTTTTCACGTGTGTTATGAATAAATCTTCTTTTTTTTGGTACCGGTACTAGTTTTATTTTGTTGTATTTATCCGCGACACCTTAAAGGCCGGTCCGTGAAAATATTGTCGAGCATAAACCGGTCCATGGCGCAAAAAAGGTTGGAGACCGCTGGTTTACAGCAGTTTTCTGAATTATAATGTTCACATTTCTAAATCATATAATGATGGATAGTTTATTACATGTACCAACAGTATTGTAAGTGTTTTACATGTGGATGATAACAACTTTTTTTCACTCAATAGTCTTTTCATTGGCTGCCTTCCAGGTGGCTTTTCTTGCACATGCTTTCTCTCACACTGTATGCTCTCTGGTGTTTGGAGCCCATCTGGTTCTATGTATGGTGGTCTCTATTTGTCATGTCCAAAATGAAGTAAGAAATATGTGCCGGTATTCTTTTTGTTTTCATATTTGTCAAGATCAAGAACCGGGTACTGGGTTTAGGATTAAGAGTTGGGTGACTGCCCAAAAAAATCTAGTTTAATAGCTTACTTGTGCCTGGGTGACATAAAATATACACATGAAATAATTATGGTGTAACTGTGTGAGAACTGTAGAGAGCAGCTGATAAGTTCTGCTTGCACCTTTGACTGTTCACTAGTTCTAGTCTGCACAGGAGGATCGAACCACTGTCAGTAAAACAACATTTTCTGCTCACCACAGCTGTAAATATCTATTACAGGTACCTTCTGCATAGTATAGAGTTCCTACGCTGCTGTTCTGAACATACTTATAGACTGCTGTGCACAGTCACATTTTTCCTCATTCTAATTTTCCAAGTTATCATTACAGTTTATGACTTGTATGTAACCGGTTCTCTTTATAACCACAAGCAGATGTATCGGTGTTTGTAATAAATTTGAGTGTTTGGTTTGTTTTACACACACATTAATGAGCTATCGCTGCAGCACTTTTTCAGACACTGTCTCACTTTACTTTTAATGTCTGAGCTGAAATCTTTATGGTCAATGCACCTTTATTTGATACGAAGATATCTTAGTTTCACAATATGTACAGGTTACGCTATATTTGTCATTAAATTCTTGTTTCGGATAAGGAAAACATCAAGAAGAGCAACTAAGGAGGGATAGCTTTCCCGCTAGACAGACATTAGATGTTAGTGTGCATAATTATATAAAACTAACAATAAAGATGCTTCAACTTTCAGAATTAGGCAGTATAAGCAGATGACTAACACGATGTGACATGACAACGTGCAGCTTACAGATTTTGCTAAACAGATAGACCCTGTCCCACCCACTCTTCAAGACATGCAAGTGCAAACTTGTGTGGAAAAACATTCTTTTTCGAGTAGATAAAGAAATACTTTCAAAGAATCAGTGGTCGTGTTTTTGCAGTTGAGTCCAGACTATTTTCTGTCTTCTTGTAACAAGAATACTGAGCTCATTCACTGTCACTGTATGACAGGTGGCCAGTCAGCTGAGGAATGTCAAAGGCAAAGCTGCAGCTCTATTAACAACAACATTCACTGCTGCTGTGCGACTAGTCCTCTCTCTGCATGTCCGTGGGCTAAACATGGGTTTTATAATTTCTGACAGATCAACACCGTCCATTTCAACACTCTCATGTGTCACAGTGATGGCTTTCCAATGCTCCTATAGTGCATTCCCACAAATATCATATTAATAACCCTGTGAAACCTTTTCAAATAAATGCTGACCTGTAAGATTTAACATATCCAGGATGGTACAGTAATATAATAAAAATCAAAATAAACTTTTGTATTGTAATTAATAGTTTATTTTCGCTAGTTTTATTTAGGTTAGCTAAAAAAAATTACACGTAGGTTTCTGGAGGGTTTTTGTTACTTTTTAACTACTCTAACTCGTAAACATCTGTGTAGCCTCACCTGAGGTTATGAATGCCCTGACACCTGGCCAGAACTATTAAACACTCCAGCTCCATGGAGCACGCTCCGAAGTCCAGACCGATGTCATTATGATCGGCTGAATTAACTACGAAAGCCAGAGCTTCGATATCATTCGGTAACAGCCAGATGTTGCGCAGCTCCAGTTTGGGTCTCACACCAAAAACCTGCTTGGCGAGTTGGTGGTTCTGGCTCTCCTGAACACTGTGGCAAAGCTGGAGTATCTGGCAAAATATGGCAAAGAAAAGATCAGTAACAAAGAGACAGAAAATAAAATCTGTTTTCTGTTTTTCATTCTACCTTTGGTCCGGTCAGAGTGTTACTGTTACACATGGATTTGAGCAATGTCAGAACAAGGTCTTGTCGTTTCTGGACCCAACTTTGGGCTCTACCAGAAACCTTGGCTAACTCAACCAGGGCTGGAGTGCATTGTGAGGAAGCCAGACCGCAAACATAGAGGTACAGTGAGTCAGTGAAGACCGTCTTCTGGTCTGATTTGGTTGTCCAGCGAGTTTTCAGACTGAATCTGAGGATATAATGAGAGGAAAGTCAACTTCTGAATTATGATGCAAATTAAAGCATGTTACAATACTGTCCAGATGATATGTCTGTGAAGGTTCTCAGTCATCCAGGTCATCGTAGTCAAAGGAGCTTGCAAAGAAAAGCGTCTGGACTTCTTTAAGTTACTTGAAGACGTTTCGCCTCTCATCCAAGAAGCTTCTTCAGTTCTAAGGTCAAATGGTGGAGAGTCCCAGATATAAACCTAGTGGGAGAAAGGGAGAAAGAGGATCATCAGGGGGTCCTTTTGTCCCTCTGTGGGGGGATACTCCCACTAGGTTTATATCTGGGACTCTCCACCATTTGACCTTAGAACTGAAGAAGCTTCTCGGATGAGAGGTGAAACGTCTTCAAGTAACTTAAAGAAGTCCAGACGCTTTTCTTTGCAAGCTCCTTTGACTGTCCAGATGATAGTTTCAACACTCTTCTGGGAGATGTGAATAATAATAATATGACCTGGCATACTTTGAAAGACAATAAATAATATTATTTTAAGATTTAACAGGTAGGACAAAAACAAACAACTTCTACAGTGCCGCCTACAAAGCAAACAGAGTGGGAAGAAAGCAGAGTACACCAGTTTGAATGGCTTGCGTCTTTTCTTCTGTTCAGGCGCATTAATTTTACTACATTCCCCAAATGCTCACGGAATGAAACACAACAAAACATCAAAGCCAGAACTGAACTAGTCATTTTGCAGCCGCCTGACTGATTTCAAACCAGAGGCCTCCAGAACCTCCCTCAGAAACATGTGAAATCAAAGGGTTAAATGAGGAAGTGTGAGCAAACAGACCTGTTATCTAATCATTTAAGGAACTGGGTATGGGTGAGGTCCTTTTTGCAATCCACCTTGTCAACTAAATATGATAAAAGTGTGAACAAATCCATATCACACCATCAAAAAAAATGTAGTGATTCTTTAGGGGAAGCAATGTGAGATTTATTAAAATACAGCTGTATGAGTAGATTTCATGGTGTTGTAAACCTGAGTGCTGCAGCAATTAAAAAAGCAATTAATTAATTAAGATTTAAGTCATTAATGAATGCGTGCCCCCTGTTTAAATACTCTAAAGCACAAGTTACTGTGTCGTGGCTGCAGTTATTTTAAAAAGTCCTAGAGAAGGAGCTTCAAGTCTATATATGTTTGGACATATGAGAATGGATCTGAAGCCGAAAAGGGGATGGAAGATGAGCTCTATAAGGGAAGGGTGCAATTTGGATGTCAGAGGGTGGAGCTTAGCACCTGTGGGCTCTGATGCAATTAAATTCCTGCTTTTAAAATGAATAAATAAATCCATGAAGCTGCATTGTCATTTTTAGAGGAAGCAGTAGCATGTGGTGGAGTACAACCCAGGCTTGTGATATATGTTAAACTACATGTAGCCACATACAAGAGGGCTCTTAGCGAGTGACTGTGGTCGCCTGCTGCTTAGTTATGTCAGCTGTGCCATATTTCACTTTCAGTGCCCCCACCTTTGCACAGTCTCACAGACTCTCGCACTGTGATTTGAGCCGTCACTTTATGCCTACATCAGTGTTTTTCTGATGTAAGGACTAAGGACAAATGTGTCTCGTTCTGTAGCGTGCTTAACTCGCACAGCTCAGGTTGCTTCCATGGCAGAGTTATTCCTGGTATACCGTGTGACTTTACATAGTCAAATTCCATCGTGCTTTCTTCCACATATTCTAAATGAGATTTGTTAATTAACTGTTGAATCTTTCAATATGTTCATCACGATTCTGCTGTGTGTGTGTGAGCTTCTCTTTTTAGCTTAGGCGACAAACTTTTATTTCCACAGCTTTTCAAACACTCCATCACACACTAGTGTCTACCTGATCTGAAAGGAACTTATCTATTTCGGGACCAGGCAGAGACTGCCCAGCACCGAGTTGGGAGGACAGGTGTACACAGAAGCGTCATTCAGCTAAGGCAGCAACAAGAAAGGTGACCGTATCTAGGACATTTTGTTCATTTGGTTAATTAACAAAATTGTTTCCAGGATGTGAATTTGATTTGATGATAATTTAATCAATCAATGTGTAATAATGTTGTGAATGTTATACTGTTATCTGTAATTTGAATTTGTCCCCCACCAGTGAGAGAGTAAAGTGCAGGGGTTACTGTGCATGTACAGTTCATGTTGCTTATACCAAATTCTGACCTTTCTGTTTAAATGTCAAAGCAGAAATCCAGACCCATTAGGCAATCTTGTTCAATTTTGGTGAGCCCATGTGACTTGTTGCCTCAGTTTCCCGTTCTTAGCTGGCAGGGTGGCACCTGCTGTGGCCTCCTGTTGCTGTAGCACATCTGTTTCAACTTGTAACTTATTCAGTGATGCTCTTGTAGACAGCTTGGTTGTAACAAGTGGTTCTTAGAATTATCGATTCTGTTCTTTCAGCTCAAAGAATTCTGCGCGTTCTCCCATCACCAACACATTTTCACCCAGAGAACTGTCACTCACTGGTTATTTCCTCTTTTTCAGACCATTCACTGTAAAAACCAGAGATGGTTGTGTGGGGAAATTCCGGTCGATCAGCATTTTCTGAAAAAACCCCAGACCAGACCATCTGGCACCAGCAACCATGCCACGTCACTTAAATCACCTTTCTTCCCAATTCTGATACTTGGTCAGAACTTCAGGTCATCTTGACTGTGTTTTGATGCCAAAAGTACAGAGCTTCTGCCGTGTGACTCCGTAGTTTCTCCATCAGGTGGGCTATATAACCTAAACAGGTCTTAACACTACAATCATCTTAAAAATTACACCCATATTTCTCTCCATTTGGCTTCCTTACCTCTTCTTCAGCTGTGCGTCATTAACATCATTACTAGTCATGATTCTCAGTGCAGCTAAAAACTCCTGCACTGTCAGATGAATGAAGCAGTAGGCATTGGCAAGTATCCCGTCCTGACGTCTGAGCTCCACCTAACAGCAGATAAGTAATTATGTTATTATTAATAATATGTTACAAACATGACAAGTTGTCTAAAGGACAACCTTTATCTACCCTTACTGTTTACTACACACAGCCCTATCTATGCCCACTGTAAGGAAACACAAATAACTTTTGCCCACTAAGCAAATCTATTAATAGTATCAATAGTATAAATAGCATGCAAACACTCGACAACAAGGATTTTGTGGACATTCACAGATATGAGGAGGAGATTAATGCATGCATTCATGTCTGACCTGTGATAAGAGTCCTATTTTCAATGAAAACTTTAAAACCTCCTGTGGAATCTCTTCTTTCAAAAAGAGTATCTTGCTTTCCTCTAAGCCTCTCCCAGCCAGCTGGCTCAGCTCACACAGCTCCGATTGATACTGACTCAGAATGGTCAGTGTGGTGACAGCACTGCACGGAAAGACAGAAAACAGATAATCCATAAACTGAAGCATGACACGTTTTTTGCTACACTGGTGCTTTCTTTTCTAAATGGTCATTTTTTCATTTACTTTATATTTTTTTGAAATATAATGTTCAAGATGGTGATACACTAGAGTGAGTTCACAGCTCAGTCTCTACCTGTGAGGAAATCTTTTAGTTTTTGGCTCGCCATCTCCTCCGTGGTTAGGGGCGCGGCTAAGAAATGAGGCCAGAACAGTGAGGTAGACCTGAGTGAGGGTGGCGGGGACTTGGAGTGAAGTGGGAGTCAGCTGGGGTCTGCCATTTGTTCCATCCATTATTACATCCTTGCTCCCTTTTCTTTTTCCATCCTCTTGTTTCCTTTGTGCAGGATCTCCTCTTCTATTGCCCTCCTCCCCTCTGGCTTCTCTTGACATCTGTGCTCCTTCTGCTTCCTGAGCATCTGTCCTTGCCTTACTTCCTTTTTCGTCAGGCATCGGTGCTCCTCCTGTGTCTTTATCTCTACACTGCAGCAGTAAATGCTCAAGACAGATGCAGCAGATGTTGCATAGGGCAGGAATGGAAGACATGGCGAGGAGGTGTCGACTGGAGAGAAGGAGCTGTGCTGCCTGCTCTCTAAGAGCTACATCTGCTGGGTGTAAATGATGATTAAACTAGTTAAAGACAACATACATTTAAGATAGACGTGCACAAGAATTTTATTTATTATTTTTACACCAATTTTTTCATGTTAGTAATGCAGCTATTACGCATGAGATCCTGTTTTATATGGAAATTACTCATTTCTACTAGTTTGAAAGTCTAAATATTAGCAATTTGCCAGTTATACCTGGATACAGGTGCTGGTTTGCAGTTCTGAATGAGCAAATATAGCACTGCAAAAAATGTAAATAATCCCAGATTAGGGTTATTTACATAAGCTACTGCCAACAAGTAAAATAAAAAAGACAAAAAATGTTTAGTCGGAAACATGCAAGTTCAAACTTGGCTGATATTTATGTGAGTCTTGAAACCCACAGCAACCATAACTGAAGAGAAAATAAAAAATGCAGACAAGTGTCAAGTAAGAGTCAAAGAGAAAGCGAGAAAAAATATCAGAGACAACTTTGGCTGTGGGGAAAGAGAGAGCTAGATGTTTTCAAGAAATAAATAAGCAGCAGAAATCTGGTGTCCAGAAAACCATATTTTATCAGTTAATACAAAAAAGTAGTAATAAGTGAATTATTACATTTTTTTCTAACTTGATATAATTGTATTGCCTTGATTATATATACTAAGCACCAACTTCCACAGAGAAAAATTAATTTAATACAGAAAAGCCAAAAACAACACTTCCTCAAAGCTTTACAGAAATAAATAAAACAAATAAAATAAATAAATAAAACCCAACAACAATGTAAATACAAGTAAATAAAGTTTTCACCTTTTTCACCAAAGAAGTTGTCTACATACTCCTTGATCTCATCCTGGTCCCAGCCCAGCAGCTGGCCTACTTTATCTGAAATGCCATCCAAATCTATAAGATCCCGTACACGACAGGTGACCAGCACAGTGCTTCCTGGAAGAATCTGGCGATTTAGCAACCCTGAGATGAGGTCTGTGACGGGCAGAGGATCTTCAAAGTGCAGCGGTTTCCTCTGCACTTCTTGTCTGCTGAGTTTGCCGTGAAACTCATCATAGCCATCCAGTACCCAACAGCTTTGCTCTGGATTAGTAAGGAGGTAGTCGATAATGGCTCTCTGTTCAAACGAAGAATACGTTTAGCATGTGGGAGCAGTTGAATTTCACACCTGTAGTTTGTTTACTCTGGCCCAAATCAGCTGATGAGTTCATAAAATTGTAGCCCTTTTCCCATGGATTCATTTTTTTTCTTACACAAACACAACTCTGATCTTCAATTTACATTCATTTTACCACTAATATGATATGATATTCTGTCACATCCTAGAATGCAAAGCATAACTAACTATGTGAAGGGGTTTAGCTCAAACCAGATTTTGATTTAAATTAAATGCATCCCTCTGTTTAGTATCACAAGTATTACTCAAGCATTACATGCGTACCTTTGCATCTTCTCCCCCAGTTGGAGGGAGGTAGTACTGGAAAAGCAGCTCTGATAGTGAAAGAGGGTGTGATAGTAGGTTGAGCTGACGAAACTCCAGCAGGACAAACACAAAGGATGAAGGGATAGGACCCTGGATGAGATGGAGAGGAGAACAATTGGCAGAGGAAAGAAAGTCATATAAATTCTATTTGCACAGCTCAGGTAGTTCCACAAATGTGAAAGTTGTAAAAAGCATTCACTGGCTCCAGAAGAAACAAGTTTGCAGTGGAAAAATGGCTGAACAAGTAGCTGCCTGATAGTAGCAGAAGATTCTTCACTTTTATTCTTAATGCACCAAATTGATAATTTATTGATTAGGTTTTTCCAATAAACAATGAGAATGCAGAGTTTGGATCATCTGCAACCTCTGCAAGGTCAGTGATGGTTCCTAAGCCTACAGCATACTCTAATAATGATAACCACAGTAAAGCCAGTTTAAGTCAGTTATATTTAATGTGGCCTTTACATACAGTATGGAAATAAAGCTGCTCTATGTTTTTATAACACTAACATGCAAATTCTGAGAGAATGGCTCTTCCTTTATTCCTCTGAATACAAATAAGACCAGCACTAGCCATACAGATGAACATAGAACATGTCTGATAATGCAAATAATTATAAATGTTGACAAAAAGTGAACTTACTAATCCACTAGCCCACTGCTGTCCCAAACAGGATGTTAGCAGAGTTTTTCCTGATCCAGTCTTGCCCACCAGAACTGTCACTTTACCCATGCATCCCTGGAGGAACGTCTCCAACGTCACTCTGGACTCCAAATACCCGTAATCCCCATCGGGCTCTGAGTTTGGTGAGAAAGATGTGAGGTGTGCAGCAGACTTCAAATATTCATGATTAGGTAAGTTTACATGAGAAGCTTAGAACATACAAAACTGCTATGATTTTATTTCTTTGTGCACCACAAGATACTTTTCAAAAAAATCCCTTTATTTAAAAAAAGCCCAATCATCAACTGGTACAATTAGAGGAAGTCTTGCTGACCTGGTGTTCTGCCCCCTCTGTCTGCTGAGCCAGGGGTTTGATCAGGTCTGTCTCTGCTTCTGTTTGCCGCTCTCGGGCTGACCCATACATTCTCCAGCTGGACCTCCCTCACCAGGCCAGCTGTGAGTCGCTCCCATCTCTTCAGCAGGAATTTCTCCACTTCACTGATGTACTGCTGCCAGTGATCTGTGGGTGGAACCCATTAGAAAAGTTAGAAGTGAATAACACCGATAATCTCTTTACAGTGCGATTGTCTTGATTAAAAATGTCAGCCCTGGGTTTCAGGTTGATCTTATTTTGATATCTAAGACATAGGCCCGCTCTGATGACATCAGCTTCCCGCAGTGTACAATAATTGCTCAACTACATGAAGCAGCACAACTAAATGCTAAACTAAAGACTTCCTCATCAATTTCAACTGATTATCTGTGGGATGATGTGTAACCCTCATCCACGTAAGCCCAATTTCCCAATCCCCTACATACAACATAAAAACAGTTCGCCACCAACACAGTGATGCTAGATACCACAGAGTTCATAAGTCCATGTGTCAAAGGGGCAGAGCTTTTTTGGCAGCACATGCTTTACTGCCAAGATAAGGCAAAGGGTTTGAGTGCTAAAAAGTGATAAGTCCTTTAAAACTTTAACCTAAATAAGCAATACCACCATGCTGGATTAATTATTGTAAGAACTAGATAGGTACTGGAAATTTTCCAAGACGGATCCCAGTCTTTCACTGTCAGCTGCACACTTACTGTATTGTGTTTTAACTCTTCCTAGTTTCTTATCATAAACTCTTGTTTGTGTTTTTATTAATAAATCAATGAATTAAATATTTCTCTTTGTTGGTTTGTGTGATGGTTTGAACGTAGCTGTAACGCATGAATAATTAAAAGTCACATGTGTATCCTACCGATCCGTGGGCGCTTGACGAGCCGCTGCTCTAAAGATGTTACAGCAGGCCTAAAACTTTCACAACCGTCTGCAATACAGAAGACACAGAAAACATACAGTGCATGAAAACCCTGCAGAAAAGTATAACATGCCAAAAAGGATGAATGCAATAAAGTGTGTTGCAAGACGTTCAAATATTCTGTAGCTACACCTCTTAAACCTTCCAATAAGTTTTGAAATGATCTACACACCAAAAAAAATAAAATGTTGGGGGAATCCCAAAGTGAAACGAACAAATAAGTTACGTAAATTTTTTGATACATGCAAGCCTATTTACAACAATCTTAAGCTTTTGGTTTCACTTTCCCCCTGAGTGTGTTTTCTTTGAGCCTTTACTGTAAACTAAACTGAGCTAATTCAAGTGATTGCTGAAATAAATGAGAAAAATTAAAAAAACAATTTAAGCTTTTCTAAAAAGAGAAAGAAAGAGTCATAACTATTGAGTGGCTGTAGAATGGTTATAGTGGTATTGTCACCATCAGGGTAGTGATGATTGTTTTGCAGCCACGGGTGATAAATGAAGACTATACTGCTCAAAAATGAAGGGAACACAGGTAAATATCCGTACAAACCATTGTGAACCTATTTCACCTGCTTTGGTGTAAAGCACCAGTGAGGGGGCACCGGAGCAGCAACAACTAGGGAATGATTTTGCAGGTGATGGAGAGACTACTGCTCTCTCCTTATCCCTCCTGACTGATTTTCCTCTAGCTCTGCTTTTTGTTGTTGAACTCGTCACTGCTGATTACCTGAGACAGTACCTGCATCCCATTAAGGTTCACAGGTCATCGCAAAACGGTTTGTCGCCCAGCACAGTTACAAAACTGTGAGGAGATACCAGGAGACAGGCCATTAGAAGAGTAGAGCAGGACAGGGCACTAGAAGGCCTTCAACCCAACAGCAGTAGCAAGAGGAACACAGCTAGACCCCTAAAAAATAACCTCCATTGACCAAACAGATAGGCATCTCCTCTTCTATCTCGAGACCGGGCTGGAAGGCACAGCAAACTTTTTTGTGATAGCACATATTGACGTGGCACACTGGAGGAGCAAAAGAAACTCTTACAACCCGCATGGGCTGCAGGTGCTATCTCATGCTTCCAGCAATGACAACGACACCAGCTAAAAGAGTCAGTCAAGAGGTATAAGGAGAGAACAATGGTCTGCAAAACCACTTGCAAAACTATTTCCTCTTCTGAGATCATCTTGCTGTTGCCACTCCAGTGCACCTCATGTCACTTTCAATTGCACTAAAGCAGCTAAAATGGATTCACAATAGTTGAACCTTCCAAAATGGGCACATTGGTATCCCTGAAATTTTTTGACTTTGTGTTATACTACTGTGATTACATTTTACTGTTACTATGAGAATTCAAAAACATTAACATCTGATGAATTTCATCTAATGCCTCATTTTGGGTTTCATTATCATTTAATCTTGGCTTCTGATCTTATGGCTGAGCCACATTTTATTTGGAAGATGCTTTGGGTGTGCTCAGTAAACACACAAAACAAGCCAGAGAATTGTGACCCAATGTGGTCAGTCTGATGTAAAACCAAAAAAGAAAACACCAAATTATGGAAAATCACCTGCAGACTGCAAATATATGCATTTATAGTAAGCTCAGAGGTTAGGTCAAGCACAACTAAAACTACAAATCTTTACATGCACATCCACATCCACACAATTATTCTGTACACACAGATATGAGACAGTGGCAAACAGAGGTGGTCTACCTGTGTTTGCTAGAGACACGTCCTCTGCGGCTGGAGATGGTACATCATCAGCTAAACATTCAAGCACAAAGTCACACTGTTAGCCATGCAGATAAGCACAACTATAGTTACATTATACGTATTATTCAACTCCATGCTGTGAAAACATGACAACAAATGTCTCTATGGCTTTATGTAAATGTCTTCTAAGTGACAACTTAGGGACACTAGAAAGGCTAAATGTAGTCCATCATGCCAACTACAAAAGAACTTCAAATAATGGAGCTCCTAACAAATTTGTGGCCCAAAATAAGACCATTATATTCATAAAAAATGCTTTAGGCAACACTAAAACTATAGTAATAGTATTTAAAATACTCCAGTTAGAATCTGTACAATAAAAGGGGATTCTGATGTCTGTGCCCCAGATTTATAGTTGTGGTCAAAAGTTTACACACACTCATCATGGGAATAAGCGTATTAGCATTGGAATAAATAAAGTCGGCTAAGTGGAATTGCTTTCCTAAACCCTGCCCTCAACCCTACTGCAAATATGTGGACTACACTTAAAAGCTGGGTCCGTACCAGGACACCAACCTATTTAATATAAATCTGCCCAGTGGTCAAATATATATGAACCTCTATGTATACATTTGCCACTGTGCGGATTACAAAAAAACTTGACTAAATATAACAGATTAAGAGCTGAGCACACCAACCCTTATTCAACAGAAATTAGTAACCATTTATACTGAATTTGGTGATTCAACAAGTTTGTTAATACAGTAAAAGTTAGTTCATGCTGTCATAGTGTGTTACTTTGAAGAAAACTGCTGATGCTGTGGGTACTGTGGGGTTGATTTTTGGGTTCTTTCCGTATACAGTCAAATAAATGTAACCACTTCCATGTCAACCTCAGTGCTTATACCCTTTTCGCCTCAGCAGGCAAACCTTTAACTGGTACTGTATGCATAAAACACGTATACGTATGCATTTGCTCACCAAACAAAACTCTATTTTTAAGACTGCTTTAAATTACCTTTCACTTTGTTCTACTGTTTTAACAGAACAGAGGACCCAGACAAGTAAAGTAAACCTCAAAGTGAAAGTGACTGAGGATTGCAGTGCTTTGGTCCGGGACAAACACCAGTTTATACTCACTGCTGTCATATCCTGCTACTGACATGATCCTCGACTCCAGAAGCATGGGGATGTTCTCACACGAGAAGCACACTCTCTGAAGGAAGTTACGGCATCTTCGAGCACTGGCTGACCTGAAGTAATCCAACATGGTTTTGATGAGTTCTGGCCTTGCTGCTGCAGAAGAGTTTGAGGGGTCAAGCTGATATTGGCGCCAAGCTTCACTGGGCATCATTTGACACAGCTCCATTATGACTGAGTGCGACTGACTGCTGAGGATGTGGAACAGTTCAATGGAGTCCTGAGCCAAGACTGAGTTCACATTTTCATGGTCAGGGTTGACCTCCTCATCCATGGTCAGACTCCATCGGCTGATACAAATAAAGAGGGGGAAACACACATAAAGTCACAATCTTACCTGTGAAATGCAGCTTTGACTGAAGGAAGCAAGTAGCAGACATGCAAATCATACATTCATATCGTCGTACATCAATATAGTAGTCGATGCTTCAAACCCAACACTGTGAGCATTAACATTATAATCACACAGAAAGCCACAAAGCAAAGCGATCGTCCATTGCATTTGCAGGAGACCACGTGCTCCGCACTTTATTCACTGAAAGTGAGGCATACATGGACAAACGCGGTCTTTTACGTCATTTTCAAAACCATAAAACTTTTTAACACGCTCTTGATAAACCAGTAAAACTTCTATGTGTCCATCGACCTCACAGATTTACACTTTAAACAACTAAAAGTGCTCCAATAAGTAAACAGCGTTAACTGTGCTCTAATTTAGGTGAATTTCGCTCATTAATAACAAAAAAGAGCGATTTTGAGGGACGTTTGAATCATTAGGAATCATTTGTGTGAGTGTGCGCTTTTTATACGTTTATTATTATTATTTTATGTAGACACGTCATACCGACATTCATTTCTTTTTTCTCGTTAGTAAACTTTTATGTAATATCGACGTCCACTGCTTTGTCTCGAGCCTGTCCTCAAACGGCTTCGAGGCGAGGTCGTTTAAGGTAACGCGCATCAAAGACTGCGTCATTGTGTACAGCTCAGCAAAGCTAACAAACTCCGGCTGCGCGGACAAGCAAAAGTCTGCGACACAGGTTACAGTATAATGTTCAGAAATAAAATAAAGACTCACCAATAATACTTGGCGCAGAGTGCAACTCAGTGCGGCCGGCCAGTGTCTCTATCGTTTAAACCGAAACTCATGGAATGGCTGGCTACATGGTTTTTGTTTCGTTTTCGTGTAACGCTCCACCAAATTGGCATAGTCAGTGGCACACGCCGGCCTCCTCCAAATGAACAAAGGAGATATAAAATAGTAGGGTTCTGGAGGAATGATATATTTGGGCATTCAAACGACTGCATTACCAGGCAGAAATTTGTGTTAAAGCAGTGCAGTGCGTCATGGGTTCTGCTTCACCCAAGACATCTGATGGCAAGCGAATGACCATACCACAGGAAATTCCATGGGTTTAATAGTGCGATATCTCGTGTATTAGATGCAGGCAGGCCGGTGGGTGAGTACTGTTTGCTTTGCGCATCAAAATCAGGTTTAGTTTATTGGATTATTCCAGTTCCGAACCCGTTTCTTACTGACAGAAGAGCTAAAGCTTTGGAGCGCGTGTTGCCATGCTACTCTGTGTTTTGCCAAAGAGTCTCAGTCTGGACAAGATGCTTTTGACATATTGTAGGAGCTTCTTAAACAAAGGCAAAATGTTGTAGCTGCTGCTATTTCTCTTTATCCCACAAATAATATATAAAAATGAATATGGACTGATTTTGAAGGGAGGATAGTGCGTTTATTTTACATCATCGAAAACACACTGGTGCCTGTTATAATACATGAGTATCAGATATTTTGTATTATCTCTCTGTTGTGAAGCTCTACAACGTCAAAAACGTCACAGTTTAAGTTTAGCGCTTCATAAGCGGATGGCCAGACACTCCTTTATCTGGTCTCTATTTCTGACACTTCACAGCTGATGTATACAACCAGGCAGTTGACCCCCCTTACAAGCTGGGACAAAACAGCTCCAACTCTTCTGTTTGAGGCATCAGTCTGCAGAATTGAAGGGTGTGAAAAGGGTCTCCCCACAGAGAGCCTTCATCACCTGCACAAATCCTGCTCAGTCCACTGGACCAGGTCTGGCACCCCCTTTCGGGTGACATTGGTTAAGGGCTGGTCAGCTCCTCAAAGTTTGGCACAAATTGTTGGTGATAACCAGTCGACCCCAAGAACCGTCTCACCTCTTTTTTGGTCTTGGGGTGCAGGCAGGATGTGATGGGCGTAGTTCTCTCCAAATGCGGGCGCAACTGCTTGACCCATAAGTGGTACCCGAGATACTGTACCTCCCTCTGACC
Organism: Neolamprologus brichardi; assembly: GCF_056152115.1. NCBI lineage: Eukaryota > Metazoa > Chordata > Actinopteri > Cichliformes > Cichlidae > Neolamprologus > Neolamprologus brichardi. Next base: position 61,696,698 of record NC_142110.1, read on the forward strand.
AACTGCATACTTTTTTGGTTTGACTGTAAGCCCGCCTGCCTCAGAGACTCCAGGACTACAGCCACTCGCTGCACATGCTGTGGATTATGACATCATCCAGGTAGGCGGCAGCATATGCAGCGTGTGGATGCAGCATCTGGTCCATAAGGAGCTGGAACGTGGCAGGGGCTCTGAACAAGCTGAATGGAAGTGTGACAAATTGGTACAAACCGCACAGAGTGGAATGCCCTTCGTTAAAATTAGTGTAGTTAAAAAATGTGACTAACCAGGAGCTCGTTGACCTGCGCATTGGATAAGCATCAAACTGCAACACTTCATTCACTTTGCAGTGGCCAACACAGAACCATATAAACCCATCTTTCTTCACTGTAAAAACTATGGCGTCCCCGCCAAACCGCGCACTGTGCGACTCTTCTATCACTCCCATATCAAGCATCACAGCCAATTCCTTCTTAAGCAACTTGTCTTTTATGTTCAGGTAACCAGTAGGGCCAAAAACGCATTGTCATGCCAGGGCGCCATTTCAAAATGGTGATCTATGAAATTTGTATGGCTGGGCAGGCGGAAGAACACATCTGCAAACCACTTTTGCAGCAAAGCAGCATCTGCTCTCTGGGCCTGTGTGAGATGATCATCATAATCTAGGAGAATGGTGGAACGTGGCAACCCCGGCCTGAACTGATCTCTCTCCTGAACCACGCTCACCAGAGAAACAGTTTCAGCCTCTCTCCATGCTTTCAAGAGGTTGAGGTGATATATCTGTGTGGCTCCTCCCCTGTCAGACTGTACAACCTCATAGTCAACATGCTCCACTTGCCATGTGACCACAAAGGGTCCTTGGCACTTGATGAGTAATTTGGAGCTAAACGAAGGGAGCAATACAAGCCCTTTTTCTCGTGGTGAAAATGAGTCTAAGCCCTCTGTCGTCCTGTTTCTGGGCCTGAAGCATATGACAACCCTGCCAATGTGTGTAGCTTTGCTCTGAGGTCCAGAACATATTGTATTTCATTTTTTAGCCGGGCTTGGACCTTCCCCACAGTTGTTTCTTTCCACGGCTTCCTGCCAAACAACAACTAAGCATATCAATATCAATATATAACACCACATATTCCATAATTTACCATCCATCAATCCATTCATCTATCTATCCATTTAATCTGTTTGTGTGTGTACCATTAAATTTCTGTGAGCCAGCATAAACATGTGAGGTCAGTGCAACTGAAAACATGACAGGAAAAAGTTAAATATATATTACATAACCATTAATAATTCAGCGACAGTCACCCCAGACAAAAAAAATTCCATATCATTTGCATAGCTTTTGTTTTCTTCCCCTTTCCTCATAGGGGAGGTGCATAGGAACCAATTTCCTCATTTACTCCTGGCTTTTAAAAGCTATCTTGCTTAAATGAAGATAACTTGATTACCATGCTCGTTGGGAAGAAATGAATTTTTAAAACATATCATAAGATTAATAGGTGTATGTTGCTAGGGGCTTTGTGTTTGTCACGAATCAGCAATAACAAGCATTTTTACTACTCAAACCGAAACGGTGTGTTCTGTTTCACAATGAATATGGCTTCCAGCTATCTAACCAGATGTTTTGAACAAACTCGGAGCTCTGTTGGAGGCTGCAGTGTGTTTTTTAAGTGTTTGTGCAAACATTTTTATCTATGCACTTGAGCACAGTAACAGTTCCATTTCTTTTGTGCAGGGCAGTTTAATGTGACATATTCTTTTTTTCTTTTTTTTTAAATTGCATGTAAAGCTTTTGGATAATTTGTAGTATAGATATCTTTCCTGTGAACAGTACAGAACACTAAGTACTGTCAAATCAAAGGTATTTCGTGACAGGTGAGCAACTGGAGCAGCTCAGAGACAGCTTTTTACCCTCCCATTCTTTAAACACATGCTCACTCTTACAGTCACCACCGCAGTAGCCTTTATAACTACTCATATTTCATGGATATGACAGTGGAGCCCTAAAACATGCTGCACACACAGACTCTGTGCACTCTGAACACTAAACCACACTCACGCAAAAGTGAAGGCCCCAGTCTCACAGAGACTGGACATTCCTGTAAAGTCAAATGAGTTTAGAATGTTATACATGGAGGTTTTCTGAAACTACATTAACCTGAAGGGAATTAAAATGAACTACATCAAATTAAATCTTTGCTCAAAGTCATTCCAAATATTTTACAATAATACATATGTGCCTGCATTTGCATGCAAAAGACCCCAGTAACTATACAATTTCTATATCAGTTTATTATTTAGAACAAATGACCTAAATCTTTCCAAAAAGAAAAACTGCCCAGAATTTTGTACATTTCAAAAAAAGTACTAAACCCTCTATTATGTATAACAACAGAATCGGCTCCGTCAGACCATTAAATCGACTGTCACCAACCTCCACTGTGTATATTCAGTCAGACTGTTTAAAACCTCAAGTATAATTGTTAATTTCAGTACAAAAAAGTGTTTTCCCCACATGCAATTTGGTTTTTAAAGCAATCACTGTAAAATAAAACACACTAAAATCCACTGAGTGTTAAAAAATCAGCAATTAAATGAGATGATGTTATAGGGACAAGCACACTTATGGAATTAATTAAAAAGGCATTTATAACTTAAAATGTGAGTAAAAATATTTATTTTTTTTCAAGGATAATAGATCTAAAGGTCCATTTCCAACATTTACATGTTTTGAACATTTAAATATTTTGCTGTGTTTGTATTCCAGGGAATTCCTGTCCAAGGGCAGGAAGATCCAGTACGGGCACAAGGAGGATGAGGAGGATGCTAATGTTGCAAGTCTCAGATCAACCAGCTGAGCGCTAAGAGCTATGACTCTGGGAAGGTAAATATATATATCAGTTTAGACAATATCTCAAATAGCAGTAAACACACACTTTCTCTTTTATTTATATTATTATATGTAAATTGTACTTCATTTCAATTTATTGTATCATATAATGTGATATGGTTTATGTTGAAACAATAAAGATTAAATGGTTGCCCTTAAATTGATCCTTTTCCTGTATTTTTTTCTTTATCTGTGAAAGGTAGCTAATATAAGGATTTAATACACGTCAAGCATAACTGTTTGATTTGAGAAGCACCAAGGATCTTGAGAAATATAAAACAACATCAGTTGTTTGTAACACGTTTCTGTCACAGATCATCACTTGACCTTTATATTAAATATTCTTTCTGTCAGTAAATAAAAATATTGTTAATGAATAGAACTGTACAGCCACAATCCCTTTGCTTAATGTTTTGGGGTTTTTTGCAACAGATGTAAGAAATGTAATGTAATATGGTAAATAGTTACTTAAATATCAATTAATTTTTTATCAGTTAATGTTATAAATCAGGGGTGTGAAAAGAATTTTACATTGTGGGCCACATATGGCCCACTTTGAACCATTTAAACTTTTTTTTCAGTCAGTGTAAAGAAGTCACATATTTAACAGTTTTTCTACATGATAAAGAAAACGCTGCTGTGACGAAGACAGAAATCTGTCAGTATGACTCGATGGACTTAAATATGTAAAATTACAGATTAAGTTCTTGTAGCTCATTCCCCACACTGTCCATTTTTTGTTGTTGTTTTTTTAACTGTAGTCGTAAAAGAAACTGAAATTTCTATAGTAGAAAGTGAAAAATAAACTTTTCTGTCATTTAATTGTTTATTGCTTAATTTCTTTCTGTAATATAAAGGGAGGTAGGAAAGGCTGTAAAGGTTATGAAAATTGTTAAAAGTCCAAAATTGATGCTTGTCTGTAGTGAGGATAAGATCAACCAAATTAAGAATTATAAATAGCTTCAAGTGCACACCACTGTTACACTGTTAAGCAATACTTAACAAGTCGTCTTTGCGACACAAGTCAATCTTTTCAACGCTAGGTTGATTAGCAAAATGAAGCAGGTCAAAACTCATCTTCAACCGCAACCATGAAACATAGCCACCCTAAACTCACGACACAATTTCATCAATTTAGGTTGTCCACAACATAAAAAGATCCCGGACGAGCCCCCACTTGTGTTACGTCCACCCCACCATGGTGGAGGCAAAGGAAGGAAGAAGACAGCAACACCGGAAAACCACAATCAATGAAGGAGGAGGACAACAGGAAAGTTAAGAATTAGGCAGGATTTATTGGTTGCTTGCCTTGATAGTCAAGGCAAGCAACCAACAAGATCAACCAAATTAAGAAGTATAAATAGCTTCAAGTGCACATTAAGGTCTGTGAGACTAATTTAGACTCTCAGACACTGAGCTATTCAAAGACACTTTGTATAAAGCTTATTTTATGTAATATTCAATTTTGAACTGTAAATTTTGTGTATAAGGTGTATAATGTTTTCATAGGCCTGGACAAATTTAAAACCTTTTGTCCTCCACAATGGAAATAGCTGAAAAATAAAAATTGGTATCACTTTAGCCAACTCCTCTTTCTGGCCCCCCCTCCTTCATTCACATAATGGTATGATCCTAGTCTGTCTTCACGTGGGATTGGTCGTGTGGTGTGCCCATCAAAATAAAACATAAAATCCCACCCCTGTCAGCATGGATTCTCAGCAGGGCTGAAGATTCTCACATACCAACGGGCCATTAATAATTGACATATGAAATTATCTCGTGGGTCAGATGTGGTGCACAAACCTTAAGTTTGACACCCCTAGTATAAATCATCCACACCACACCTAGGGTGAACTTCTTTCTGTGGAACCTCATAGCATTTTTATTCTTTGTTCCCCTGTCCCACAAATTGAGACAATGCTCCACATTTTGACTGGTTCTGCTGGACAAACACTTTTCTCAAATCTGGGTCTTATACACACAGAAAGGAAAACCTTTTAATTACAGTGAAAGGAACATCCCAAGTCACAAGCAACATCCCAAGTTACACATAGCAAGCTTTGCAGATTTTTAAAAATATGATAAAAACTACTACAAAGAAAAAAAATTCTAAGTATATTCTGCAAAACAGCTTTTTCTAGAGGATCTTTTTGTTGAGTAGAAAAATATGTTGTAAAGGGACATAGTATATGTGTGTCAAAGTTTCTAAAATTGTCAGACGTGCCAAAATGAAGCGTGTCAGTTCCAAACCAAAACCAAAAAACCCCCACTGAAATGAAAGTGAAATAAATGAGAAGCTTGAGATTAGAAAAACAAACTTAAGCTTTGTTTTATCATTATTGCACTTACTTAGCAAGAGAGTTGGAAATGTAATATATTTGTCTTGTATGTGCTCGATGACAAGTTCACATTGTTGCCATGGCCTCATCTAGTTTGTTGGGATCCTAAACACACCACATGATAGAGCTTGACTTGCTAATCAAAGATACCTAAATGCCAAATTTCTTAGGTTTGCCATGATCATGAAAGCTTCTTACATGCACACATATATATATATATTATTTCCATTAAAAAGTATTATTGACCAGCTCAAGTGTCAAAATAAACATTAGAGAATCCAAATTCCAAGACTGTGTTTTTACTGAGTGAAAATTTCATGTCGAAATGTCAAGTTTGTCATACTAAAGACTGTGACATTTCAGTGATTGTATTGCACAACAAGTGGAATTAGGTTGACATTCAAACTGCAGTGATGTGCATGTGCCAAAAGTGGACTTGAAGCTGTGTCTGCAGAGTCGGTTGAAGTGTTAATAGGTTGACATATGAGTGTGAATGCCTGAGAGATATCTCTTACAGTTAATCACATGAAATTATTTGTATAATTTAGTTATTATGAAACTATTACACAATGACATTACAAGTTATTGATGACAATTTAAAAATAATTTTTTGTTTGTTAATATTTTTAATTAAAATTAAAAATATATCCACTAACAAAAGTTTGAAATGTGTGTTTTTACATTAATTGGTCCAACCATTTGACAAGGGACTTGACATGAGCTATTTTAAGTAGGGATTATGAACAATTCAGGATGTGCATTTGGTGATGGAAACATGAGACATGAGATCTACGTACTAGCGACAAATGCTAAACTCATGTACCCATCAGCTGTCTTCCTGACCATATTTGGTTTATGTTATATATTTAACTTATGCGTTGTAAGCAAACACACTGAATGCATTCATAACTGTGTATGTAGTAGAAGACGTGAAAGCTGTTTGTGCAATATATTGATGTGTTAGATCACTCTGGCCCAACAATTATGTGCTTTTAAAATTATGAAGTGTATAAAAATATTAAATAATTAAACAATTAGCTATAAATATATGTATATAACTTTTTTCCACTTATAAAAAATGCATTAGACAAATTGTTTAATCTTCAGTAAATATGCATTAAATTTTCTTATTATTGCATATGTTTTATAAATCATCAGTAGCTCATTCAAAAAGCTTTCTAATAAAAATATTGTATCTAACTATTGCTCTGCATTGTCTTTTTATTCTTTGCTGTAATTAACAATAACATTTTTTCTATAGACATAAGAAAATCTCAGCTGAGTGCAGCCTGTCACCAGGTGGCAGAAAGCAAGCAATATTCCTGTTCAAAACAGACACTGGGTGCATATGAGGATGCAAATTAGGGAGAAGAAAATCAAACAGAAAAATCTGGATATTCTTGCTAAGGACCTACATCACTTGAATCATCCTAGTATTTATATATTATAAATTTATTAAATAAAATTAACATTTTTAATTAGAAAGACAGAATGCAAAGTGTGTTTTTGTGTTTTTAAAACCCCTATAAATTTATATTCATGCTAATTTAAGTGAGGATTATTAACAGTGTGCATTTGCTGATGGAAGTATGAAACATTTGATGCACGTACTAGCGACAAATGCTGAACTCAAGTAACCATGAGCTGCCTTCCTGGCCATGTTTGGTCTATGTCATATATTTAACGCATGCTTTGTAAGCAAACACACTGAGTGCATTCAAGTCTGTGTGAGCTGTAGAAGATTGTATTTGTGGTCAGATTATCAATATTAATATGAATATCAACACCTTAATTATTATATACTTTGGTAAATATGCAGTATATTTTAATATAAATTAATGCTAATTGTATATGTTTGATACATTATTGATAGCTCATTCAAAAAGGTTTTTTAAAGAAACAGTCTGGAAAATCTAACTATTGTCCTGCATTTGTCTGTTTATTTTTTATATTAATATAAATAATTATCAATAATATTGCTATTGCCCCACATATGATTCTCAGCTGAGTGCAGCTTGTCAGCAGGGCTCAAAAAGTAAGCAATGGTTTCAAAATAGACACAGAGTACAGATGAGGATGCAAGCTCTTATGTGGGATGTCGTTAAAAAAAATAAATAAATAAATAAATAAATAAAATAAAATAAAAAATATATATAAATAAAAATAAAAATTATATATATATATATATATATATATATATATATATATATATATATATATATATATATATATATATATTCCTACCAGGGATGTAATGTATGATATGATAAAAAAATTTGATATAAAACATGAGCCTTTTGAATATAAAGAGTCATAAATGAAGTAAATGACAGTGTGCAGAGGAGAAAGACTGCAGGGAGGATCAGGAAGTTCCTCGTGGATTAACATAACTCTACAGTATTTGACGGTCTACACACACTTGACTTGTGTAGGCCTGGGTCATAAGAACTATCTTACCTAATGGGGGGAAAAAGAGGTTAAAACATACTGGTGTACTAACTTCTTTCACTTTGTTTCGTAAGGCATACATATTATTAGCTGTGCTAAAACATCTATAAAGCAGCAAACACGACATTCATTTCTCACAGTGTTTAGTTGCCATCCTTAACCTACAGTAAAAACCTGACCTTGCACTTGGTCTGGCACCGCAGACTTGACCTAGTGTTAATAAATTCCAACACACCGTTCCCACTTGAAGCATTGAACGTTGCCATTCCAACATATATCTCTAATTAATCGGTGTGGCATGGCAACAGCTGTGGCCAACTTGGATTTATGGCATTCCAGAGATGACCCTAAGACACAGAAAGAAACTGTTGAATTGTATAAAATTGTTTCAGTGTCTCCTTTATTATAAGCTGATGTTTATAGTTTTTTAAGGTTTTTTTTTCATGTTTTTATATCTTCATCCTTCTAATGAAGCATCCTGAGTCTCAGATAGCATCATGTATGAGCTTAGCTTGCAATTCAGGTTGTGATTGTATCAAAAGGGAAGTGGGATATCTTTGGCATTATCCTAAACTGCTCATGAGAATCAGACATTTTTGCAGTTACTTTCCCGTCTTAATCGAGTTAGTAAATCAGCAGGAACATATTACAAATACAAATACTCAAACAAAATAGGTCAGAAATGAATAAGAAAAACAAACAAAAATATCTCAAAGTTTACACAGGTCAATGGAATTAAATGATAGTAAATCATTGTGTAAGTGTAACAAAAAGGTACTGTTCAAGTCTATCTTCAAATATTATTAGAAAATAGACTTGAAGTCTCTAAACACTGGAGTTGTGGTTACACTCATACACCGTCAGTGAAAAATGAGCCGCTTTGCAGCCTGTGCAGACAGCTGTTTTCATTAAAAGTTCAGCTGTAAGTAGATCTTCATCTGTGTGACACTGTCCTGAAAAATACAGCTGAAATACAATCTGTGTTGATATAGTGTAAAATATGGCAAAGGCAACCAGGGGGAATCATTGTTTTGGAGATGCTTCATAAAATAAATCAGCTTCACAACTGCAACATGAAAAAACACAAAGCATTTTTTTGGAATCCCCTTTTCTTTTGCACCTTGTTTCTTTAATGTGGACATGATACTTTGAATTGTTTTTAAGTGAGAAATCCTTTGCTCTCTTTAAAAATAGCTTTAAAGAATGTTTAGAAGTGAAAGCTGATGTACAGTATGTCCTTGCACTGTGTTTCAGCGGATGTCTGCTCACTCTGGCATCCACACCACATTTGGCATTTCTCCCATATATAACTTTGTCGGGTAAGCATGCTGCATTGAATATAAGCAGTCCGCGAGAGCACATCACTCTGTGGTAGAAGAAGAAGACTTTTGCTTGTGGTAGGTTTTTCTTCTATCTGCTTTGGAACTGGTAGTATCTTCATTATTATTATAATAGTACTTAAATAAATACATTTATTTACTTTTTTAAAAACAAGTATTTTCCTAGTAATTGACAATATCTCATATGTGTTCAACAGGATTGTGCAATATAACATACTTTTGACAGAAACAGAGTCAGGTATGGACAACTTTTAACTATTTAAAATTGTCAGTATTTTATGTTTTATATTATTTGTCTTTGGGCAGCACGGTGGCACAGTGGTTAGCACTGTTGCCGCACAGCAAGAAGGTCCTGAGTTTAATTCCAACATCAGGCCGGGGTCTTTCTGTGTGGAGTTTGCATGTTCTCCCCGTGTTTGCGTGGGTTCCCTCCGGGTACTCCGGCTTCCTCCCACCGTCCAAAGACATGCAGCTTGTGGGGATAGGTTAATTGGAAAAAATCCAAATTACCACTAGGTGTGAATGTGCGAGTGAATGTGAGTGTGAATGGTTGTTAGTCCCTGTGTGTTCGCCCTGTGACAGACTGGCGACCTGTCCAGGGTGTACCCCGCCTCTCGCCCTATGACAGCTGGGATAGGCTCCAGCACCCCCTGCGACCCTGCAAAGGATAAGCGGAAGCGAATGGATGGATGGATGGATTATTTGTCTTAGATGTTAAGGTGTTAGCTGTCCACTCACAAGAACTCGACGATAACTCTAACATATTTGTCTAAGATTACACTTATTTGTCATAACATCATAGAAGTAAACCGCCACCATGAGTACGGACGCTGAGATGGCCGTTTATGGCAAAGCTGCCGTTTACCTCCGTAAGCCAGAGAAGGAGAGAATTGAGGCTCAGAACAAACCTTTTGATGCCAAGACTGCCTGCTATGTGGTTGATACCAAAGAGCTGTACTTGAAGGGTACTATCATCAAGAAAGATGGTGCCAAAGTCACAGTCAAAGTCTTGGACACTCAGGAGGTCAGTATAATAAAGTTAGAGTTAACTGAGAGTCAGATGTGACAAATTCTCATCGTGATCAATGTGCTGTTGCAGGAGAGGACAGTCAAAGAAGACGAAGTCTCTCCAATGAACCCTCCCAAGTTCGACAAAATTGAGGACATGGCCATGATGACCCACCTCAATGAAGCCTCTGTGCTGTATAACCTCAAAGAGCGTTATGCAGCATGGATGATCTATGTGAGACTGTCTTCCTAAGAAGCAAAACTTTTAAAATTACTCTTCTAACAGCAACTGTTAATTAACATCCACTTTTTAAAAAATCTCTTTAACCACTTTTAGACCTACTCTGGGTTGTTCTGCGCCACAGTAAATCCCTACAAGTGGCTCCCAGTGTACGACTCTGAAGTCGTCTCTGCCTATAGAGGCAAGAAGCGTATGGAGGCTCCACCCCACATCTTCTCTGTCTCTGACAACGCTTATCAGTTCATGCTTACTGGTATGCCTTTAACTCAAAAATCAAAAATTTAATCATATATATGGTGATAACTACAGAAATACATAGTGAACTCCTTTTTCATTTTAACAGATAGGGAGAACCAGTCTGTCTTGATCACGTAAGTGTCACATTGTTTGACTTTGTTTACAATAGTTCAGCATTTCGAACAAACTCTTAAAAGTATTTGTCTACACCCAGTGGAGAATCTGGTGCCGGAAAGACTGTGAACACCAAGCGTGTCATCCAGTACTTCGCCACTATTTCAGTTGGTGGAGATAAGAAGAAGGAGCAATCAAACAAAATGCAGGTACACAAACGTGATAAGATTAGTAAAATCATTACAAAATATACTTCAGTAAGAAAAATAATTTTCTCATATATTTCTTAAACTTGGGTTTAAGGGGTCCCTGGAGGATCAGATTATTGCAGCCAATCCCTTGCTGGAGGCTTACGGTAACGCCAAAACTGTGAGGAATGACAACTCTTCTCGTTTCGTAAGTATGGAGTGATCTTTAGATAGGAGAAATAGTGTTATGATTGTTGTGTGACTTTGACAGCTCCTTTTGTTCCAAACAGGGTAAATTCATCAGGATTCATTTTGGCACAACTGGCAAACTGGCTAGTGCTGATATTGAGACATGTAAGTGACAAATTCACAATGTGAGTACTTCATCTGACTTTGGGACAAACTGTGACTTCAAAATTTGATCAAAATCTGCAGATCTGCTGGAGAAGTCTAGAGTGACATTCCAGCTTCCCGATGAGAGAGGTTACCACATCTTCTACCAGATGATGACAAACCACAAGCCAGAGCTGCTTGGTAAGCAGCAAAACCAAGTTGTTGCACGCTTCTCATTTTAAACAATTTATTAAACACTTATGTTTTATTCTTTTTTCCAGAAATTGCCCTCATCACAACCAACCCCTACGACTTCCCCATGTGCAGCATGGGTCAGATTACTGTGGCCAGCATTGATGACAAAGTTGAGCTGGAAGCAACAGATGTGAGTGAGATTTGATGTATAATTAAAATATCAATGATGTTGTGTCTTTAAGAAAAAAAAAGTGTTTATGCAGTGTTTCATGTGGACACTTTTGAACAGAATGCTATTGACATCCTGGGCTTCAGTAATGAGGAGAAGATGAGCATCTACAAAATGACTGGTGCTGTGCTTCATCATGGTAACATGAAGTTCAAGCAGAAGCAGCGTGAGGAGCAAGCTGAGCCTGATGGCACAGAGGGTCAGTACTTAGTACAAAAATACTTGTGAATAAGAGCAGTATGGTTCCCAATTAGACTAAAAAATCCTTGTCACATACTGTATAATGTATGCACTGTATAATAATGTTATAAATTGCTGTTTTCAGATGCTGACAAGGTTGCTTACTTGCTGGGTTTGAACTCTGCTGACATGCTGAAGGCTCTGTGCTATCCCAGAGTGAAGGTCGGAAATGAGTATGTCACCAAGGGACAGACTGTACCTCAGGTAAATGAGACAAACTGGTACAAAAAACATGCGCTGCTTAAATCAGAGCGTATTTGGATCAAATGAAACATAATCATGTACCAGATTTAATAGATAATTATTTGCCAGGTATATGTTTGTTAAATATTTGGTCTTAAATGCATTTTGTGATTCAATCAAATTTTCCCTTTTTATTTTTTTAGGTGCTGAACTCTGTGACAGCCCTGGCCAAGTCCATCTATGAAAAGATGTTCTTGTGGATGGTCATCCGTATCAACCAGATGTTGGACACAAAGCAGCAAAGGAATTACTTCATTGGTGTCCTGGATATTGCTGGCTTTGAGATCTTTGATGTAAGCTTTATTGCTAACAAATGGGGAAACTCTACTTCAATTATAACATCCCGCTTAGTGATTTTTTCCCTACCCTTTTCTCCCCTCACAGTTCAACACCTTGGAACAGCTGTGCATTAACTTCACCAATGAGAAACTGCAACAGTTTTTCAACCACCACATGTTCGTCCTGGAGCAAGAGGAGTACAAGAAGGAGGGTATTATCTGGGAGTTCATTGACTTTGGCATGGACTTGGCTGCCTGCATTGAGCTTATTGAAAAGGTATACTTCAAGTTCATGTTTGAATCTTATATCTTTTTTTTTTATGTCAGTTTTGTTGTAATAGAGGAAAAGTGCCACTTGGTGACATATCTCTTTTCTTTACCTTCATCAAGCCCATGGGCATCTTCTCCATCCTTGAAGAGGAGTGCATGTTTCCCAAGGCAACTGACACATCCTTCAAGAACAAACTTTATGACCAGCATCTTGGCAAGTGCAAAGCATTTGAGAAGCCAAAACCTGCCAAGGGCAAGGCCGAGGCCCACTTCTCCCTGGTGCACTATGCTGGCACTGTGGACTACAACATCTCTGGCTGGCTGGATAAGAACAAGGACCCATTGAATGAGTCTGTGCTGCAACTGTACCAGAAGTCCTCAGTTAAACTGCTGTCTCTTCTGTATCCACCTGTAGTTGAAGGTATGATGTAACTGAAAACATACATTTTCCATATTCTACATGTTATTAAGTTTTGTTTGGTATTACGAGTCTCACAATGTTTTTAATTACAATTCACAAACAAAAAACAGAGACTGGCGGTGGCAAGAAGGGAGGCAAGAAGAAGGGTGGCTCCATGCAGACTGTGTCTTCACAGTTCAGGGTAAGGTTTGAGAAGTAAATTAAATGTAAAATAATACATTTTTTTATTTTTTACTTTTCATGACAAAAATGTACTTTTGTGTACCTACAGGAGAACTTGGGCAAGCTAATGACAAACCTGAGAAGCACCCATCCTCACTTTGTGCGTTGCCTGATCCCTAACGAGTCAAAGACTCCAGGTAACCCAACATAATTTGTGTGCCTGCATGCACAGGTTTGGATTAGAAAACAGCAAATTAGTGTTTGTTCACAGTATGAACTCAAACATTTTTGTTCTACAGGCCTGATGGAGAACTTCTTGGTCATCCACCAGCTCAGGTGTAACGGTGTGCTGGAGGGTATCAGAATCTGCAGAAAAGGTTTCCCCAGCAGAATCCTCTATGGTGACTTCAAACAGAGGTGCAATTAATATCCTCGTGGACTTTTGATTCAAAATATGATAAGAAAATGCTGACACTGACAAATCCCTCTCTCACAAAAGATACAAGGTACTGAATGCCAGCGTCATCCCTGAGGGCCAGTTCATTGACAACAAGAAGGCTGCAGAGAAACTGCTTGGATCAATTGATGTTGATCACGACCAGTACAGATTTGGACACACTAAGGTAAACAGCCTGATTGCATTACTATAGATCCATGCATGAATATAGAATTACTTTTTTAATTTTTAAAAATCTGTCTGCTTAAAACAATTACTTTTGGACAAAACTGAAGGAGGTAAGGTCAGTGAACTGGATGAAAACTAAAAGGAAGCTCAAGTAAAACATCAACAAGTTTCCATCCCCAAATTTCAATAGCCCTGGATTTATTATCATAGTTACACATGAAGATCAAATCAAAATTTTCCAATTTTTTCTCAAAGTACATTTAATCAACTATTTGACACATTTATCGTTATGTTATCTTTTTTGTTTTAAAAATTCTTATTATTTTATGTGGCTCATTTGACATAAATTATGCTACTTTGTGCACACATGAGATATTGTATGGTAGACAATAAACCAACTCCCATATGTAATGCAGATGTGTCCACACAGGAGGCACAAGGTTTCTCAAATACCATGTCATTAGTTTAGCATGCCTTTCACTGTGTACGTTCATAAAATTCCCCAAAGCTGATGTAGATTTACATTTACTGTACATATACTTTCTGAATCATTTCTAATTGAATGCTTACTATAATATAATTCTCTCTTGTAATCATTTAGGTGTTCTTCAAGGCTGGTCTCCTGGGTACCCTTGAGGAGATGAGAGATGAAAAGTTGGCAGCTCTGGTCACCATGACTCAGGCTGTCTGCCGTGGTTTCCTCATGAGAAAGGAGTATGTCAAAATGACAGAGAGGAGGTATGTTGAACACAGCAATTAAGAGCAATGAGCCAGAATAAAAACAGTGAAAAATAACTTTGTCAACAATGGAAATCTCTTGTGCACAGAGAGTCCATCTACACCATCCAGTACAACATCCGCTCATTCATGAATGTCAAACACTGGCCATGGATGAAGGTGTACTACAAGATCAAGCCTCTGCTCAAGAGTGCTGAAACTGAGAAGGAGCTGCAGCAGATGAAGGAGAATTATGAGAAGATGAAAACAGATCTGGCTGCTGCCCTGGCCAAGAAGAAGGAACTAGAGGAGAAGATGGTGTCCCTTCTGCAGGAGAAGAACGATCTGCAGCTCCAAGTGGCATCTGTAAGTAGATATCAAGAGAAGCTGTGCCCTTTTATTTTGTTACCATAAAATGTTAACGTGTTCATGTGTGTTCTTCCAATGCAAACTAGGAATCAGAGAATCTCTCAGATGCTGAGGAGAGATGTGAGGGACTTATCAAGAGCAAGATTCAGCTGGAGGCAAAACTCAAAGAGGTAACTGAGAGACTGGAGGATGAAGAAGAAATCAACGCCGAGCTCACTGGCAAGAAGAGAAAGCTGGAGGATGAATGCTCTGAGCTCAAGAAAGACATCGATGACCTGGAGCTTACCTTGGCCAAAGTAGAGAAGGAGAAACATGCCACTGAGAACAAGGTTTGACATTTGGATTATACCTAGCAGATTAAACAACATGCATACAACAATACAGTCACATGGTAATAACACTGTAATTGCAAATGTAGGTGAAGAATCTGACTGAAGAGATGGCTTCTCAAGATGAGAGCATCGCTAAGCTGACTAAGGAGAAGAAAGCTCTTCAGGAGGCTCATCAGCAGACTCTTGATGACCTCCAGTCTGAGGAAGACAAAGTCAACACTCTGACCAAGTCCAAGACCAAGCTTGAGCAGCAAGTTGATGATGTAAGTTGAAAATGTCACAGGTGATGGCAAAACAGAGAGAGAAAAGAAACCTCTTCTTGAACAAGAGAATAACAAAGTCATGTCATTGTGCAGCTTGAGGGTTCTCTGGAACAAGAGAAGAAGCTTCGTATGGACCTTGAGAGAGCCAAGAGGAAGCTGGAGGGTGATCTGAAGCTCGCCCAGGAATCCATTATGGATCTTGAGAATGACAAGCAGCAGTCTGATGAGAAACTGAAAAAGTACTTTTATTTTTTCTCCCTTTATGACAAGCATCCTTCTAGCATCCTTCTAAGGATTGGACGTAATATGTACATTTATCAACTATGCAACTTTATTTTACAGGAAAGACTTTGAAATCAGTCAGCTCCTTAGCAAGATTGAGGATGAGCAGTCAATGGGTGCCCAGCTTCAGAAGAAGATCAAGGAGCTTCAGGTAAATGATACATGATGTTACATCAAATGATAGTCCATACATATTTTCTGTGTCGTACTTTAAATTTGAAAGTTTACTCAAAGGAGACACACATCTAATCCAACAGGCTCGTATTGAAGAGCTGGAGGAGGAGATTGAGGCTGAACGTGCTGCTCGTGCCAAGGTTGAGAAGCAGAGAGCTGACCTCTCCAGGGAACTTGAAGAGATCAGTGAAA
Source organism: Neolamprologus brichardi (assembly GCF_056152115.1). Taxonomy (NCBI): domain Eukaryota; kingdom Metazoa; phylum Chordata; class Actinopteri; order Cichliformes; family Cichlidae; genus Neolamprologus; species Neolamprologus brichardi. Next base: position 61,712,807 of record NC_142110.1, read on the forward strand.
GGCTGGAGGAAGCCGGTGGTGCAACTGCTGCTCAGATTGAGATGAACAAGAAGCGTGAAGCTGAGTTCCAGAAACTCCGTCGTGACCTGGAGGAGGCTACTCTACAGCATGAAGCCACCGCTGCTGCTCTGCGCAAGAAGCAGGCTGACAGCGTTGCTGAGCTGGGAGAGCAGATCGACAACCTCCAGCGTGTCAAGCAGAAGCTTGAGAAGGAAAAGAGTGAATACAAGATGGAGATTGACGACCTGTCCAGCAACATGGAAGCTGTCGCTAAAGCAAAGGTAAACAACAAAATCCATTTATTTTAATACTTAAATCACCAGCAAATAGTGATGTTATAACATCTTGTCACTGATGAATCTTTTTCTCCCTCTCTAGGGAAATCTTGAAAAGATGTGCCGTACTCTTGAGGACCAACTTAGTGAACTGAAGGCCAAAAATGATGAAAATGTCCGTCAGATCAATGATTTGGGTGCACAGAGAGCACGTCTGCTTACTGAAAATGGTTTGTATAAGACAACATGCAGTGATCTGAACTTAGTCCTTTATAGTGATCTTCTGTTTTCGATAGAAAAACTGAACACAAACTAAAGTTTGATGACTATTTTTACACAAGGTGAGTTCAGCCGCCAGATTGAAGAGAAAGAAGCTCTCGTCTCTCAGCTGACCAGAGGCAAACAGGCCTTCACACAGCAGATCGAGGAGCTGAAGAGACACACTGAAGAGGAGATTAAGGTAAGAAACACTTCAATGGAGGCTGGTATGGCTTACCAGACAGGGCAGGTGATTCCTATGCTGTAAGGCCCAAGTTTGAATCCATCATAAATGGTAAATGGCCTGTATTTATATAGCGCTTTACTTAGTCCCTAAGGACCCCAAAGCGCTTTACACATCCAGTCATCCACCCATTCACACACACATTCACACACTGGTGATGGCAAGCTACATTGTAGCCACAGCCACCCTGGGGCGCACTGACAGAGGTGAGGCTGCCGGACTCTGGCGCCACAAAAAAAAAAATATTTCAGTGAAGTGCGTATAGTTTTTTGTTGGTGATTCCGACATTTTTCTCATGCAATGATGTGTCTTACACCAGGCCAAGAATGCCCTTGCCCATGCACTGCAATCAGCTCGCCACGACTGTGACCTGCTGAGGGAACAGTTTGAAGAGGAGCAGGAGGCCAAGGCTGAGCTGCAGCGTTCAATGTCCAAGGCCAACAGTGAGGTGGCTCAGTGGAGAAGCAAATATGAAACTGATGCTATCCAGCGCACTGAGGAGCTTGAGGAAGCCAAGTGAGTATTTAGTTAGTAAGAATGTGAGCAAAAAACAAATAAAACAATAAGCTTTTACTGAAACACTGTTTTTTTTAAAGGAAAAAGCTGGCCCAGCGCCTTCAGGAGGCAGAGGAGCAGATCGAGGCCGTTAACTCCAAGTGTGCTTCTCTGGAGAAGACCAAACAGAGGCTCCAGAGTGAAGTGGAGGACCTCATGATTGATGTGGAGAGAGCTAATGGCCTGGCCGCTAACCTTGACAAGAAGCAGAGGAACTTTGACAAGGTACCATCATTTACTTTGCTTGAACAAGACACAAACTCATGGTTTCTCTTAGTATGGGTGAATAACTGCATCGAATGTATATATAGGTGTTGGCAGAGTGGAAACAGAAGTACGAGGAGGGTCAGGCAGAGGTGGAAGGATCTCAGAAGGAGGCTCGTTCTCTCAGCACTGAACTGTTCAAGATGAAGAACTCCTATGAGGAAGCCTTGGATCAGCTGGAGACCATGAAGCGTGAAAACAAGAACCTGCAACGTGAGTTCCTACTATGCTGTGCAAGTAACGTGTGTTCATTTTTAATGTCTTAAGACTAAACAATATCACACATGCCTCTGCAGAGGAGATTTCCGATCTGACTGAACAGATTGGTGAGACTGGAAAGAGCATTCATGAGCTGGAGAAGGCCAAGAAGCAGGTGGAGACAGAGAAGTCTGAGATCCAGACAGCTCTTGAAGAGGCTGAGGTAAATCTTTGTCTGAGGAGCTCCTCTGGAAATAAATATTCAGTTATACACAAGTAAAATCTACAAATGCAGAGATGAATATCTTTTCATATTCATTCTTTCATATGATTAGGGAACTCTGGAGCATGAAGAGTCTAAGATCCTGCGTGTTCAGCTGGAGCTCAACCAGGTCAAAGGTGAAGTAGACAGGAAGCTGGCAGAGAAAGATGAAGAGATTGAGCAGATCAAGAGGAACAGCCAGAGAGTGACTGACTCCATGCAGAGCACTCTGGATTCTGAGGTCAGGAGCAGGAATGATGCCCTGAGAATCAAGAAGAAGATGGAGGGTGATCTGAATGAGATGGAGATTCAGCTGAGCCATGCTAATCGCCAGGCTGCTGAGTCCCAGAAACAGCTGAGAAATGTCCAGGCACAGCTGAAGGTATGATAGAGCACATAGCTGTTGTACACATTCTGTGTAAGTGCATTTTTTTATTCATGTGAATATAATTTTGATATTCTTTTTTACTAGGATGCACAACTGCACCTGGATGATGCTGTCAGGTCTCAGGATGACCTCAAGGAACAAGCTGCTATGGTGGAGCGCAGGAACGGTCTCATGGTAGCTGAAATTGAGGAGCTCAGAGCTGCTCTGGAACAGACAGAGAGAAGCCGCAAAATCGCTGAGCAGGAGCTGGTGGACGCCAGCGAGCGTGTTGGTCTGCTGCACTCTCAGGTGAACATTTTTGAAGAGACACTTTAATTGTTTTTTTTAGACAAACTTAAAATGAACATCCTAAAATGTAAACTTTCCATTTCTTAGAACACAAGCCTTCTGAATACCAAGAAGAAGCTTGAGGCTGACCTGGTTCAGATCCAGAGTGAAGTGGATGACACCGTTCAGGAAGCAAGAAATGCAGAGGAGAAGGCCAAGAAGGCCATCACTGATGTAGGTTTATACACATGTCCACTACGACGGTACAACTCAGCTTTGTTTTCATCACTCTGTTAATTGAGGTCATGTTTTTCAGGCTGCTGTGATGGCTGAGGAGCTGAAGAAGGAGCAGGACACTAGCGCTCACCTGGAGAGGATGAAGAAGAACCTTGAGGCTGCTGTTAAGGACCTGCAGCACCGCCTGGATGAGGCTGAGAATCTGGCTATGAAGGGTGGCAAGAAACAGCTCCAGAAACTTGAGTCCAGGGTAAGAAGAATGCGCAGCTGAAAAATATGTGTGAAAACACACATATATAAACCATGGATTTTAAAAGTTTGCTCAATTTTCTGAAGGTGCGTGAGCTGGAGACTGAGGTTGAAGCTGAGCAGAGGCGTGGTGCAGATGCTGTTAAGGGTGTCCGCAAATATGAGAGGAGAGTGAAGGAGCTCACCTATCAGGTAAAGCACATTAACATTTTACATCCATCCATTCTGTTCCACTTATCCTTATCAGGGTCGCGGGGGGCTGGAGCCTATTCCAGCAACCAGTGGATCACATTTTTTAAAATGTGTTTTCTTTTATAGACTGAGGAGGACAAGAAGAACATTAACAGGCTGCAGGATCTGGTTGACAAGCTGCAGCTCAAGGTGAAGGCCTACAAGAGGCAGGCTGAGGAAGCGGTAAGGACCACACACAGAAAAAAAAACCCTCAACTCTATGTCAGATTTTAGTTTTGTGCAAACAAACTGTCATTGTTTTGGACACTAAGAAATTTTGACTTATTACAATGTTACAGGAGGAGCAGGCCAATGTCCATCTGTCCAAGTACAGGAAGATCCAGCATGAGCTTGAGGAGGCCGAGGAACGTGCCGATATTGCCGAGTCCCAGGTCAACAAGCTGAGAGCTAAGAGCCGCGACTCTGGCAAGGTAAATGTACACGCACTTTAGACTTTGCACAAAGTTATAAGAAGAAATATCCCAATTCTGCTTCGAATTTCATGAAGTTGGCTACAGACAATAATTTGATTTGTTTTCACTGAATGCTCCGTTTTTATACACACTGACCCATATGTACTGTTTTCTTTTGTTCTACAGGGAAAAGATGCAGCTGAATAAAGCACACGTGTGAACTGTGCATTTCTAATCATATAATATGATGTGAAATACACTCCAATAAAATATTTTTTATCTCAATTTCCTGTCTGTGATATTTTCATAGTAATAAACAAGAGAGTAAACATGACACACGGGTAATCTGAGTGCTAATGAATCTTTACTGAGGTATCCTGCATTCAGTTATTAATTTAGGCATGAATACATAGAAGTGTATCTCAATTAACATCTTAGGACTTTGAGCACAAACAACTCAGAGCGAAGATACTCCAGAGGGACTCGTGAACGTAGATAAGAAGTTAGAGACAGTGGTTTGGGAGGGAAAAAAACCATCTGCACTTAAAGAATCAACATGAACATAAATAAATAGGTAACATTAATAACTTCATTCAAAATGCATTCTTGTGTATTTTAAGCTTTTTTTGTAATCCAGTGCTCTAGCTTGAAAAACATACCCCACATAATTAGTTTCAAATTCAGCAACAGAATGTGTGCAGTGAAAAATAGTGACACACTGAGTTTGAGAAGAATGTTTAACAAAGAGCTTATTTTACTCATTGGATCACATTTTAAAAAGAGCCTGGCTTTTTGCATAACAATCATAATGAGGATTCAAAACTAATCGTTACTGTTCGTGAAGCACATGCTTGCTGAATGAGACTGGCATAACTAAAATGAAAGCAATACAACACTGTACCTGTATATTACTCACCTGACCATGGGTTTTTGCTCTTTGCTGTGTGGATATTCTCCCTGGTTTCCTAAACCTTTGTCCAATCACGCTCAGCTCATTTCTGGCTTCTTTTCCTTTTCTCATTAATGGATTTAAAAAAGGAGACTTAAAAGCAGAAGCAAGTCTTTTAAAACATGTATTCAAAGTTTTTTTTTTTTTTAATTTCTCCATTTTTGGTAACTTCAATTATTGGGATTAGTCAACTGGAAAATTCAAAGAAATTATGATGGTGCTGATATTCCACATGTGGCTTTGTGCAATCACTTCCTCTTAATCACCTTATTTCAAAGGAACATATTCTATACTTTTTAATTCTTTTTAAAATTTGCGGTAATTACTTTAATTTTTTTCTGTCCAGTCACTTTATTTTGCTATTTTGTAAACTTTTCATTAATGTATGTTTTTATTTCATACTTAAAATGTAACTGTAAATGTAATTAGTATTTCACACACTTTGTCTTCGCACACAGTCGCCTGCTTGTGTTCAATTTATCACACATGCGCACAAATGGCGCACTCTAGCCACAGAGCAGGGTGAGGACATGTTGATTATCAGGAGAAAAAGTCAACGTACTTGTAATTTCAGTGCTTTTAAGCACTTATTATTTAAATTATTCACCTGTGCTGGAACCTTCATACAAAAACAGTGATATGCAGAACACTCTTTTATAGCAGCATTGCCATTCTGCTAAAAATGATATCACGTTAATCATGGCTTAATACTCCAATAACATTATTGTGACTGTTACCAAATTATGGAATTTATTAAGGATTCATAGGAAGTTTTAAACAACTGCATTCTATCTTGTGAAGTTAATGTCTCATATATTACATTTCATAGAATAAATTGTGGATTAAAAGATACACATTGTATAAAAAATAAAAAAGCAACTAATCATCATAACTGTGGCATTCATAATTTTTTCGAGTCCTCTCATACTGATCTAGGTACACGCTAATTACATGTAGATAGCAACAAGTACAGTTTCTGCTTTAGCAACCAAAATAAACATTTAAACCAACAGTTCGTCGATAATGCCTCTCATAAACTGAGCAATGAGAGTAATGTTAGTGTGGCATTGAGAAAGTGGAGCATTGTTACAAACGGTAACTGTAACAGCATCACATGTTTACCGTTGAGTAGCAGTAAGTACGGAGAGTAATAAAGTTTTCTGTCACTGTGAGATCAGGAGGACAAGCATGTCTGGTCTTTACCTCGGCAAGTGCAGATGCCTGAACAGTCTGATACACATGCTTTCAGGGTAAAAACATACAAATACAACCATCCATGATGATAGCGTTGGTTCTGCTGTGATTCAGATCAGTAGGCCATGCCACTTTGCTACTGGCTGACGGACTGAGCGCATCATCAAAGTCCAGTGCTCATCTTCTGAACTCTTCTCCTTCCCCACACTCAGCTGTCCGATCAGCTGTTTGGCTGATTTGCTTGTTGGGCGAGTTTCATATATAGAGACCAAAATTTTACACCGCTCCAGATGAACCTCCGGCAAGGAGAACAAGAGGACCTCATTGAAAACAGTCACCAGGCACCGAGCCACTGTAGAGCTTTTCTGGTACTTTAGCTTGAACTGATTGCACTGGACGCTGATCCTGGCATACAGGGCTGTGCAACACACACATACACAGATTACATGAATTTATAACCGTACGTGCATCAAAGCTGGCGTCTTTTTTGTGTGAAGGTGTCTTTTTTTAATTTACCTGCATTTGATATCTCAGAAAGGACAGTTTTGACCTTTAGCAGGCCAACCTCCAGCCTCTGAGACGTGGGAAGAAATTTCAGGGACAAAAGCACCTCTCCAACAAGATCCTTTGGAGAACGCATCAGTATAATGTACATTTATGCACAGTTTTAAAAAAAAAAGTGATATAGCTGCAGGCACAAACATAAATGACAGTATTCAGCAGGGCTAAAAATCACCACATAAGCACAAAATGTATTAAATGGCCACAGTCATAACTCAAAAGTAGAACATTTTTTTCTTTTGTTTGATCTTAAATTAAAGAGGCAAAGGTCATCCTGTGGTTTCAGTTGCATTGGTGTTACAAATATAATTTTCTTTTCTTTGAGCAATTAAAAAAATATTACATTAATTATTATTGCCCCAATATAATAATTTATTATTATAGTAAGATAGATGCATAGACGGATGCCATGTTCAGTTAATGAAATATCATTGACAATAATGATGACACCATATGATCCACAAATTACACAAACCAGTAAAAGTTAAACTAAACTTTCGGTGGAAAATAAAATTCTAGCTACACAAATGCACTTTTGGGTTCACCTGTGCAATTCTAAATTTCGCCTCACTCGTGGTACATTAATGCTGTGGACAAAATATTAGGCATAGGTACTATAAACAATAACAAAAAATATTGCTTTTCTGAAAATGGAACAATTTTTGTGTGGACTATGAAGAAGGATTATATAGTTATAACAATGTACTCTATTATATTTTTACTACCATCTATCACGTCTGTAAATGTCTGTTTAATTATTTCCAGTTACACAATGAATATTAGCTTTCATTTTTATTATTATGGCTAAATATAGTTATTATATAGTTTTATAATCATACTGACATACTCTGTATTTCACCTTTACATAACATCAACTACTTGAGATGCTACTGAAAGCCAGGCCTGTGTGCATGCTGTGTGTTGTGTGTGTGCGCCCCCTGCAGTACCTTCTGGGGTATCTTTAGATCCTCTTGTAGTTCCAGAGGGTAGGAGATGTTGAGCTGTCCTAAAGGAACCCTCACATCTCCTAACACTGTGTTTCTGGAGAATTTATCAAAGTCTCTTACCTGAGATGCATACAGACACCTGATAAATGATTTACACCACAACAGATAAAAACATTTATCATTCATACTTTTTTCTCTCAACAAGTGAAAAGAGACTAAAGTACTATAACATAGCTGTAGTGCTTATGGTTTTAAATTCTTTGGCCTTTGAAATGTGACAGCTAACATGCAAACTGCATGCACGATGTAGTACAAGCAATACCGTTTGAGTCCAACAAATATGTTTTAAGAATGAGAGATATGTAGTGCAGAACCTCCATCCTTAGGTTGATGTGATGAAGCTTTTCCTCTTGTAAAACACAGCTGAACTGGTCTCCAAATAAAGGGTTACAGCTGCCTTTCACAATGCGAGTACGCCACTCCTGCAGTACTGTCCACAGAACAGGCGACATATCTTCCCCCTGAGAGGATCACACCAGTAATTTATGACACCTTTGTCTTTAGTACAGAGATGCTGTGCTGAATGAAAACTCAAAGACAGTGTGGATCGTATTTTTTTAAATATGTATCAAGAAAAAGAAGAAAATAAGTTCACGGAAAATAATAATATGACAAACTTACCTCTTCATCTTTAAAGCCCTCGACTTCTACAGCCTCTGATCCAGCCCACAAGAGCAGTATTTTAACAAATGGTTGGAGGGTTCGGCTCTCACTCTGTTCCAAAAGCCCCTCCACCTGCAGCACGGTGACCACCAGACGTGACTGCATCTGATCATAGTAGACGGAGAATCGTAATGATCCATCCACCTGGTACGAGAGGATATGTTAGGAAAGACCCAAAGACTGTAGTTGATTTTGCCTGAAACTGTGTCATCAGTCATTTACTGTTAATCTTATTTTTGGAGGATTGATCGGACATTTTTTTAAATGATGTTTAAATTTCTGTTACATACTCAAATACTTTCCATTAGGAAAAGAATGTAAAACTAAATTCAGCCTGCTTATCTTTTAGTCACCCTGATTCATCCTGAATATCTAAACAGATGGCAGAAGGATTTACAGGACATTTAGCTCAGACATCTTTGGTTGACAGAAGATGAATCCTAATGACTGTGGTGAGGTGCTCGTACAGCCAGAGAAACGAGTCTACACATGTATCTGTGAGCATAAGTGTAATTCATGCACAAGTGCAAGGGTATCTGTATGCATACTTACACTGCATTTTTTAACGTGTCTCTCTATAAACTCACTCTTGGCGCCACCATGTGGTTATGTTTATGGTTTACTAGTAAGAGAGCAGCTTGTAGCGTTTACCTAAACGTTTGCATCTCTATTTAATGATAGGAAAATCTCAATTTTACACCACTTAATTAATCTGACAGCTTTATGTAGTAGACTTTAAAAAAAAAGTGATACATTCATAACATATTTTAAAAAGCTGTGCATAACATAACATCATTGCTGGATGTTGCTGGTGCTGTTTTATGAATCTTTAAATTTTGGATCTTTAAATAACTGTAGAAACACCAACAGAGCAACACCGCACTAAAAGAATGAATATACTTCCTGTTTTGTCTCTCATTAATAATTTCACTGGACCTTGGGTTTCTGTATGTCTGGATAAAATACCAGTTTTACCTTTTGAATAGTTGCCTGCTCTTCTTTGTCTCCAGCTGCCTCTGTGGATACTAAGGAGGGAAACGAGGGCTGAGACAGGCAGCGACTCAGTCTGTGGGCCTCTGTGCTGACATCCTCCAGCTGCAGGCACACACAAATGCTAGTTGTATAAGCCTTTATAACACAGAGCACAATTCATTTTTAAGCCTCTGCTCTTTAAAGACTCACATCTGTCGAGGAAATACTTAGATATTCCACATGTACACGCTGTCATGATGGATCTGGTTTCATGTACATGGCATTCAAAGGGTATTAATTTATAACTGTCCTTAGACTAGAGTCCTTCACTCGCATCATAGTTGTTATTGCCTGCTCTATCACAAAGGTGCTCAAGGTGATTTAGATGTAGTAGCTTCAGCTTGTAATACTACATTAAAATGCTGCCTACATTCAGGTTTACATCTGTGGTCCACAATTTTCATCAGTCTTAATTTAGCCATCATTTGTCGTTGTTCTAACATTCTACATGGAAGTTTTTACACTCAGCAGAACTTTTCCGGTCAGTCATGTGGTACGAAGCAAACAGCAGACTATTCAAATAAACTGCCGACTTCTCAAACACATCCACACAAACACCCCACCCAGCCTGTGGTTTACTTATCTGCCTTCTCTCTGACAGTCCTCTAAAAAAGTCCTTAGTAGAGTTACATGCTAAATGCTGACTTCTGTGGTACAAAATATATTAAAACTCTTAATTGTGTGGTATTTATATCATCCTGTTTTATTAATTTCCCACTGAAAATTCTCACGTTTAAGGAAATTGGCATTACCTGATCACACCGTGAATCTACAATTTTCAGAAAAATTCACTTCATTTTTCTTTAAGCAGTCCTAAATATGTCCTGAATTTCTCACCAATTCTGTTCCAGAATCTTAACATGTAACTCAATAACTGTGTCCGAAAGAAATTAGCAGCAATATATTACATTTCACCTTGTTCAGATGCACAAATCCCAAGTATCAACTGAAAGACAGCAGATTACTTGAAGCAGGATTTTCTCTTAACCTGGTTTATCCAGTCTGGTCAAGACCATGTGCACATTAGTGCTCAATTGTGATAAAGTTTCCTCTTACTTTGGTACTTGGAGCTCCTGAGTAGTTTCCTGTTGTTGTTGGCCCTTCGTCTGAATACAGCAAATCATTATGCCCTGTTGCAGAAAACAGACACAACCATACATTTAATAATTTGTGTCACAGTCACTCTAGCTTGTCAATATGCACTACACTGAGTCTTACTGTAATGTAATTCCTACTCACCTGCATCTTGCTGGGTGTATGTGGTGTATTTCTCTGTGCAGAATCTGTAGATCTGCCAGGCTAAGATGCCCAGAGCCAGCAGCAGGAGAATGATGGAGATACCCAGAATGCAGTATTTGACCACATCAGAAAATGGCATTCTCAGCTCTCCAGCTTTTGAAAACAGCTCCATAGGAGCTGGGTAGTCTATAAGAGTCACCATGGTTTTCTGCGGCCATGTGGTCTGCACATGCCTCTGCAATACAGGAACACAGAGCATGTGAGGATCATAGCTGGGTGGATTAAAGGACCTGCTAATAGCAGGTATGTAATGTAATGTATGTAAAAAAAATATACAGTACTATCCATGTAATGCCACAGTGAATTAAACTAACATTAATCTTTAATCCATCAGTATACACAAGCACTATAATCAAAATTATTATTATTGTTGTTATCCACAAGTTTTCAAATTTGCTGTTACAAAAAAGCAGGAAAAAATTGTAAAGCATGTTGTTATTTTTTTAAATTAAGATTCCAAATTACAGATATTTACTTGCATTCCCAGATGGAAAAAGTGTTTTCTTAATTGTATAGATTTTTTAAAATTCTTAATTGTTTTTACACACTGTATACATTAACAATACATTGTTTCTGATGTTAACCAACAGTGAAATTTACAAAAATATTCAGCACTGATTTTGAAATGATCATCTAGTTAGGAAGAATCAATTAATGTCGATTAATCTATTACAGTTTCAGACTGCATGTGTATGACAATATAAAGTTTGAAGATGTTACTTGGACACTTGGGAACTGGATTTTAAAAAAAATTGTATTCTCCTATTTTTAGACTAATAGCTAATAATACGTATCAACACATTATTAAAATATAGCAAAGGACACTCAGTGACAGATCATTGACAAATAATTAAAATCTCGGCTGGTCTTTTAGTCATTGGTCTTTTTCGCTGAAAACCTTTTAGTAAAAGTAAAAAAAACAAACAAACCCATTTACTGGATTGTCCTCAAAGAGAAAATCAAACAAGCATTGCAGGGAAAAACAATGTTCTAGTTGTTGGTGACTGTTGTTATAATTTGGCCCAACTAATTGAATCCACGGTCCAGTTTTGAGGCACTGAACTTGGATTGTATGTGTATAATATATAATAATAAAGCACAAATGAGTCTAGACATATATCAGCTTAACTACTGTTTTCCTTCATGTTGAATGTAGTAAAGCAGAGCCTGATGAACATTTTTCTACAACTTTCTTTAATTTGCCAAAAGAAAAACAGTATAAAAAATATCATTTTTCTTCTAAAGCTGTTGTATACAGTTAGTGGCATTAACAAAGTTTTACACCTGCACCTTTACCAAAAATTCTAGACATGTGCATATTAAATACCTACCAAATGTCCAAACGCCCTGGTATTATCTGAGCGTTCCCTCTGGTGAAGAAAAACAGTACAGCTGTATCTCTTTTCTAAAAAATGCTTATCAGAAATAGTTTCATCAAAGAGCACTGGACCTGCTCTGTGCAACACGACGGAAAAAGCAGTACCTAATGTTTCTATTAAGACAAAGTAAAAATCTAAGGCAATTATACAATGTGTTGCTAGGTCACAGAATTTAAAAGGACAGGCAAAAGGTAAAAACAGACATACACTTCACTACTGCACAGACCTTCTGTTGCTGCTTGAATCGTGGCTAAAATTGCTTTAAGGACAGTTAAATATTTACCTGTGATAAGTTAAAAACTGAGGTCTCCTTTTTCTTCTTTCCTTTTCCTGTGCTATAAATCCATTGTGTGAGCACTTACATCTCCACACAAACAAAAGAACTTCTCTGCAAAGAGAAATTCAAACTAGTACCTTATCATGTAACTGTTGCTCCTACTTTGGTCACTCTACACTCACACACTCACACACACAGACACACACCCTCCCTCTCTCTCTCTCTTTCACCTAACACATGACTATCAACACACCATTCTGGGCAGACTGGTTTGATTAGATACGAATTACATTTCAGAGAGCTTAGCTCAGTGTGACCTGATCCCAACCTCTCTTCTTCATAAAGATTCCTCTGCAGGCCTGTTTACTGAATGTTCAGGTTAGATACTTCAGAAGTGAATTATTGAAACTTGGAAAATAAGCATTTTCTAAGTTGCATGTTCAGTTACAGCTCTGCTTTATCATCTCTGTGGCCAAGCTGGCTGCAGATACAGGTGTTATAAAATGACAGTGGTAACGTACTTTCAACAGCTTAAAGGTCAGCCAGGATCATGCCCTGTTTGTCTTAAAACACTTCCCTTGAAATTGTCTTGCTGAATGGTCACCTAATATGTTGCAGGACTGCTTGCTGACAGCAACGCCTGCAAATGGGAAAAGGAAATGTATGTAAAAATTGGCCTATCAAGTAACACTTAAGACAGGTAAAGTGTTTTTAGAAAAATGAGGAAGAAAAGCTTGATGACTAAGCTTTCTCATTTCCTTGTCACTCTCAGAATTAACATTGCTTTTATTTTGCAACTTTTTAAAACCCAGTCAAGGAACTGCTTCATGAAACTTACACTGAAACTTAAAACGTCACACAGGGAACTTCATATTACATGACCATTGCATTGTGGGCATGAGTCATGAGTTTTCTTCTTCAACACTGTGATATGGCTGAAAGGTGTCTTCTGATCAAAGTGCAAAACAGTGGAGGCACAGTTTGGTTTTGGGTTAAGACTCTCACAGAAGTGATGCAAAGAGGGCTGGGGTCAGGTTTAAGACTGGCTTCTTGTCATCCACAGAAGACAGCATGTCACAAGCAAAGTGAATACAAAAAGCTAAGCTGCAGACATTGTTATGTGAAAGTGAGACTGATGTCATAAAAAACAAAAAGACTTTTGACAGAGTTGTTCTTTATTAGCAAAAATAAGAGCTTTGCTTTTGGCAGTAAGGACACCAGGGGGCTATAGAGACATTTTGTCTTCATTTTTGGAGAGCTGTTGTGCAATTCATGTTTTCTACAGCCATTGCTTTAGAGCACAGGTGTCGAACTCCAGGCCTCGAGGGCTGGTGTCCTGCAGGTTTTAGATGCGTCCTTGATCCAACACAGCTTATTTAAAAGGCTAAATGACCTCCTCAACATGTCTTGAAGTTCTCCAGAGGCCTGGTAATGAACTAATCATTTGATTCAGGTGTGTTGACCCAGGGTGATGGAGATGTATGAAGATCGGTGGGGTCAGAAGTAGGGTGCCAAGGGAGCATGTACTTTTACAACCTTGTCCCACATTCTTTGTAGCTGTTAATGTTTTTTAATTCCCTATTAGGGTTGCAATGGTATGAGAATTTCTAGGTGCAATAACTAACAGCATTGTGGACTTCAATTGTTACACCTTTATTTTTGCAAAGCTAAATCCACTAAAATGTCTACAAGCACACTCAACATGCAAAGGACTGAAACTGGGTCACAGCTTCTTTGACGGTCTTTTTGCCAGTGTCCTAATTTTTGTATGTATTGGAGTTGAACCTTAAAAACACTGTCACACATTTTTAAAATGACTATTCAACTAAATAACCAATCACGTGTGGCCATATTTTCTATTATGGAGCAACAAGTATCTCCTAGGAACAAAAAATAGCCAAAAATTACATTTGCCACTTTGAACTGGATTCACTCACTGACTGAGGGAAACTAAGTAGATAAATTTGAGACAACCTAAAACACTTAATGGACTATATGAAAACTAAGCTTTACATCCATTTCCACTACTTAAACAGTGGCACCCATATATAAACTTAGCATTCTTAATGGTATTGATGAATGCTATCGCTTCTGTCCTAGTCTTAGGAACTCATTGCAGTCTACAGAATAACTGTTTTGTGCATTTGCCTGCCTGTTTTTGTGGTGTCATTTACTTTATGTGTTTAGAAAATTATACAAAAAAACCCCACTGAAGAAATGAACATCATCCTTTCACCTCATTTCAGTTTCTAAATAAATATTATTTACAATAACTCTTTAAGGAATAAACCAAAAGACAGTTTTGTTTTAATAAATTATTTATTAGAACTGAAAATTGAAACAATTTTAAAGCAAATATGTGTAAAAAGACTTCCATCTTTTTACAGTCTCCCACTGGAGCAAACAAAATAAGGGAAAAATAAATTAATAAACCCTACTTCTTTTGAAGGAATACAAACAGGAAAGGTGCACTAGCTTGAACTATTCTCCAAGCAGCCAAGATGACTATGAGCAAATTAAATTCTCCATCCTAATACGAAATATTATCATACGGCTGTTAAACATCATACCATGGTTTAAGGGCAAATCTGCGAACTGCTGCTAACCTAGTCCCTATGTAGTCAAAGGAGCTTGCAAAGAAAGCTTGCAAAGATGACCTGGATGACTGAGAACCTTCACAGACATAGTCCCTATGTAGGATATTTTATTGGATATCTGTTGTACATGTAATCATTGTGAAGACACTGGTGGACTGAGAACCGATTTGCACCGCGGCTGGTGTTATTTCACAGCAAGACAATCCAAAAGCCTAATAAAGTAAGGCTAAAAAGTAGGTTATAAGCTAGTGACAAGTAGCAGATGTCGGTTTTTATTTTTTGCCCCCCAAAATACACAGCAGGCCCACCCTGAGCGACGAAAAGTTCATGGAGTTTGTGCTAACATTTGTAAAATCTAGTCTGTGATTTTCTCTTACTGACACAACATGCCCTTCCCTGACCGCAGGGCTCAGTGCACTTTTTGAAGGGGACAGAGCAAAACGGTTTGGAAAAAGCTCTGGTAGATACGCTCCTATAAAGTGGAATGCAACACAATCCAAGCCGTAGATACATTCATTCTTGCATAGTTAGAGTAAAAGCAATAACCATTAGGATGAGTTAAGAATTCTCAGTCATCCTTCTCATAACTGATGGACTTCAAGTTCACCAAGGTATCTGCTCTCCTGTAAAGTTCAGAAATGAGCCATGGTCCTTTTCAGTTAGCCCTCCAATCACAGACAACATGAAAGAAATACTGTCCTCGGGACTCAGTGGAGCCTGGAAAGAGATGGAGAGAACAGAAAAGCAAATGAAACACACGCTTCTGTCATGATCCCAGGTCTGTTGTCAGGGTATTTGTGTGTTTTTGAGTGTTATTCAAATTCATTCTTGTTTATTATAAGGTTAGGTCTCTCTTTGGGTCTCTTTAATAACCATCTACATTTTCAGGTTTCATGTCTTTTGCTTAGCATTTTCAGTCTTTAGTTCACAGTTTGAGTTTCTATTTGTATTAGAGTTTATTTGATTCCTCAGTGTCTCCCTTCATCTTATTGTCCTGAGTTAAGTTCACTCAGATTTACTTTTTAATTTTCTATTTTACTTTGCTAATCACACTCTTTGTGTATTGTTTCTAGTTTAACCTCATTTACCTTGACTGTGCTCAGCTGTGTTTAGCTTCTCTTACGTTTCTGCTCTCCTCATTACTTCACGTTTATTTTTAGCCCCAGTTTGCCTGTGTTCTTTGTTGCATCATAATGTGTTTTAACCATCCATCCATCTTCTTCCGCTTATCCGGGGCCGGGTCGCAGGAGCAGCAGCCCAAGCAGAAAAGCCCACCTCCTCCAGCTTGTCTGGGGGAACACCATGGCGTTCCCAGGCCAGGTGTTCTGCAGGTATATAATCTCTCCAGCGTGTCCTGGATCTGCCCCGGGATACCCTGGCAACTGTTGCTTTTATTTTTGTGCTTTTTGTATTTTAGACTCTTTTGGGTTTTTTTTTTGTTAAACCAACAGGCTTTTGTTATTTTGGATCTGGACTTGATATAGTTACAAGCAGCAGCTTATATTTGAGTCCTTTTAACTACTATACTCCAATCCATGACATGTTTTTACACACACACACACACACACACCATTTACGGTATATATCACAGTGGTACAGCCAGTTCATAAGTCCAATGCATTCTCTCTTTCTTCCTCATCGATTATGCGTATCTTAAAGTCATTCAGAGTAGGCTCTTACCTCTGACCCCCCCATGTCAGTGCGTACCCAGCCGGGGTGTATAGCCATACAGAGAATCCCATCTGGCTCTAGGTCTACAGCCATGCAGCGACTAACCATGTTTAGTGCACTCTAAAATGACAAGCACAAACAGATTACCATGAAACACAAAGAAAATGAATTTCACCTTGACCCCTCTTTTCATACTCACATCACAGTACAGTTAACCCAAGTTAACTGATGTCCCTCAGCAGTCCGTTACTTTTTATTATGCAGTATTCTCTAAAAACTTCTTTCCTTTAACCTGGAAGTTGCTGGGAGCTCCTGCTAGCTGCTAATAGCCAATAATTACTGTTCTGAATGTTTTGTGCAACTCGACATGGTCCACACACCTATAACAGCAATATGCGAAATACTCACAGCTTAAATAAACTGTAATTATTCTTTAAATCACAGGAACAATACCTTGGATGTCCTGTAGGGGTACCATTTGAAGTTGTTGGCCCTCTCGCCCCAAGCGAGCTCCACAGAGCCCAGCAGTGAGGTCATGTTAATAACAGCTGCCCTCTGGATTCCCATTGTAGCTGAGCCTCCTGCCCCTCCTCTGGATGCAGCTTTTTTTAGAAGAGGCAGATAAGCCTGGCAGAAAAAAGAAGACACACCCATTATAGCTGGAAGCAGCAATAAAGTCACAGTTTATGAATGGTTTAAAATTATTTAAAAAACTATAAAATTTATAGTTTTTATTTTAGTAGTTTAATATTTATATTTACATATGCTGTGTAACATGCTGATTATTATACTTTTAACATTTTAAATATGAACTTGTCAGACTGACACATTTCTCACTGTATGTCTTTAGAGATGACGCTAATGCTGCCCTCTGGTGGCAGCATTTCCATGGAGTGGGAAAAAAAGCCACAATTCTCCACACACACTTTTTTAATTTTCTCAAACTTTACTGATGCTACTGAAATATTCTGCTTTTATTTAATTATTATTTTTTACTTAAAAAAAATCAAAACAAAAAAAGAAAAAATCAACAAGTTGAAGCAGAGATCAACGATGGGCCTCCAAAAAAAAACTAATAATAATAATAATAATGGATTGCATTTATATAGCGCTTTTCGGGGCCCTCAAAGCGCTTTACAATTCCACTATTCATTCACTCTCACATTCACACACTGGTGGAGGTAGCTACAGTTGTAGCCACAGCTGCCCTGGGGCAGACTGACAGAAGCGAGGCTGCCATATCGCGCCATCGGCCCCTCTGGCCATCACCAGTAGGCGGTAGGTGAAGTGTCTTGCCCAAGGACACAACGACCGAGACTGTCCGAGCTGGGGCTCGAACCGGCAACCTTCCGGTTACAAGACAACTCTTGAGCCACGATCGCCGTGTCAGACAGCTTCAGCTTTTTATAGGTTAAAACAAGTTTTTCCTCAAATTACTGATTAATCATTCAGTCATTAAAACTCTCTGGGACAAACAAAAAACAAACAAAGACCTAAGATGACATTTTCAGTTTTGTTACAATCTGAAGTGTAATTATCTCCCAAAGCCTGCAGAGAGGCCTGAGAAGCAGGCGTCTGCTCTAAAGTGTGTGATGTAGTGTTGATTTAAAACCACATTTACAACTTTGCAGACGGTGATTATAGAAGACGTCCGGGCAGCAATTTGGCCTTGCACAGTTGCAGAAAGGGTTCTTCAACAGAAGCAAACTGTGTGTCAGGAACAATCTGCCACGCTGCCATGCTTCTGATCAGTGCCTGAGTTTTACCAGCACAGGAGGGTTACTCTGTAGTCCACCCTAAAATCAGCGGCCAACAAAATAATTGACTTTTAATTAATATTTATGGCATTCAGTCTGCCCCAGGCAACAGAGTTTTGTTACTTCTGTCCATCAAGGTCGTGTCTTTATGTTGGCTTCCAGCACTGAGGAAATGAAACACTCATGGGTCCTGCTTGTGGCGACTGAGGAAAACAGAACGCTGCACTCTTTTCTTTTGGTTATTTCACTGTCTGATTATGTAAAATGTTCCAAATAAAACTTTTTTAGAGCTACTAAGTAGCTGACTCACAGCACAGAAGGTGGCAAGAGGCACACAATATATAAATAAAAAATACCTTAGTGATCATTAGAGGAGCCACAGTGTTGGTGTGGAAGTTTTCTATCATCATCTCGGCAGTAACAGAATGAAAGTCGGCCTCCACTTTGATGCCCGCATTGTTGATCAGGCAGTTCAGACCTTCTTCTTGCACCAGCTTGCTCACCTCTTCTACAGACTTCTCTATGCTCTCCTGGTTCACTACGTCTAGTAAAGAGACATAAACTAATCAAAGCTGAACATAAAAAAAAAATCATGCAACACTCGCAGCAACAAGAAATTGGGGGCTAAAGAATCATAAAAGGACAAGGTGATCATGAAATGTGGCTCAGATCTTAAATACAATGAATTGCATTAAGCCATGTGATTGGCTGATTAGATATTTACAATAACAAGCAGTTCAATGGGTGTATCTAACGAAGTGGCCGATGGCTTGTCGTAAAGACTGTGACTTTGTGTTTTAATTTTTCCTAAATTCTTTCTGTCTATACACAGAAAACAATGTTCTTCTCAGTCTTACCCAAAGTGATTATGTGGATGTTGGGATGCTTCTTCGCCAGTTCTTGAAGTTCCTGTAGGTCAAAAGCACAGTTGGATAGCGGTGAGGGAGGATGTCTTGATCCTGTTTATTTCTACGTTAACTGAGGGGCGTACTACAAACCAAGCTCACGATAGCCAGGGTCTGTTTGTGTTAGCTGCCTCAAGAAAACCTTACCGGCTATGACCAAAATTGGTTTCCAACTTTCTCTGGTAACAAAGGCTTTCTGATTCAGACACTGTGCATATTTTCTGATGCAAAAGACCAATTTCCAATTATTAGCAGCACTTACAGCAATGTGACAAATACACAGGTTGTTTATGCAAATTGCATTTCTTCCTCA
Source organism: Neolamprologus brichardi (assembly GCF_056152115.1). Lineage (NCBI taxonomy): Eukaryota > Metazoa > Chordata > Actinopteri > Cichliformes > Cichlidae > Neolamprologus > Neolamprologus brichardi. Next base: position 61,732,252 of record NC_142110.1, read on the forward strand.
GAAAATCCATAATCACACTCAGAGCATATTGTCAAGAAAAGTGAAAATGTATCAATTTCAAACCACCACCTTTGTGACATTTAAAATTCAGACTCAACACGACTTGCTAAATTAGAAATCCTGCTTCATAGTACAGCCCTCTGGTGACCATCAGTGTTTGCTCAAAGGAGGAGAATAACTGGCCAGTGTACTTTTTTTCCTTACTTGAATGTCAACATGTTTGCCTTGTCAGTGGAGTGTTGTTTGAACATGTCACCTAAAAGAAATGTTGCTGTATTTTTGATGCTGCATAAAGACACAAAGGCTGCTGATAGGATAAGGATACAAAGGCATAATGACAAGTAACACAATGTGAGATCCCACCAGACAAGCTCTCTCTCACGCACAGATTCCACTATAACATACAGGCCAAAGTCATTTCTGATTATGTTACCCATGTATACTGAGATTGTTTTATATTAACAAAAATTAGCCAAAAATAAAATAGAATTTAATTCATGTGGTAAGGACCCTACAATAAAATACACAAAACCCCAACAATCAGAAGATGCCTTTTGGGCGTGCACTTAGCAACAGTGGGAAGGAAAAGCAGACTTTTAACAGGAAGACACCTCCAGCAGAAACGGGCCCAGGGACAGGGAGCTATCAGCCGTGACCACTTTGGGGTTAAAATTACCATGATAGGTGTATGGAAACTTCCAGGATAATCTTTTACTCAAACACTTTAAACATGGATCAGCGCTGGCGGAAACAAATCTTTATTTAGCCTTTATCCTACACATGACAATGTTTGAAATAATCTTAAATTTAACACATCTTTATTAAGAACATATTTTAATTTAAATTTTGGGTGTTTTACAGAAAAGATCAATATAGTGTACATCACTTTTTTTCTTATAGTTTTACTAAAATATGACATCTTTTAAAATAAATACCTAACCTCTACTTTTACTTTACGAATAACTTGTAAAACTTATACGAAATGTTCATTTTAGCGTTTTTTTTTTTTAACCAAGTCATACTTTTTTGGAAGATATTTTTCTATTTCTATTTTTTTTTAACGAAAGGGGGAAATTATTCCGTTTCAGCGTGTTATATTCACGCGTCTGCACAGATGAGTCAAATACGCATGCGCCGACGGATTACTTAAATGCGACCAAAGCGACGTTCACTGAAATACGAAGAATCGCTGTTTGACTATTCCCGGGAGTTAACATACACACTTGTATTATCCAAATAGCTGTCTTTGGAGTGGTCCATCAGCTGTATTCCATTATTGCTACGCCATCAATACACACACCGAGTTTCATGTTGGTGTTTACCTGTGCGTTACCAGGGTTTCTGCACGTGGCTATTATCTTTCCAGGTGAAAACTGTCCACTTGCCAGACTGTCCACTAACTGCAGCCCGAGGCCCCGGCTGGCTCCAGTAATCAGCACAGAGCCGCATTTTTTAAAATTCACAGCAGCACTCATGACGGACTGTATATGTCCCTGTGCGCGAGCTCTTAGATAATCTGCAGGCGTCACGCGACTCCTCCAGCAGGGGGAAGGCTTGCTCTACTGGGGCTTGCGCTTCTTCTTCTTCGTCTAGTTTCATTAAATTGCCATCCTTGTAAGTTTCATTACTGCCTCCTTCTGGTTTTAGTTCTTCATTGCAGCCCACTGTTGTCACATAATTGCTGCTGTTACTTCAATTGCTCTAAAAACTTAAATATGCAAAAAGTCACGCATGGCTCCACTCTCTTCTCTTCTCTTCTCTTCTCTTCTCTTCTCTGCCCACAGTTTTTGGACACTGGATATTTCTCTAAACCTGTAAGTTACTGTAATTATTTGTAAACTTTTAATGACTGGCTATTTTCTACTCTACCCCAGTTCTTCAACATCACCTCAAATCAGCAGTTAGACAGCTGAAACTTGGACACAGTTTGGTGTTCTGCCAGGACAAGCTCTCTGACATTGAGCTTTCGGGACCATGACCTCAAATCATTTTAAAAATTTGTGGGCTATACTCTAAACCTGTTTTCTTCTCAGGAAACCACAAAGTATAAAAGCACTGCAACAGTTGTGCCAAGAGGAGTGCTCAAATATTCAGCCAGAACTATACCAGAAGCTTGCTGGTGGCTACCAAAACTGTCTGGTAAAATGAATGGCTGCTTTAACCATGGCCATTGCTAACAGCTAAAATGTAGCTTTAAATTACTGTCACATGCTGCAGTGCAACTAAGAACTAACCCAACAACAACAGTACCAACCTCATTTTGACTAGAGACCGGCCCACCAGGTATTATAGAAAAAACCATAAATCTTTTGAATGAAAACAAACGCTGTTGTCACAGTGATGTACACTGTCTTGTTGGTATATATGTATCAGTCTAATAAACTTAAACCTACACCATCCTCCCTATTCTGGTATTCTAAACAGTACCCGAAAGTAGACTGCTTGGTCGAGTTAACCTCCTGAACTATCTACAACACATGGTGAAAACCTAAAATTAAGACAGAGAAGACTAGAGGTGAGACATGATCATTACTGATTACTGATGACAGATTTAGATATATTTTCATAAACCATTCATTTGCCACATCAATAAACAGCATGGCAGGGCAAAATATTTTTTCTAACATGGCAACCTTTAAAAAGTGAAAGGAGACAGAAAGACAGGTGAGAAAGAATAAATCTTAATTGACTTTTTGATGGCATTTTACACAAAGTACTGGTACAGAATCTAGAAAATATGGGAAAATACTGTCATCATATACAGTACTTAGCTACTTCTGAAGAAATTATGATGGGACCCTAAAAAAAATTACTATGTACAATAATGGAAATCTATACATTTGACATCAGATGAAAATGTTTGTTGTAAGATTGAGATAATTTTTTGTTAAAAGTGAGACATTTTTAATGAGAATAAGAAAGAAAAGTATTTCTTTATGCCCTCCTTTTCTTGTTAATGCCCTACCTGCCCCCCTGGGAAAACTTTGCTAGACCCGCCCCTGCACAGTTACCAGCTGTCAGCTACATAAAAAAAGGATCCTGGTGTTATTTGTCTCTCAGAAACAGTTCATAACTTCCCTTCAACTCATTCATGTCACCTAAAAGGTAAACCTGTTTCTCCATCACCTGTTCGCTCTGATGATTCAGTAAGGACATCTCCTGGTTTCATCTTCATGTTTCCCTCTCACCAGATAACCAAACCGATATCATGACCAGCAGCTTTTACAGCTGTGGCTCCAGCAAACATCAGCTGATACTAGAAATTAATATTAAATAAATTCTAACAACAGCTGATCAAGGTTAATTGTGCTGCTGTTGTTTAGCGACATCCGCCGGTTTCCCCGTTCTGGCGCAAAGTGGGCGATAAACAAAAAGAGAGAAAAGCCGATCAGCTGATCATTGATCAGTTTCATGATTGAAGTAGAAACAGGAGAGGGAGGGTGAGAGAATGAGAGAAGAAGAGGCAGCTGTGCAGCAAAGGCACAGAATAACTCAAGCTTTGTGTCTTTTTCATTGTAGCTGAAGTCCGGGACAAACTATGTTCCTTTTCACCTCAATACGAAACGTGCAATATTTTCTCCGAATACGAGACGATTCCGTTTTTTACAGGACGGTTGGAAACTCTAATAACTAATAACTAACCTTATAAATAAAATAAGATAAAACAAGTTCAACATCAATAATATCATAGCACCCGCCCAGCAGTATATAAACTCTGTCATGCTAGCTAGTACGCAGTACAGTTATTGTAAAAAGTCAGCGTAACAAAAATAAACAAAACAAAACAAAACCCATGGCCCATAAAAACGAAAAATCACCATTGGCCCACCGGGCAAATGCCCGGTATGCCCGATGGCCAGTCCAGCTATGGCTCCCAACCACCTTCAGATCATTAACAAGCTCTCCCATGTAGTTTTGAGGTGATCCACCAACTTTCTTGATCATTTTCATCCATGAGCCAAGATCTTTTGTAGGAGCTCCAGATCAAGGGCGGCAGACAGCTTTGTGCAGGTCTACGATTTTGTTTCCGGTGTCCTCTGATGACAGCTCTTTGGTCTTGCCGATGGTGTAGGAGAGGGTGGAAAAGAAGAAATTGATTCTGTAGACAGGTGTGCTTTATGCACATAACAAATTGAGATCAGGAATATCTGTAATTGATTAACTGACTGCAATCACTAATCTGTGGGAGCTAGAATTCTGTTTGGGTTGTAGGGGATCAAATACTTATTTCACGTATTGACATGCAAATCAATTTATAGCTTTGAGATTTTGGGTTGATGTTTTGTCTCTCTCCATTAAAATGAGATGATTTATTTCTTTGTAAGTGAGAAAACTTCCAAATTCAGCAGGGGCAACAAATAATTATTTCTCTCACTGTATGTAAATCTCTGTCAACTAAAAATGTGATGTCTTCCCTGAATTAATTCCTGGCTGTTGCAATGGTTGACAGTGCTAACAGTGACTCATTCCACAGAGTATTTCATTTTCTTCTGCTTTTCTACCCTATAATGGTAGCAGGAATGTATGTAGCTTAACAGCACAAACACTCAAATAAGCTGATATTCTCCTACAAATGCCAGTATGGCCACTGTGTACAATACCTGAGACTTTGACCAAGAATAACCTCACAAACAGAGCCTGGTAGTAGTTGGAAAAATAAAATAGAGGCATCAACACTGCAGACAATGAAGTTAATAAAAAGGAGGTCTCGTTAACTTTCATTGCTTTGAAGCTCTGGATTGAACAGTTCCACAATTCACTGTGCAGAAAGCCCCAAACAGCTGTGTTTGCAGCAGAGTCATCTTTACTTAAGCAGCAAAGTGCATTTCTCACTGAAAGCTAATAATCTAAGCTAAGTTCAGGGATCATAGAGGAAAAACAAACAGAGTTCTGGGTTTTATTGAATAATTTTTAAGTTCAAAAAAGAGCAAGAATATTAAACTATGGAAATCGAGGTGCAGGAGTGGGGAGGAAATAAGAGTTTGTCCCAAGTCTCTGCTTTATTTTGATTGTTATAATGGACAGAAGTGCAGGTAAAAGCATAAAATAATTAATGCTGGGTAAATGTTTTAGGAAAATGTATTGCAATCAGTCACTACCCATATGGAAAAGAAATAGTAAAAACATATATGATTTACTCATGAAAGTGGCCACTTTCATGAGTAAATCATATATAAATTATATAAGGCTTACACGATTTACTCATGAAAGTGGCCACTTTCTCATTACTTTCATATATTTTTTTAGTAAGTATCCAAAACATACAAGTTTCATTATATAATTTCATTATATAATTTTTCAATTATATGTGTTTCATACAAGACAGATACAAACTTTATAAGATTTATATATATCTTTTCCATATGGGTACCTTTTTGATCCACACATATCTAAAAAGCTTTGTATCTTCCCTGCGATCCTTTGCCTTCAGTTTTGCTCTGTGTAAGGGGAGTAGACTCCCCCATTTATGGCACACAGGTTCTGTGCAATCAGTTCAAAGAACTTTGTCGCAGAAATCTGCTGGTTTCTTTTTTTGGCTTGTCATATTTTGGTGAAACTGGTCATATTCTTTCCTGGTAAACTCACCTATAATATTTTAGTTTCATGACAGGAGTTTTACTATTACTAGTTTTTTTAAAAAAAAATCTTATAAGAATCATATTCTCATTTACATTTGGTTTGGTCACCTCTTTTCTTCTCATATTGATAAGACTGCTACACCTAAATGAAAACTTTTGGACATCATTTTTGTACTTGAACCACACACATCGGCAAAAAAACACCCAATAACCAAACATAACAAGTGCCAAATTACTTCTGCTAGGCAGAAGGGCTGTAGTTCACTTATGTGCAGTGATAGAAACCCAAGAAAAGCCAAAGAAAGTCCAGACACTCTGGTTATGAGATAAAGTTAGCAATACTCATATGTAAAGTAGCAATGACATGCTTATATTTGTTAATTGCCCCTTGGGGATAAATAAAGTCTTTCTGATTCTGATTACATTGTAGACCAGGGCCCATGAGAAAATAGCAGAAATACCAAAACCTGCGTACACCATACAAACACATTGTCCCTTCTATGTAACTTGCCTGCTAGGTGGTCTAATGACACATATTCCAGTAAGTAATTCCGTCTGCTGCCATTGAGTCTTAGATGGGGCCGTATCCGTGATCCTAAAGGACACACCTCCTTACACAGAACATTAAAAGCCTGTAGAGCTGCTTTCCAAACTTCCCTCTGATTTTGTCATTCGCCATTCCGAGTAGAATACACACTGGATTACATTCAGTGTCAGTAGAAAATATCTTATCTGGTTCATACTTTATAACACATTACTGTATTTCAAACTGAAAGTGCTGAAGCACATTCAAAATAATTTTTTTTTCTGCTCTTGCTCTTGACGAAGGTGGTCGCACTTTTCTCCTGTCCTCCTCTCCCTTAGCTTCCCTGCTTAGCCTCTTATGTTCTTGTCTAGTCTCGTGTTTTTTGTATTACTTTTCCCTGGAACTCTCTCTCACAGTCTGTTCTCTAAAACCTAAAAGAGGAATTATGGATTGGATCAACTGGTCCCTAAATGCAATTGACACCCCTTTCTCAACGAGAAGTCTGGGCTTGGGTGAGCCTGAGTACTGAAGATATCTACCTATTCGGAACCATGGTAACAGGGTTCTGGCTGATCGGAGCTGGCTTGGCCCTGGCTTATCGAAGAATTAAGAAAGCGGAACCGGCTGTTCAAACCCCCACAAGGCTGCCCACTGGGATTGGAACGATGGGAGAGGCGTGAGTTTCTCAAAATGGGCTCATTGAGTCAGCACGGATAAGATCTTGGAGAGGCTACGGCTGCTGTGAATACTCAGAATAAGATCTCTGACTGCAGACTGGATACATCTCGGAAGGGCTAGCTGGGAATAACATCTCTGGGCGCAAATTGGATGACATCTCGGGGAGGCACACTGCCGTGAGTTCTCAGAAATCAGCTCCTTGAGCACAAGAAATGACAACATCACAGAACGCAAATATGGCGAAGCTCGCGGCTCTCCGACGGGAGATTGAGAGACCAATGTTGGACTGTAGAACTGCTTTGAAATTCATATGAGCTGTTCGCACTAAAGTAAAAACCACCATCACTTATGCGGATACCCCTTTGGCGCCAGCTGTGGTCTCAAGGCTGGAGCTGAACAACAACACCCTGATAACAACTGTGTTTAGTCTGTTCCTTCCCATTCCATGCAAGGCCACCTGGGTTGGCTGGAAGACTGTTTACTTAGCCTAGCAGGGCGAAGGACACTGTCTCAGCTGAACTCTGGACACGCACACACATACATATACACTGATATGCACACACTCATCCCCCCTCCCTTTCCAAACGCCTTCAACGCTTATTCCCTTCTGATGCTGCACCCTTTACCCACCCCTGTTGCTTGTCAGGTGTTTCTTTGGTGTATTAAGAGTTTTTTCATGTGCTATGTGCAGAGGTGTTTTTTTCTGTTCTCAAACTGATCTCCCTGTTGGAGCTCAGTCTGGGGGGAGTTATTTTTTCTCCTTATCTTTCCTCATGTGGTGCATTTACCATTGTTATACCTCTCTGACCTGTCTTTCCCATGTGATGTTTTGTGTAATGTATGTATGGTCGGAGGGTAAGATGGCGCCGCCACAATAGGTCGGCAGCCTTATGAAATTTCCCCTTGTGGGACTAATAAAGGTATATGTGAGAGATACACATATTGACAGGGTCGGGTTATGTAAAAAAGTACAAGTTGTTATACTTTGTTCATTGGTTGAAAGGTACCCCACACTTCTTTTTTTTCTTGCTTGTTTGTTCTGGTGCATTTTTCATTTGAACTGTTATTCTGCCAGAGTACTCATATTTACAAGATGGCATTGAACCCACCATTGGTGTGTCAGGAAAACTCTTTTCCAGGTATGTTCCTTGAAGGGGATTGGAGTCGTTCTTTTTTTCCACTGCAGCCAAGGGATAGGAGTTGAAGAGGAGCTGCTGTATGTTTTTGTCATCAATCTGATTGTGAAATAAAGCATATGCAGTGAGAAAGCAACTCCCGGAGTCATCCCTGCCTTAAAGCTGCAACATATATCAATATCAATAATAATAAAGGTATATCAAAATTAGAAAAATGTGCAACTTACCAAACACTTACATGTCTGCCTAGATTATAATAAATTATTTAAAACAACACTGAAGCTAAAATGAAGGTAAATTTGTTTTCTCTCCGAACTACCAATAATTTTTCATTAGTTTGATGTGAAGCTGGGAGGGGAGGGAGGGAGAGCCTTCAGTTTTCAGGCCCCTCTTCTATGGAACCAGCTTCCAGTTTGGATTTGGGAGACAGACACTATCTCTACTTTTAAGATTAGGCTAAAACTTTCTTTTTTGCTAAAGTATATTGTTAGAGCTGGATCAGGTGACCGTGAATCCTCCCTTAGTTATGCTGCAATAGGTGAAGGCTGCTGGGGGACTCCCATGATGCATTGAGTTTTTCCTTTTCACTCACCGTTCTCACTCACTATGTGTTAATAGACCTCTCTGCATTCAATCATACTTGTCATTGATCTCTCTCTCTTCCATCGCATGCCTCCTGTTTTCCTTCTCTCACTCCAACCGGTCGCAGCAGATGGCTCCGCCCCTCCCTGAGCCTGGTTCTGCCGGAGGTTTCTTCCTGTTAAAAGGGAGTTTTTCCTTCCCACTGTCGCCAAAGTGCTTGCTCATAGGGGGTCATATGATTGTTGGTTTTTTTTCTCTGTATGTATTATTCAGTTATTATTATTTATTATTATTATCTACCTTACAATATAAAGCACCTTGAGGCGACTGTTGCTGTGATTTGGCGCTGTATGAATAAAATTGAATTGAATTGAATTACCTACAGTACAATAACTAGTGCCTTTATAAAAGAAATAGTGACAAAGCAAAAAAAGACACTGCCTAGCATATGCATTAATTTGCTCTGATGAACATGCATTCACACTCAAATGCTTATTAAAGCCAGTAGCTGTTAATGTGTTTCCTTCTGCTTTCTCAAATTTACTGGAATCTACAAAAGGTGAAAGGAGTACCATCTAAGAAGCTAATATTAATCACATTTAAGGGAATTTGATTCTACTGATGCAGTCAAAATATATGATTAGATAGTCTGGCCTTCATGAATACAAAATTTATAAAGAGGACTTACTCTTTGCATTCATTTCGTTTTCAAATATTGAAGCTAAGATGGAGGCGCAGCGATAAGGGTGACAGCACAGCTGATGGAGCTTATGCAGTCACAGCACACAGATGGTTTCTCTGGCAGCTTCCTAAGTCCAGATTTTCTTAAAGCTTCTGGTGCTTGGGAGCGGCAGATACTCTGGGTCTGCTCCAGGGTCAGTTAATTTGGAATTTGGCTGCTATGCCTCCATTTACAGACACATAACTTTGGCACCAAGCGCACAGTGCAAGTGATGAGGTAGTGGTACAATGTGTGGTGCAGAGATTTGCTCGTGGAACTGGAGAGTGTTAAGTGGCTTGCCTAAGCACACACAATAGTGCTAAAGACAAGACAACAGCAAGTTAATGGCTTATTACCAGGCAGTTGGTCTGCCTGGTAATCAGGGACAAAGCAGAGGAACATGCAGAACATGGTGTTTCCATCTTTCTGGTTCTACTGCAACTTTACACATTTACACACTCCAAGAAAAAACCTCTGGTAATGAATGACACAGTCCATGTCCACCAGAGTTGTATTACTTGAAACAGCTGCCTCTGAGCTATACTGACTATATGAATGACCAGACAGTACTCTAATTATAGTTAGTGGACTTCAAATATTGAAAAATAAAAAATTTAGGACCACCCTCAAAACCCTCATCAGAAATGCATCAGAGTGTTTTAATTTCATTAAAAAAAAAAAAAAAGATGGCAAAGTGACACAAAGGCACTGGATGTGAATGTGATAACCTGGCCGTGTGGCTTTAGGGCCAATAGCTCAGTGCAAGGCTCTCTTTAAAGTTTTAGACTTTAATATGCTCAAGAATCTGAGCATGAAAAGAAAAACCTTAATGTAGTCAAACTTTTCAACTCAATCTACAGTTTAATTCACCGTCGGCTAAAGAGCTGCATATATTACAAATAAGGATTTGGTAGAAACAAAAAAACTAAAGCTAAAGTTGAAAATAAACAAAGCTAAAAAAATATAAAATAAACGAACCTCTGAAACAGTCAAAAGGAATGATAACACGTGTATTTTCTATTCACAGATTATTTATAGTTTTGATTGATTGAGTTTTGCTTTTGATTAAAAACACATTTTTAGACTAATTTATGGACTAAAGTAAAAAACAACAACAACAACAACCCCCCCCCTCCCCCCCAAAACCCCCAACAATATATATATACACCAATATATATATATATATATATATATATATATATATATATATATATATATATATATATATATATATATATATATATAACCCCAACAATATATATATATATATTGTTATATATATTGTTTTTTTTTTTGTTTTTTTTTTTTATTGTTTTTTGTCTATATATAGCCTATAACATCTTTATCAGTGAGCTCTAGCATGGTTAGTTGGATTTAAATCTTTTAAGCCAAAAGTTTACTTATTTACAGTTACAGGAGAAGCTCCACATTTATCATACAGATGTGTGTCAGGTGTTGGGAACATTACTTTCAGGAGAGACATTTATGAGAAGAATTGGTTTGTAAAAATGCTGCAACTTCAGTGGTGTGGAACTGGTTTAGCTTTCGTCCATCAGATACACAACAAAGCACTATTTTTGGTAGAGCATGCTAGCGGGCCGTCGTTGAAAATCTGTCAAATGTTTTAGTATGACTTTGCTAAGCTAAGAAGCCGGTGATGGATTGTCGGAGCATTAGGGCTATCGTAGGCAGGCCCCTCGCGGAGTGATACGTACTGTGCTTCAACATAATATTACCATATTGTGTGTGTATAACCTCTTTTTAAGTTTTGTGGATATTATACATGGTTATGCTGAGGACATGTCGGCCAATTTCCACTGGAAATGCCTTTTGGATAAACTGTCAGCAAGGAATTTGCACTGTTACGTTTTTATATAACTTTAATGCACATAAAAAACAGCTGCTTGTTTAAGTGAAAATACATTGATGGGGTTTTTTGCACTAATAAAGTTGTGGAGTTGTAAAGCATTTTGTCTAGTGTCAATTATATCGTCAGTTATATCATTATTGCAAATTTTCAAATGTATATCGTGATAAATATTTTTGGTCATATCGCCCTGCTCTAGTTGGCACATACTGATATGTTAACCCTGCATAGACAAGAAATCTGTTCAGGGTGCACCCGGCTGTTTTACAACTACGATATCATGTTAACAATGTAAAAAAACACAATAATCCATCCATCCATCCATCCATCCATCTTCATCCGCTTTATCCGGGGCCGGGTCGCGGGGGCAGCAGCCTAAGCAAAGAGGCCCAGACCTCCCTCTCCCCAGCCACCTCCTCCAGCTCATCCGGGGGAACACCAAGGCGTTCCCAGGCCAGCCGAGAGATATAATCTCTCCAGCGTGTCCTGGGTCTGCCCCGGGGCCTCCTCCCGGTGGGACATGCCTGGAACACCTCACCCAGGAGGCGCCCAGGGGGCATCCTTACCAGATGCCCAAACCACCTCAACTGGCTCCTTTCGATGTGGAGCAGCAGCGGCTCTACTCTGAGCCCCTCCCGGATGGCCGAACTTCTCACCCTATCTCTAAGGGAGATGCCAGCCACCCTTCGGAGGAAGCTCATTTCCGCCGCTTGTATCCGCGATCTCGTCCTTTCGGTCACTACCCACAGCTCGTGGCCATAGGTGAGGGTAGGGACGTAGATCGACCGGTAAATTGAGAGCTTCGCTTTTACACTCAGCTCCCTCTTCACCACGACGGACCGGTGCAGCGTCTGCATTACTGCAGCTGCAGCCCCAATCCGTCTGTCGATCTCCGGCTCCCTTCTCCCATCACTCGCGAACAAGACCCCGAGATACTTGAACTCCTCCACTTGGGGCAGGACCTCATCCCCGACCCGGAGTGGGCACTCCACCCTTTTCCGGCTGAGAACCATGGCCTCAGATTTGGAGGTGCTGATCCTCATTCCCGCTGCTTCACACTCGGCTGTGAACCGCTCCAGTGCGAGCTGGAGGCCCTCACCCGATGAAGCCAACAGAACCACATCATCCGCAAAAATCAGAGATGAGATCCTGAGGCCACCAAAGCGAAAGCCCTCCGCCACTTGGCTGCGCCTAGAAATCCTGTCCATAAAAATTATGAACAGAACCGGTGACAAAGGGCAGCCCTGGCGGAGCCCATCACCCACCGGGAACGAGTCCGACTTATTGCCGGCAATGCGAACCAAGCTCTTGCAACGGTTGTATAGGGATCGAATGGCCCGTAGCAATGGGCCAGACACCCCATACTCCTGCAACACCTCCCACAGGACACCCCGAGGGACACGGTCGAATGCCTTCTCCAAGTCCACAAAACACATGTAGACTGGTTGGGCAAACTCCCATGCACCCTCAAGTATCCTCGAGAGGATGAAGAGCTGGTCCAGTGTTCCGCGACCAGGACGAAAACCGCATTGTTCCTCCTGCATCAGAGGTTCGACTAGCGGACGAACTCTCCTTTCCAGCACCCTGGCATAGACTTTCCCGGGGAGGCTGAGGAGTGTGATCCCCCTGTAGTTGGAACACACCCTCCGGTCCCCCTTCTTAAAGATGGGGACCACCACCCCGGTCTGCCAATCCACGGGTACTGCCCCTGATCTCCACGCAACATTGCAGAGGCGTGTCAGCCAAGACAGCCCTACAACGTCCAGAGCCTTCAGAAACTCGGGGCGGACCTCATCAACACCAGGGGCTCTGCCACCAAGGAGTTGTTTAACTGCCTCAGTGACCTCGCCCCCAGAAATTGGCAGGTCATTCCCCTCATCCCCAGACTCTGCTTCCTCCTTGGAAGACGCGTCAGTGGGATTAAGGAGGTCCTCGAAGTATTCCTTCCACCGCCTGAAAATTTTCTCAGTCGACGTCAGCAGCGCTCCGCCAGCACTATACACAGTGCAGGTAGAGCACCGCTTTCCCCTCCTGAGACGCCTGACGGTTTGCCAGAACCTCTTCGAGGCAGTCCGAAAGTCTTTTTCCATGGCCTCTCCGAACTCCTCCCACACCCGAGTTTTTGCTTCAGCCACTGCCCGAGCCGCATTCCGCTTGGCCTGTCGATACCTGTCGGCTGCCTCTGGAGTCCCACAGGCTAACCAAGCCCGATAGGACTCCTTCTTCAGCCTGGTGGCTCCCTTCACCTCTGGTGTCCACCATTTGGTTCGGGGATTACCACCACGACAGGCACCAACCACCTTGCGGCCGCAGCTCAATGCAGCAGCTTCGGCAATGGAGGCGCTGAACATGGTCCATTCGGACTCAATGTCCCCCGCCTCCCTCGGAATGCTGTTGAAGCTCTGCCGGAGGTGTGCGTTGAAGATCTCGCGGACTGGGGCCTCTGCTAGTCGTTCCCAGCACACCCTCACTACGCGTTTAGGTGCACCAGGTCTGTCCAGCGTCCTCCCCCGCCACCTGATCCAACTCACCACCAGGTGGTGATCAGTTGACAGCTCAGCCCCTCTCTTTACCCGAGTGTCCAGAACATATGGTCGCAGGTCTGGTGATACGATTACAAAATCGATCATCGACCTACGGCCTAGAGCGTCCTGGTGCCACGTGCACTTATGGACACTCTTATGTTCGAACAAGGTGTTCGTTATGGCCAAACTGTGATTAGCACAGAAGTCCAATAACAAAGCACCGCTCGGGTTCAGATCAGGGAGGCCGTTCCTCCCAATCACGCCCCTCCAGGTCTCGCTGTCGTTACCCACGTGAGCATTGAAGTCTCCCAGCAGGACAACAGAGTCTCCAGGTGGAGCACCTTCCAGCACCCCCCCCAGAGACTCTAAGAAGGCTGGGTACTCCGAACTGCCACTCGGCGCATAAGCACAGATGACAGTCAGGACCCGTTCCCCGACCCTAAGGCGCAGGGAACAAACCCTCTCGTCCACCGGGAAAAACCCCAACGTACCGGCAGCAAGCCGAGGGGATATTAGAATACCCACCCCAGCCCGCCGCCTCTCACCAGGGGCAACTCCAGACTGAGACAGAGTCCAGCCCCTCTCCAGGAGACTGGTTCCAGAGCCCAAGCCGTGCGTAGAGGTGAGCCCGACTATATCTAGCCGGTACCTCTCAACCTCACGCACTAACTCAGGCTCCTTCCCCACCAGAGAGGTGACATTCCATGTCCCTATTGCCAGTCTTGGCAGCCGGGGGTCAGTCCGCCAGGGCCTCCGCTCCTGGCCGCCACCCGGCACACAATGCACCCGACCCCTATGGCGCCTCCTGCGGGTGGTGGGCCTGCGGGAGGATCAAACACAATAATATATCATGTTAACAATGTAAAAAAACACAATAATGATAAATAAAATTGAAAATAAACAAAAGAAAACAATAAGACCTCTGGCTTTTGTGAATAATTTATTTGAAAACACTCATCTATATAAAGACTAACATGTCAGCTCAGCACAAAACTGGGTTTAATGAACTGCGAAATGAATGTGAAAGGACAATTCTCCCAGTGACGTGTAGCTGCATGTCATTTCACCAGCCTGCTTTTGATAATAATTTGAATCCTACAGACCAAAACTTGCACATTTTTTCCCCAATGAGAAATTGCCTTTTTAATCATAAAGAGCAGTAACCACTTATCATAATTATAACTTTATTGTAACATCATTATAACATTTTGTAGCAGTTTTTCCCCAGTTAGAGCTGTGAATCAGCCAGTAAAGAGCTGACGCATGGCTCAGGAGTGTATCTCCCATCAGTAACTTATGTCTGTTTTTGAATGTGTGCATGTGTGATTGATGTGTTTGTGTGCACACAATAGATGACTCCAATCATGCTAGTGCCTGGGTGTAACACAAGAGTCTAGGTTGGAACATCCATTCTCAATCACTTATTTAATTCACATGAGCTATATTTAAAGACATCATAAATAAAATAACAGGGTTTCTTTCATCAATGAATAAATCATGACTTTTATCCTCTTATATTTCCTATTTCTTACTCTTCTGTAAAACATAGTTGGCTGCCTTGGTCTTCATTACAATGGTTTATCACAGTCGGCTAGACGTATGAAAGAGTGTGTTTACATGCACTGCAGTATCCTTTTGTTATTCAGTCTACTCAGCTGTTCACTTATTGAGTTTGTTCAGTAGCTGGAAAAAATGTCATTCTCCCTTGCATTCAAAGGACTAAACATGACACAAGATTCAGCAGTGTTTAGTATCCTGAGGGAAATGCACTTCACCAGAACAAGGCAGAAAATAGTGCAGGTTACCGAACAACAGGTTATGATTCTGAAACAAAAGAAATCCCGGCATTTTAGGAAATCATGTTATATGTTCCCAAATGAGAACATTAACAAATGAACTGATGAATTTATAATTTGGAATTATCCATTTGATTTAAAAATGTATGGCTCAATAAAGTCTCCCATCTAAGATGGAGTATCACGTTTTATCTCACACTGACAGCACCAGTGTGCTCTCTGACTGAAATTAAACATATGGGTTAAGGCAAAGCACTGAAGTTGATTTCCATAGATTGGCTCTTTCACACAACTGTAATATTACTTTTGTTACTAGATATCAATGTTAAACTATTTGCCTATTACCTCATTTCTCAGTTTTTTGCATATTTGTTAAACTTAAATCTTTAATATTAGAATTTTTTTTTATATTAGTCAATTGTACAACAAATAAATACAAAATGCATTTTTTAAATTATGATTTTATTCATTATTGGGAAAAAAGCTAACCAAGCCTACCTGGTCTTACATGAAATTTAGTAATTCCACCCCCTGGTTAAATCATGAATTAACTGTGATTCATTTTTTGGAAAGTGAAGGTCAATTTCACTAGCTACACCCAGGCCTAAGTGAAGTAAGCTAAAGATATCAAAAAACAAATTATCATTCAACAATCTAAAGAAACAGCTGAGAAACAAAGTCATTTATATCTATCAGTCTAGAGAGGGTTACAAGGCAAAGACTTTGGGACTCCAGTGAACCACAGTGAGAGCCAGTATACACTAATGGAGAAAATGACAGTGCCTTCTAAAATGACTCCAGAAGCACATCAGTGACTCATCCAGGAGATTACAAAAGAACCCAGAACAACATCTGAAGAACTCCTGGCCTCACTTGTCTCATTTAAGGTCAGTGTTCATGATTCAACAGATAGAAAGACGCAGGGTAAAAATGACTTCCACAGGGACTCCTGACCAAAAAGAACACAAATGCTCGTCTCACATTTGCCCAAAAATATCTTGATGATCCCAAAGATTTTGGGGGAAAATATTCTGTGGACCGAGGAGAGAAAGTTTTTGCTTTTTGGAAGGTTTATGCCATGTTATATCTGGCATAAACCTGACACAGCATTTCATAAAAAGCACATCATACCAACAGTCAGACGTTATATTATACTAATCATTTTAACATTATATTAATCTGAAACACACCAGCAGGTCTACCTCTGAAAAGTTTTTATCACTGTTACGGTATTTGTGCACAGAAGTCATTTAATTTTTCCCACTGAAATATGATACAGATGGACCAATTAGCAGATAGCTCTCCCAAAACTGTCAACATTATCTCATGGTCCTTGGGACAAAAGTTGTTATGTAAATCTCATCAAGGCACACAAACCCCATCTCACGATGAAGATGGGATTTAAAGCTGTGGCAAAAAAACAAAAAAACCTATGTAAAAGGAGTAAACAAAATAAAAGGTCATGCCACAGTGGCTACCACAATCTGTTATATGCTGTTTATGGTGATGTCATGTAGCTATCCTTGTAAATCTACAATTTAAGCTCAGATTTAACTAGCACCTGGATTGCCTCTCTGGGAATTACAAATGACTGTTGATGCACCGATATGATTAAAAACAAGTGGAAAAGTAAGAAGACGTCATGGTAGAAACTATAATGCAACACACTGTAAAGTAAAACCTTTATAGAACAGTGAGCTGAACGGCCAGCAATCATATTCTCATCATAAAAATATATATTTACATTTACCTTTTTCTTGTCAGATAAGAAGGTTGTGTCATTTTAATTTGCAATTTCGTTTTCATCACTTTTTTAGCTGAAGAGTAAAGTTCATTCTGCGTGTGCCTGAGAACAGTCTGATTTTAGATGTAAAATCTACTCCCAGATGGTGGCAGAAGGAAGTACTTAGAGACTGTACCCAGGGATTGTAGATACATCCTGCCTTCTGCGTTGTCTTCAGCTCAGTCTCTTCCTGCAGGTTTAAACTAAATTCCAGTGTTTAGGCAAAAGGTACCAGAAAACGCAAAGATGATGTCTTTGTTTTGGATTATTTACACAATCCTGGCAAGGGACTTGTGTTGTTCAACCTTTCATCTTCCTGAAGTTGTGATTTTAATTAGATAGGGCTTCCAAGTTAAAGACTAGTGCAAAGGAATTTAAGGAGAGAAATGTGCTGCTTTCAGCTTTTGTGAGGACTGCAGGGATGCACCTGTGTGCAGTGGCGGTCCTAGCACACACACACACACACATAAAACATATTAAGGATTGTACATTAACATAAAACTGTTGTTGGAACCAGAGAAACACACACACACATATGAAGAGAGAGAGAGTATGCATAGTATGCAAACGGCTACCATCATAATTCGTCATACAATGAGAACAGGACAAATCAACAATTGACAATGACTAACTAATATTAAAATCTGTAACATAATGTATTGTTTAGTCTGTCACTGTTACTATTTTTACCATTTCTTCTTGGAACAACTGTAACCCACATTATTTCGTTAGGGGTTAATAAAGTATTCTTATTCTGATTGTTTCAGGATGACCTGCCCATTATCCAATAACAAATCTGCTTACCTGTTTCTTTTGCTCGTTTCTCCTCCTTCTCTTTTCTCGTTTTTCTAAACTGAGGACCTGATGGCTTTGAACTTTTCTTGTCCATCTTGGTTTTAATTTTGCACTCCAGTATGAACACCCATCCCCAACCCGAGGATCACCACAACATAACCTAATAAACCTACACCTTAGTTCACAGATTCACTTCGTCTAAGGTGTATTTCTGGGATTTCACACAACCCAGGAGTCAGACCATGAATCCATAATGAGCTTGGATTTACAACATTATGAATGAAATGTGCTCTATTTGGAAGCAGCAGGTCTCCCCCCCCTTTCGACAGGTTGTGTGTGAGACTTTAAATCATCAAACTGTAAATTATAAATTTTAAATTGTTATTGATCCCTTTACCCCTGGTCCTAAAGTGTATATTTATTTTCTTACTCTTCTTATATTTATTGTTTGTTTACTTGCACTGCTGTAACTGGAGCCACGTCGTCTCGTCTCTCTATATACTGGACTGTATGTAGCGGAGATGACAATAAAGTTTACTTTGACTTCAGCAGCGAGCAGGCGCACCGAGGGCTCTCACGCTCACTTTTCGCGTATAGTAGTGATGGGATTTCTGGCTCTTTTTAGAGAACCGGCTCTTTCGGCTCCGAACCGGCTCTTCAGGTTGTTTTGTTGCTTAAATTGATTTATTATTAACAATATAAAGCAATATAAAATATGCACAAAAGGAATTACTAATGTAAAAAAAAGTGGTTTTATTTATATATGTTTATATATATGTGGTGGCCCCCAGAGACAAAACACGTACAAACTCCAAAACACATTTCTAGCGTTAACTGAACTTCCAAAACAGAGCTACCTAGATCACTTAAATGGGAGTGATCTAGCATATGTGTATTGTTTGTGTATTTATACACAAGCACTCATATATATTCAAATAATTTAAAGAAAAATGTTCATTTACCTGTTACTACCACACACCAAATCCGGTCGTTGGTACTTGCTGGCTTGTGTAGCCACTAGGTAACAAAAGCTCAACACTGCGCCTAGCATCCTGGAGCACTTCTGTTGTGTTTTGTCCGTGTTTTGGAGTTTTTACGTGCTTCTGAGTTTTCACATGTTTTGAAGTTTGTACGTGCTTTGTCTCTAGGGGCCACCGTAAATATACTTTTATTTATTCACTCCACATAAAATGTAATAAATAAATCATATAATACAAAAACCAGTGGTTTTAGTCACAGTTCAACTTTTAACTATTTAAATTTAAATTTAAATTTAAATCGGTGCAAATTATAAGTCTGTATCATAATGTCTGGTGTTTTCGTGTTTGTTGGTTTGTTTTTATTTTGCTTTATTTTGCGAGTTGGTTATTAGATGCTGCTCCTGCCAGCCGAGAATGCCCCGCCCTCTCCTCCCTGTGCCGCAAGCAACGGGCGCACCTTGCAAACGGAGGGCGCCCTTACTCCTAGCAAATGGGCGATAGATAGTAGTGATGTGCGATACCACTGATTTCCATTCCGATCCGATACCAAGTAATATTCAGGGTGGTATCGACGATACTGATCCGATACCGATACTTTGTACAAATACTCATTTTATTTGTTGTATCTCAAATTATAGCGTCATAATGATTACAGGACCTCAGATTACTTGTTCTTATCACTTAATAATGCAGAGTTTATCAAATAGAAATAAAAAAACCTGTAGTTGTGTGCCATTTGAACACGTTGCCTGCCAGCAGCACTAAAGGACTCCGTGAGAGACATCACCTGTCCCTGTCCTCCTCTTCAGTTCGCCTCAACATATGCTCGTCATATTCTGGATGCAAAAAAATCTGATTGGCCGTTTTGGTCTCCAATCAGCTCGAAATGATGAAATGCAATATCCCAGAATCCATTTTGTCCAAAACTCAAACGAGGCAGTGGCGGAGCAACACAGAGTGGCAGAGTTTGAAATATTACTCTTTCTGGGTCACGAAATAAACTTTTAAGATATTTTCATGCGAGAACAGTGCTGTGTAAACGTCAAATATCTGCTACATTAACAAGACATCACATATTTGCATATTTGCTTATGCTTTGGGTCCCCTGGAACCAAATAATCATTGTATGAATCTTTCAGCTTACCTGGATATTGTTGCTCATGCCCATCCCTTCATGACCACAGTGTACCAATATTCTCATGGCTGCTTCCAGCAGGATTATGTGCCATGTTACAAGTTCTTGAACTTGACAGTGAGTTCACTATACTCAAATGGTCTCCACTGTCAAGAGATCTCAGTCCAGCAGAGTGCCATCAGACCTTTGGGGTTTGATGGCACTCTGCATGGAACCAGAGAGACATCCTGGACATGCAGCTGACAAGTCTTCAGCAGCTGTGTGATACTATCATACCAATATGAACCATCATCTAAGAGGGTTGGTTCCAGTACCTGGTCAAATATATACTGTGAAGAATTAAAGACGTTTCGAAGGCAAAAAGGGCTTCCAACCTGCTACTTGTAAGGTGTACCTTCTGTACAGGTGACTTTATTTAGGATTTTCTAACTTTGTGATTAATTTAACATTTTCCTGTGATTGCTACTTATGGCCAGTGATCTACACACTTTTCTTGTACAGATGCGTGTATAAAGATTTAAATGCTCCTGATTAACTGACGTGGATTTGCACCAGTTCCTCGGTATGATGGGGCGCTTGTGTGGCTGCTGTATTATTCACATTGCTTTAAAAGCATGTCAACCCGATTACAGGAGTTTTAGTAGAAATATCTTGTCCTGTCCTACTACCTCAGGAGTAACATGTCAGCTTAGCTGCAGGGAAAACCTCCTATCCTGTATTCAACTGGAGTTGAATGCTTCCTGTACTGGAATTCAGCCAAAATTTTAAGGCTGTCAGTTTAAATAATTGTTAAGGTTAAGTTCTGTAGTTATATTTTATTGCAGCTCTTATGTAACAGGCTCCGCATATATGTTTCTACTGACATTTAAAGCTTTTCAGTGACTTTTTTAGTCAAGTCAAATCCTATTAGCTCTCCTTGATGACATAATTTAGCCGGTGACTTATAAACCTCAATCAAGCCACAATAACTATTCCATCCTCAACATATTTCATCAGTATATTTGGACTTAAGTAAACTTCAAAAGTCCTTTATTTGGTGTTGACATTTAATTCCCACAGAACTGAATAAGGCTGAAAGCCAGTTACATTTTCACTTTAAATTCATGTCAGCGAGAACTGTAGGTCAGGCTGTGTTTTGTGCAACAGTCCAGAATTACTTCTGCATCTCTAGGGAGTGGAGGATTTCTGTAATGCTGTTTTATTTTACCACCTATTTCTTCAGTCATTTTCATTATGCAAATGGGGGAAAGACGTTAGCCTGTAAATAACAGCAGCTAAGTGCCCTTCATCATCTTTAGTCCACTAAAGCTACAGTTAAATAAAAAAACAAAACATTAGACCCCTTGCTTGCTTTAGCCTAATACTGCAGGCTAACATCAGCTGATTCCAGTTTTTGAACGTCTCCAAAGTAACTTCACTAAAGCCTTAAATTGCACACCGTCTCACTCTTGTTGGGATTTGCAACCATCGTTAATCCTTCTTACACTTCGGCTTGCGGATTGAAGGTGGGGGAGCAGGAAAAGCTGGGAGTCCTTGATAAAAATGGCCAAGCTGGTACGCAAAAGGTCACCACAACAGGATGTATCAGGCAACTGACAGAATAGCGAAACACTGCATAGCTGAAATAGGCAAGGGGAGGTCTGCATGGTATTGTACCACTCTCAGTCACTCACACAAAATCATGTCAAAGATGATTTTATCTTAAGATATTTTATTAATATTTTCAATTGACAGTATCAGCCAAAAAACAAACACTGAAAACCAAAATCCTTTCATGGCAATGATACACAAGAGTTTTAATTGAACAAGATAGTTTCAGGAGAAACAGAGATGGAAAATTAATATCAGCTCCATCACAGATTATAAATGCAATCAATTCAAACACATCTGTCTGCAGTTTTCTTTGACTATATTGTATCTAATGCAAAGTTGAAAAAGCAAGGGAACGAAGGGGTCAGTAAAGCTGGGGTTAAGGTATAGCAGTTATCATCAGGGCATTTTGGTGGCATTAGGGAGACTTTTGGTCAGTTGCAAGTCACGCACAGCATGGGCAGGGATGAGGTCAGAAATGGAAGATGTGGGAGGGTTACTAGAGAGAGCTACAGGGATTCAGATGGGTCATGATTATTAGAGGTAAGGTAGCAAAAAACAAAACGAAACAAAACAAGGTTTAGAGAAGAAGAGCTGTTGGTGCTGACAGTGCACTTATCATTCAATCTGAACCTGTTACTTTGAGAGAGGGGAGGGGCTTAGGTAATAATTGGAGCGGGAGGTGTCTGGCACATGCACCTGATATACATATGTTGCCACTCAGCTGGAAGTGGATGTGGTTTAGGGGAAGAGGGTGGGGCAGGCAGAACAAATGATGATATGCGAACAGAAAGAAGGAAGAGTCACACAATTGGCTCCCTGCAGAGGACAATTTCCAACTCGCCACGGTAGAGCTTCCCTCCGTCAGATAGGCTCATGATGCTCTGCTTGTAGCCCGACAGATTTGTGGGGTCCATCTCCTGAATGAGAGACAGGGTGATATGATACACCGAGGAGGCCAAAAAGCAACATGTTATGATCCTGTAGCTCATTTTGATGAATATTCTCCTACTCTCCTCCCAGCATTAGGGTTTGATTATTTTCAAGATATTGAGGAAACTAAAAAATGTTAGTATGTTTCTGACTAGAAACCTGAATGACAGAAAAGTAAATCCAAGTCAAGTTCTTTTGTTTTGACTGTTCTATCTCTTTGAAGTTAAAAGGTTTGGAACAAAATAGTGAAAAGTATTCCGAGTTGTATTTTAAGCATAAGAATTTATGATTGCAATCATCTTTTTTCCTCACTAAAACATTTTGTGTATGGGGCACTTCTGTAATATATTACAAAGACCAGTTTTTAGAGTATCCACATTTGCTTGCCGGAGCTGAGCATATGGCCACTCACTCATCAAAACATCACTCTGTAGTACTGCTGGCGAGGGGGAGAAAAAAATCTACATATCTCAGGATAATTTAAATGGGGCTCTGTTGGGCTTGAATTCAAGTGTTTATCTTTCCAAAGAGTGTTTTAAACAGCTTTGGTAGCTAATGTTGAAGGAAAGACCTACTAGGCTTTGTATGGATATACAGCCCTTTTGCTAAATAGAGCTGAGACACTCTGTAGACTATAAATGTTCCAGTTATGTGCAGTTCATTTTGCTAGAATACTAAATGCACTAAGTGAGATCTTGAAACTTTTCTCTCACCCTGGACAGGTTGCGAGTCATTGGTGTATTCCACGGGACTACCACATTCTGAGTCTGTGCTCAGTTTTGATAGAAGCCCATGCAGGCACAGGCAGGACATTCAAACTCTGCACAAAAAGGCTTAAGCCAACCAAGAGGTTCAGCCACCCACATTTAGTTTGATTTAATGTATGCCTTACTGTGATGTCAGCCAAAAAGTAATATACGCTCACTTCTCATTAGCCTAATAAATGCATCGTTGAGAGAGGCGATAAACTATGATTTACCCTTAAATCAGCACCAGGCATACCATGGACTAGCAGAATGCTCTGTTTAAAATAAATTTTTAGACCACAAACACGTTGGATTGAAGAACCCAAAATAAAAACTAAGGAGTTCAAAGGCAAGCCACATGTGGTGCATACACATATGCTTATCTTAGTATCCGTCAATCTTCTTCTTTCAGCTGCTCCCTTTAGGGGTCACCACAGCAAATCATCTGCTTCCCCAATCGTTAGCATCTCTCACACCAACCCTCTGCATATCTACATACTACATCCATGAACCTCCTTTTAGGTTTTACTTTTTTCCTCCTTCCTGGCAGCTCTATATTCAACATCCTTTCTCCAGCTTATCCACTATCCCTCCTCTGCGCATGTCCAAATCAGCCTTGCCTTTCCAACTCTTTCTCATGTATCATGCACATCTTAGTCACTCCAATAAAATTCTTAACATCTTCAACTCTGCCACCTCCAGCTCAGCCTCCTCTCTTTTTTATTAGTGCCCCTGTCTCCAAACCATACATCATAGGATCTTTTAAACCTCCCCTTGCGCTCTTTTCAGTATGCACTAGCAGGCTGTAGGTCTGATCACCTTGAGTGAACACCCATCTTACCTTCTTGTTTGATTGGTAAAGGTCTCGTAGCAAAGCGTCCAGCTCCTGCTCATCGATGTAGCCATTTCCATCCTGGAAGG
The DNA here is from genome assembly GCF_056152115.1 of Neolamprologus brichardi. Taxonomy (NCBI): domain Eukaryota; kingdom Metazoa; phylum Chordata; class Actinopteri; order Cichliformes; family Cichlidae; genus Neolamprologus; species Neolamprologus brichardi. The sequence continues at coordinate 61,756,545 of NC_142110.1, forward strand.
AGTCACCAAAAACATCATGATTGTAATTTTCACTTACAAACAATCATAATGGAGACAATTAATTACCGTTAATAATAATGATACTGTACCAAATTTTACCACAGCTTTTGAAAATATAGATGTCACATATATATTTTCATTCCCTTCTTGTAATTCATTCTTTAAGGTAAAGGTCTTTTGTCAACAATGTTTTGATTCAGAGCTACTTGATTTTTCCTTTCGCTGCTGCTCGACTTCATTCATTCAGTATTTTGTGGCAGCAATCAGCAAATCATTTAAAAAAGACTTCCCATTCAAAACTCTGTGTATGGGGTTAGTTGCTAAGTTAATACGGAGCCCCCTTGCTAATTAATGAGCTATGTCTCACAGCCGTGTTTAGAGAGTTTAGGGCCAGAAAATAAGCCCAAATTATTGGACATTTTCCCTTGGCAAGTGGCACAAAACATGTTCTGTTCATCTAGGCTCGGTCTCAAGATGACTTCAGAGCTGAGTGTCTTGCCAGTCTTATATTTTTTTTTAACTCTGGGAGATGCTCTTTGATGTTCACAAAGCCAGACTGAAGTGTCCTAGATCTTGGGAATAAAGTGTAAATTCTATTTATTTTCCCTTTAAGGATAAAAGACTCTGCACTCTGCAGCGCTATGGGAAAGCAGAGCAACATCAGGTATGAGCCAGTCTGTCTTCCACTCCACGCCATCTTGCTTTTCAGACATTTTCAAGTCTTGCACAGTGTGGGGCCGTGGCACTGTGAGCCACGTTAGTGTTCAGCTGACCGGCCACACTTTGCCCGGCCCTCGACCACTCGGCAGATGCCTGTGTTTCTGCTGCAGGGGCTTGAGCTCATAACAAAATGATGAAACTAATTACACACATAAATGCAAGTGCTCCATATGCAGAGGGGGACTACATGAATGGACCGCAGTGGCTAATCTATAATTAAACATTGCACCCTGTCCTCTACTAGTGAACTAGAGAGAGTGAAGAGAGTGCAAGCCTTCAGTCTGACTCAAGTCATGAATACGCACGCAACCTCCAAACCCCCCCTCCCATCGCTGCCATGGACGGCTCTATACAAATTTGCCAACCATACTACTTAGTATGGGACAAAAAGGGAGCACAAAAACACAGAGGTTGAAAACATGAATAGCTGTTTGTTTTTATTCTTTTTCTAATCACAATGTCAGTGCACTGACATGACTTAAGGTTATGGATTTACATGGACTGGCCTTGTGCTTCAAAGTGAACTTATTCGATAAACGGGCATTTTGCAGCCCTTCTACTTGTTGCTACAGCAGGGCACAGAAAACTATTTCCAATTTTTATTGTTTTGTTATTGACCTAAAAAGTCCCTAAGTGTCTGCATCCTGTCTTCTCGTGTGTGCAAGGCTGCACGTGAGCAGTGTAGCTGTTCTGTCATAGGATAGAAGACATGAAGCAATTATAATATACATGCTACATTTCAAAGTTTTGCATTTTGTAGTTTCATGTAGTTCACATTAGGATATTGCCCATCTTTTGGTTGCAAAGGGGATGAATTTCAGGCAGCAGTCAGCAAATCACTGTTGCTGAAAAAGCAGTAAGGCGCATACTTTAATTTACTTTAATTAATTTACTTTCACTACTCTATTTCATCACTAATATAAATCGGGGAAAAATGAAAAGCATTTTGAAAATTAAGGTAATGCTAACAACTGGGCTAAAAGGCACCAGCGCTGTATCACATCAAACTGAATTGTTTATTTCTGCAAAAAACTGAGTCAGCCTTCTTATAGCTACTTAGATTATGGCTGGTCCCTCAGCTGTGCAAAACACACACGATACCATAAACAAGAAAAATGATATAACAGATGCACAGAGCGCTGCTCTCTCCCTCTCCCGTCTTGTACCATAGTCCCTCCCCACCGTTCTACTGCTAATGTGGAAAATATGCCCATTAACCAAACCACTGCTCAGCCACCCTGGGCTGTTTACAAAAGGACAGGTGTGCCAAGCCTGACTCATTTCCCTAGGTAAATGAAGAGTGTGCAAGGTAAAAGACAGAATTTACATATTCATGATTTTAACAAAAAGGGATTTCCTAAACAAACAGCACTGAGTCACCCAGACAGCTTGACTCAAGCTGGCATGTTTTTACACTGTAAAGAGTCCCACCCTTATTCAGACACACTTCCATTCTGTTTTTCTGTCTGTCTTTGTGTGGACTAACCATTAATTATTTTCACAATGACTTCACGAGCATGTAACAACAGCCTGAAGCCTTAAATGTTTCCCCATAGGTAAGACTCATGGGAGACGGAGCTGTCGCTAACAAAATAACTAGATATGATGAGGTTCTCGTGTGTGGTGTTGTTGCAGATGCCAATCTAGCTCAGAACACATGGAGGAAATCCCCAGGAGAGCTCCCAACGTTGCAGAAAGACAGATCAAAGAATCCATTCTTGCCAAAGTACACTAAAGCAGTTGTTCTGAAACTTTTTCTGACATATCCTTCTGAGACTGGAAAACATGCCCCACAACCCACAATTATTATCAGTCATTAACAATGAAAAGAAAAAAATCAAACCTGGTTTTTGATTAAATAAAAGAAGGCCAAATAGTTTCATCATAGTCTTGGTTCTTTTTCTTTTTTGATTTTTCTTTAAAAAAAAATCACATTTATTGAATTTCAGTTTTCCACTTTTGATAACATGTCACCTACCTTGTCATAATATGTGAAGATGGCATTGAACTGCTCAGAAGTCAGCTTGACACCCTGTAAACACAAGGTTTCACTTTAATTACAAGACTACAAAAAATCAAAAAAGACATGTATCTGTGCAACTAACTCAGACCCAGTATACTTTGTTTTCTGTCACTTATGAACTCCTACTGTGGTGCAGAGATGGGCACGCGTTACAAGTAACACATTACTGTAATCCGATTACTTTTTTCAAGTAACGAGTAAAGTAAGGGATTACTATTGCAAAAATGGTAATTAGATTACTGTTACTTTCCCGTAAAAACGCTGCGTTACTGCGTTACTAAAACCGTGATTTCTTTGCGAGAATGTCTCATGACAGTGACGTAAGCGAGTAAGACGTTTAAAGCGTGGAAATACTGACCTTACTTTGAGTTTGATTCCATAAAAAGTGACAAAAACATTAGTGTCCGTTGTGCGTGGGAAGAAAACTTCCCCCTAAACTTCCGAGCAAGCACCGAGTGTGCTACCACGTAATGGGAAATTCACAGAGAAACTCGCAGATTCTTTAACTGATATTTTTATAATATTTTAATATTTTATTTTATGTGCTGGAATGTGCAGAAAATAGATTTAAATGTTAAACAAATTTCTTCCAGTCAGAGAATGGTGCATATAATTTAATTTTTGCTTGATGCATAAAGTTAAAAGATTAAAACTAATAAAACAAGTTTTAAAAAGAGACTTTTCCATTTGATTACATTTTGTATGATGGATTATGCAGAAAAAGTAGAATTGGGCTGAAAGATCTATCGCTTTATCACCTATTCAGGTTGTAAATTGTGTTTTTGAAAAGTAACTAAGTAACTAAGTAATTAATTACTTTTGAAAATAAATAATCAGTAAAGTAACGGGATCACTTTGCTGGGGAAGTAATCAGTAATTAGTTACTGATTACTTTTTTCAAGTAACTTGACCAACACTGCTGTGTTGTATGCTCATATAAAACATGGTGAAATTTTCTAATAAGGAGGGCAGTTTATAGTCAACTAATTGCTGTTTACAAAACCTCAAGCTTGATTTCACACAGAAGTCTTCTCTACATCTGACTCTGTATGTCAGCTGAGGATGGATATCTCTAATATGGTCCGGCACACAGCTCTGTCTCTAAGCAGAGAAGCCCCGCCCACAGCCTTTTCCACCCTGTCGGTTATGAGGGGCAGCCAATCAGATGAAAGTTGGCTTCAAGTGGGAGGTGCTACAACAGCTTGTTTCAGACAGTGGATGAATTGATATGAAGCAGTAAGACCCCCTATAATACATATAAGGATTATTTTAAACTGTGAATTAAGAGTCAATGAATATCTCCTTTAACCATCATCAAAAACAGGTCTATGAATCATAAATTTATAAAATGGTTACAGTGTACTATGTAATTCAGTGGCGTTCTCCGAGTATAATATATCATTTCTGTTTTGCTTTTATTTCAGCCCCATGTTTGTCCCCTACCTGGAATTTCAGCAGGAAATTCTCCTGTACAGGAAGAAGCCTGCGGCAGAGAGGGACTTCATTAGTGGACACAATAGTTGTTAAATTATTCACGTTCTTTGAGAGTGAATGAGCATCAGCGGGCAATGTGCTTCAACATTTACACAATGAGCAAAAACAAGCAAAATTACATATTACCTTGCCATCTCTGACAGGCCCAGCTTCCCATCTCCATTCAGATCAAACATCCTGAGCTACAAAGCAGAAGTAGAACAGAGGAGAAAGTGAAAGGAAGCTTTTTATAGGTATACTCTGTCAAAGTAAAGGTAAACGTGGTCCTGTGCATTTCATTGGCTGAGACGCCGAAGGAGTAGCCATAAATTTATGATATATTCACCACTTCTTTTTTTCCTCCTTAATACTACATGTCTAACAGAGCAGCGGTCTATAAACCTTGCTTTTTTTTCAGCCAGTGTGGCAGGTTTTCCTTACACAATAAGTCAGAAGGTTTAGAAGAGAGTTACACTGGAGGAAAAGAATAATAAAATGGAGACTTACCCACTCTTTTTCATCGAAGAGTGTTAAATTATTTATTAAATGAAAACCTACACACAGTAAAAAAAATACTTAGGAGTTTTGCACTGTTGTCAGATGCAATAAGGCATCTTGATGTCACTATGGTCTATGAAAATAGTGATGAGCATTTTTATTGGCTGAACAATTGACCCAAAAAACAACTGACGGATCACTCAAACTACTTTGAGAGGTAGCGTGGGATGCGTTTGACAACATATCTGTGGTCTAATTTGTTCTGAGTAACAAGACAGGAGGAAAATATGTCACCATTGAAGGTTTGGTGTTTTTCCTGGACCCTTTTGGAAGTCAAAATTTGGACTGTACATATGTCATAACTAAATGTAATAAGTGTGTGCATAAAATCTAAGAACATTTGGTCAGCTTGATTCTTTGGAGACTGAAGGTGACACAGATGTGAACAGCGATGTGTGAATCTGAATGCACAAGTAGAGATCATGCATGGGTATTATGCCCGTTGTTGCTGGCAGTACTGTATTATTTCCTCTTCATTACGACAGTGATGTTTGGTGAGTGTAAGCTAGACTAATTTTAGTCATCAGTTTACACCTTATACATTTTTCATAAATTAGCAAAACTGCCTGCATCATAGCAGTATGCTGATTAAAATGACTCATCCTTTACATTAATCTCAGCCTCTGTTTTTTGCTTTATCTCTAATATGTCCCTCTGCACTAGACGAAGTAACAATAAGTTTATCTATGAAGAAACTGCTTCAGAAAATTAGGTCAGCTCAGCTCTGGGGCTTCCAGGAAGAAGCAGATGTTAGCACATCTGGGCTGCAGTCTCACAACCTGCAGGACATGATGGGTCACAACCAGTGAGCCGCACAGGGCTGCAGCCACCACTATAACAGGCCACTGAGTACCTCCACAAATTGCTAGACATATGCCTTTTATCACACATGTATACAGTTTAGTTTTCTTCTAGTGAAGCAACGAACTTTGTAAAGATTGTCCAGTTAAACTGAGCTTGTGTGATTGAGCGTTCGAATGTGCAAGAGAGCAAGTCTTACTATGGTCTGTGTGTACTCCTGCAGCTTCTGCTCGTCGTAGTGTCTGTTAGCTTTCTCCAGCAGGTCTGACAGAAAGCCCTGAGGACAGAGACACACAGGGTGCTTTTCATTATGCTAACTTGTGCTTCCTTGTATTCTCTCTCCTCCCATGAACCAAAAATCATTGCCCATCATGGAGGATCTTGCAGTGCCCTAAAATGCAAGTCTTTTGGGAGAGCTTTTGCAATTAAACATATGCGCATCCTATATGGAAGAATTTTATCAAATGGCGTGACATGAAATTACGCTACTAAAAACTAAGCATTCAGCAGCTTTAGCTCCTCCGCCTTTATATCTCTTCCTTTCATCTCTCGCTTATATCCAGGAGGAGCTAGGAAGTGAGAAAGAGACACGAGAGAGTGAAGCGAAGAGGCATAATGAAAAGCACCCATGGATTAGTAAAAAGAGCCGGCGGCTGTGGCTGGTCTTTCATTAAGCTGAGGCAAAACGTCCAGAAAACAAATACAGAAATCTTAGATGAAGATGCATTTACATTTACTTAACATATGCTAACAATCTGAAAAACTTAAAACACTCCAAACATCTGCAATAAGCCCTGGAGAATATAACCCTAATATATCAAAAGAACATAAACTTGCAAAATAAAGTTATATTAATGAGTGTTGAAGTTTGGGCTGGCTGGGTTTTTTTCTTTACCATATTTGGCAAAGAAAAAATGTGAAAATTAGGTATGGAGAGAAATGCAAGAATAAGAGAAAGAAATGACGAAAATGGGACAAAAAAGGAAGAAAAAAAACTGAGACACTGAATTATTAAATTATATTTTGATTTATTGGTTTATCTGGTGTTTTGTTTTTGAAATCAGAATTGTAGAGTACATGTAGAGCAGCAAACACTACAATTCCTTCTGAAATTAGCACAGTATAACATCTTCTATAAATAAAGTACTCCAGTAGCATTAGACCAAAGGTATCAGTTATGCGCTACTTGAGTCAATATTTTCCGCGCCTGCTCACAATTATGTGGTGAGACACATGTCTGCTTCCTGAGATCTCATCTGCACTTTTTCTAAAGCTTCCAAAGAGCCACACCTGAGTAACTCATCTGCACCTGGTCAGCTGGAAGAGATCTTATTCCCACAACTACCCGAGCAGACCAAATCTGTACACAACGAGTAATCACTGACCCCAATTAATCCGCAGCTTGCCACTGTGGTGCACTTTCCTTTATATAATTTGACAAAACATTTCCTAGAAGTGTTTTAATGACTAACCTTTGTGTAATCAGTAAAGCTTTTTTTTGTATCCGAATCCTCGCTACATAAAAAAGAAAACGAAAACACTTGAGGTCAGTGGGGAATTTCCTGTGAAGCAGACATTTATCTCTCCTGAGTCAAAAGTACTTCCCGGTTTGGCTCATCCATATGCTCACATGAATTAAAAAAAAAGATGACACACTGAAAAGATTCAGTGGCAAACACTTTATACATCTCAAAAGAATGCCACATTCAGTTATAAGAAAAACATAAATGAATGTGACATTTTTACTTCTATCAGGTATTTAAAGTTATGTGCTGGGCGAACAGTATCTACGTTTGCTTCCTAAATGTATGCTAAACCGATTATTAATAATTGATGGCGGTTCGAGCTTCTGGGCCATTTGACCCAGCATTTTGAGTTTCCTGTGTTTTGGTGAATATGCTTTATGGTGATTTAAGGTTCATTGGTTAGTCTTGAGTTTATTCTATGTTCTGAGTTCCTTGTATTCCCAGTTTAGTTTCTTGTCTGTTAGGTTCCCCTTGTGTCTTGGTCTCTCCTCTGTGTCCTCTATGTCTGTCGTGTCATCTACGTCTCTCCCCTCTCTGTGTCTCGTTTCCTTGTTCCCCAGGTCCCAGTCACGTCTTTGTGTTTTGTCTCCCCTTTCTGTTTACATGTGCCCTCCTGATGTTTCATTCCATTCTCCCCTGTCTGTAATGTGCAGTCATGTATGTTTTCCCCAACCTGCCTTGTCTCTTTCTCTCTCTCCCTCTGTGTCTCGTCTTCCTTAATTGTTTCCGTGTTTCCCTTTTTGTGTCACCTTCCTTTGCCTCCCCCTGTCTGTCTTGGTCTCCTGTCTGTTCTTTCCTCCTGGTCCTATGTGAAGCCGTGTACTTGTAATGTTTCCTGTTTACTTTGACAGTGTCGCATCCTGTGTTCAGTGTGTTCGGTTTTGCTTCATCCTGTGCCATTATGTTTATTCACTCCAGCTGTCTTCCCCTTGTGTTTCCTCTTCCCTCGTTACCCTGTTCTGTATCCATGGTGTGAGTTGTCATTCGTTCTTTGTCAGGTTCAGTTATAGTTTAGCTCACTTCAGCCTTTTCGTTACTCTGTTCAGCCTATATGAAACAGCTCCCTCGTTTTGTCTGTGTTTGGGTCCACACCACTCACCGGCCATTCAGCCTTGACACAGTGAGTGTGCAAGAACGAGGGGTGTATCCTTCTCTTTAAAAAAAAAAATTAAGCCAAAAGCTGTAGTTCCTCTTGTGGCCACTTGAGGCTGGCTCCAAAAGTGAGTCAGTTTGAGCAAAACTATATAAAGATGAATTTTGTCAAAATATATGCAGGTAAATCAAAGTTCATCTTGTTAGAGATGTTTATACTGACAGGCTGTAGCTGTTAGCTATTTACTCAAGTTAATTCAGGTCACTGAACAGGATTTCTCATTATTTTAAACTGTGCTCATGGTGCTGCTGCTTTTTGAAACAGTTTTAAATGTAATTATATTGTTTCTTTAAATTGGATTGTGATGCAATTTTGAAGAGTGATACTCTAAAAGCACCTTGATAATGAAGCTAGCATCAGCTCATAACTTTGTATTTGGGGTTTGTTAGCCAAATTTGGTTGCTACGAGCTTCAAAAACATAAAACAAAAAAGCATTAATAGACTGTTTAAAAACTAGCCATAATCCCAAAATCAAAGCCTAAAACCAGACTCCATAAACAATGGGTTATGCTAGGTACGTCCATCTTTGCTATACAGTCTATGATAATGACACAAAACTCTTTTTCCCAAAAACAAAGCATGCAGGTGTAACGCAAAATTGAAATATACATACAACTATGCATACAAATAAAGATATATTGTATATATTTAAAATGTCAATAAAATGTTGGAATGAAAGGTGTAAGAAAATACAGAGATTAAAGATTTTCGGGACATGTGCAGCTTCCTAGTTCATACTATTGGATAATTACATTTTAGGGGGTGTGCTCTGTTATTGTGTGTGTTGATGTGCAAATGAATGTGTGTAGGGGGAGAAAAGAGAAAAAAATGCATAAAATAAGTATGACAACAGGTTAAAGCAATATTTGTAATAAATGAGACACTGCATGTTACTGGTCACATATGATCAAATGAATAAACATGTGCCAGTGCTTCTTAACATTTGATTTAATGCTGTTGAGAATTTACCTTCAGTTCATTTGCTTCAATGTAGCCACTGCGATCTGTATCATATCGCCTCCATGCCTAAAAACAAATCAACGAAACAAACTGAAGCAATCGATTGAAAGCATTTTCTCAGCTCAAAAGCACAGAGAAGCTCGTCTCCAGAGTGATTTACATTCTTTCCCCTTGAATAAATCCTCTCTGATCAACTCCCAGCTTACTCTTTGACTATGCCAAGGGTTTGCCTTTTTTCTCTGGTGCACAGCAGAAATCGTTCCAGAGCAGCCGACCACAAACGCCTGGACCATCACTGTAATCATACAGTTTTCAATACTTTTTGCCCACATACAGAGCAGAGGGCAACGGTGGACAAAGAGAAGAAAGAGGGGAGAGAAAGTCATTTTAATGAATGTTTTAATCTAGCAGCTGTCCCTGTCCAGAGAAGGGCTCCTTATCAAAGATGGATGGCCTTCTCCCTTCTTGTTCTCCTCCTTCTCCTCCCCTCTCTCTGCTCCTCCTCTCCTCCTCTGGGTTCTGCAGAGAGGAGCTACAGTGGTGTTATCCATTATATATGACTCTGAAAATAGAAGGCTCCGCTTCCTCATTCTAACCCTTTAAAAACCTCTCTGCCCCCTTCCTCCTCCCTGCACCCTTCAGCAAAGACTGATTAATCTCCCCTCTCTTGTTTTATGCTCTCAAACTTTGGCTCTCAACTTCCCATCGACATTTCATTTACGTCTCCTCTGTTCCTGCTTTCGCTCGTTTGCCCTTTGTATCCTTCTCTCTTTGCACACCTTCTCTTTCATTCGTTTCCCTTCTCTCATTTCATTATTCCTTCTCAATATGACACAAGAGACAAGGACAGCCTCTTCCTCACATGTAATTGGTTTCTAATTGGCTTCATTTTTTCCATTTAGCAGATCTAACATGAAATCTGCCATTTTGTCTCATCTTCTTGAGATATTTGGTAGAATAGATTATTTTCTGTTTCTGCTACCTTTCAGGATATAAATCTATATTGGTCTCGAGGGTTTTTTGCTACTTCTCTTCACCTATTATCCAAAATTCAAAGTGCCACTTAAACTTCAGAAAATGTTTAGTATAAATGGTAGCAGAGTTTCTCCACTTTCCACTTAACCATTTAATAATATTGTGAGACAAAAGTTTCCCACAAATTTGGGTAAATGTTGATTGCGTGAAAGTGCCTCCTGTTAATTCTATCTGTTAGCAAAAAACTGTAAAATGACTAAAGGCTTCTATTTCTGACAGACTGAGGAAGCAAGAAGTATTTTTTTTAGGAACTTTGAATAAAAAATGTCGTTTTTCAGGAGAAACGATAGTGACTGTAAGACATGAGATGGTTCTGCCAGAAGTTACACCTTTGGGTTCCTCAAGAGTTCCTCATCCCTGCGAGGTGCGACAGATGGCTGCCCCAACCACCCCCAGGGATGGTTCTGCTGGAGGTTTCTTCCTGTTAAAAGGTAGTTTTTCCTTCCCACTGTCGCCAAAGTACTTGCTCACAGGGGGTCATATGATTATAACAATAATGGATTGGATTTATATAGCGCTTTTCAAGGCACCCAAAGCGCTTTACAATTCCATTATTCATTCACTCTCACATTCACACACTGGTGGAGGCAAGCTACGGTTGTAGCCACAGCTGCCCTGGGGCAGACTGACAGAAGCGAGGCTGCCATATCGCGCCATCGGCCCCTCTGGCCAACACCAGTAGGCGGTAGGGTAAAGTGTCTTGCCAGCACAGCCGTTGTGTCCTTGCCCAAGGACACAACGACCAGGACAGAGAACCCGGGGATCGAACCAGCAACCTTCCGGTTACAGATACGCTTCCCAACCCCCTGACCCACGATTGTTGGGTTTTTCTCTGTATGTATTATTGTAGGGTCTGCCTTACAATATAAAGTTCCTTGAGGTGACTGTTGTTGTGATTTGGCGCTGTATAAATAAAACTGAATTGAATTTAATAGATGCTATTAGCAGGAGGAATGGGGAAGCTGTGAGACTTAAAATACAGCAAGCATCATCACTGATAAGAAAAATATCCAATGTCTTCCTATGTTTCTGTTATCAAAAGTTGTATATTTATTATTTGCAAGTGTCTCCAGAAAATAATCCACAGTTAGTATTAGCCTTTTAAGCTCAAATTTTGTTAGCATTTCAGTTGTATACTGTGGGGGTGATGGTTTTCCTTTCTGTTGGGCATGGTTTTCACCATGAAGTTACTTAATCTTTTTCCATCTTTCCAGCACAGCCAATGAGGAACCGGCAGAAAATGTTCTCACTCCACCATCTGTGATTTAGAGTACAGCATTCTTCTCCAGGCAGTAAGTGAGTCGATCAGAACGGTTTCTTTTAACTAGCAGATAAAGATACTTTGCTTTTAATGTGTTTTATCTTGTTACGAATCACAACTGAGAGTGTCAGCTCCTCTACAAGCCTCTTTCACTTTTACTTACACAAACAACCCACAACTGCTCTGTATGAGGACTCTTAGTTATTTACATCAACCAGTTACTGAGATGGCAAAGGTAACATTTAACATAAACAAATAAAGTTCTGTTTCTGTGCCCCACATGAATTTGGGTGATGTTTAATATGCAGTGGGCATATTATTATTATTACTATTCACTCCTCCTTTTCTCTAAGCCATCTTTTCGTTATATATAAACCTTTAGCACACAAATTCAGCCATTTGTCATTTAGACCAGCAGGTTATATTCCAGATTAATCCTGTCTAACACACCTTCAATGAATACTCCTTCAACCATTCATAAAGAACTGATTCATGAAATTAACTGTTAGGCAGAGAAAATGCAGGTAGCCAGCCCTCCGAGGCTGACTGACTCTGGCTTATAACTTTATGGTTGAGTGAAGTAAGTACGCCATGGCTAATGTTAACGGTGAACATGAACCTCCTGTGCAAAAAGTTCAAAAGTTCCTTAAAGAAGAGATCAAATAATTAAGTTGGTCAAGAGGAGTGGCAGGTTCTTATGAAAAAAAAATATGACAGATATTCTCAGGAACACACTCTTACCGCCATAAACTCAGCGCTGGAGCTGACAAACTGTCTGAAGCAGAGCAAGAAGTTCTCTTCAGTTGGAAGAATCTGGGCCAGCTAGGAAAGGTGACAGGGAAATGGGAGTGGTGAGAACATAAGATGGTACAGTTGATATTCTGGGAGAGACTGGGGAAGCTTTTTGTCTGCAAGGCCTCAAATGGGCAACTCAGCATAAATAATAGAGAGCCACAACCTCAGAAGCACAACTATGCCTAAGTTAGAAATATTTATTAAAATACATATTTTTAGCTGTTCAGACAAAGACTATAAACTCCATGTTCACACAACCAAGTGGACTGCACACTCATTTACTTCTCTGGCAGCAGTGGATTATTGATATTGCAGAAGCCCTATTTCTCACAGCTTTGTCAAATCACTGTGAAAGTGGTCAAATCGAGGAAAACCAATATCCCAAACTGATGGTCTATAGAGAACATCACGAAGACCGCATTTATGCAAGCAGTTAAATATTGACCAGACTTCTGGGGTCTTTATTTTTGGATCTCTGAGTTATCTGAGCTCTCTTTTTGAACCTTTTCTCATCACTCACAATGAGCAGAAAACCTTCACCTTTATTTTGCAGTCTTTTTATGGTCTGATATCCACTGCACAAGTCTCATATACAGTGTGTCATGTGAGCTTCTTGCCCCCAGCTTTCCATGTATGCACATGTAAGGGCAGTGAGCTTCCACAAGAAAGTCATTCTCCCAAATGTAGATGACTGGAAATAACAATCCTCCTTTGACTGTGGCAGTGCTATCTGAACTAAAGGTTTCCCAGATCAGTTAAAAATTCAAAAAAATCACTTGAAATAGGCCTAAAAGTGATCACAATAAAAATGCAATGTAAATGTAACGCCACAAATTGTTGTTTTTGGAATTTTTACATACTGAAAAAAATGACAAGTGAAGCAAGAAACATTAATTATGTCATTACAATGCAATGTTCTGCCGGGAAACTTTGGGCCCTGGGTCTAAGAAGTGCTGCATGCGTATGTTACTTTGCCAAGTAGTAGTCAACTAAACATTGTTGCAAACCAAGCAACGCTCCATATGGCGCTCCCAGTCAGCAGCAGCCACTGCCAGCAGAACAATGTGCTCCACCACACCACAGAAACTATTCAGGAATGGTTCAAGGAACAGCTCCTTGAGCCGTTAACTTGGCACCAAAATTTCTTGGCTCCAAAATTCCCAGAGCCCACTGTGATCGAGAATTCACAAGTAGCCCCACCTAGCTGAGCCACAACACCAAAATGATTCAGTGCTAGAAACCACTGGACACTCATGGAGATTCTGTGGCCTCGGTTTTCTGGGTTAAACATTTTAGGCATCAGAAGGGAGACCTGCATAATATTGTGTAGGTGGTTTAAATGTTGTGGCTGATTAGTGTATCCTATTTAAGTGACCAGTAATTATTCATGCACTCTATGCTAAGTTAAGCTAACTGTCAGCGTAGTTAGCGTTTGGCTATTTACAGTAAACTTGTCAAAAAAGAGAATGTGAAATCATCCTGTCGTCCGAGCTGACAGTCGGTCATTATTGGACAGTCTAGGTTCTCATTGTCTTCTTCTTGTAAGTGGGTACCCACCCTCTCTGCATTACTGGTAGTTATATCTTTAAGCTAGGCTAAGATAAACGACTTCTTTTTGTTTTATGTGGGGGCAATGATCTTCTATCTTAATCATTGTAAAGAATGTTTAAAAGCCCATCCATCTATCCATTTTCTGCTGCATATCTGAGTCCAGGTTGCGATGGTATATTTCTCAAAAAGTCAAACCAATCTTTGGTGGAGCCTAGCTGTTTCTAATCTTTATGCCAAGCTAAACTGTGAAGCTGCATATAAACGTTTTGTATCAATCTTTTCATCCAAATCAGGGAAAGAAAGCAAAAATGCATATTTCCCAGGCAGTCAAGCTGTTCTGTTAAATAAAATCTATAAAATAAAGAGGACCTCTGAGGCCTTACCTCTGACATCTCAATTCGTCCATCTTTGTTCTTGTCAAACTTCTGCATGAACTCCTTCATCTTTTCTCTGAATGTAGGATTTGTAGGGTCCTAGGAAACAATTTTACTCAACATAAGTGAATCCTGAGTTGTCAGTGTGTAGATATGTGATTAATCCCTGGCCCCTGAACTCACCACCCCCGCTCCTCTCCGAGCCATCTCCAACTCCTTGAAGAAGTTCTCTAGCTCCTTCCCCTCGATGTATCCATTACCTTGGAACAGAGAGACCATAATTGCATGTTAATGCAACATCACAAATGGCATTGTTTTTCTGTTTTTTTAAATTTTTTACCAGTAGTGCTGATGTGCAAAAAGTTCCCAAACAGAGACACGGTCACAGTGTCAAACAGATCCCACCGTGGCCTGGGTTTGCCCTGGTATTGATTCAAACACGAGCCTTTCAACAGCAACTCTCTTCCTCCCCTTCTAAAAGATTTCATTATTGACTGCCACAGTGATCACTCTTCAAAAGACTTTGTGTTCACAAGATTGGATGCCAGGAGAGGCTATATATGGGAAATAACTTTTCTTTGATATTCAAGGTGATGATTTATGGACCGCTTCGGTTATTCAGCAGTGATCAATACTGCATTCAGTGGCAATCTGGCAGATATTAAGCAGACAAAAATAAATGGTTAATTTAGATATATTTGTAGCCTATATATGCTTTTTTATTTGAGATAACTTAAACTCTGAAAGTGATATTTTGCCAAGAACAGTGTGGCTTTCTACAATCCTTTAGAAAATATCTTAACCTTGGTTTGCTGTGTGCCACCAGTCATTTTGACAAGCTGTCATAATGACTGATGGCACGAGTGTCATTTTTTGTCAGGCGGCGCTTAATCTGTGATCGTGTCAATCACACTTTTTTGATTCTTTAATGACAAATTTATCTTGCGGTGGCCACAGAGTTGATTTTCATTTTTCTCTCATCCTATTTTATTCTTGTTCCTGTTGTTCTGTCGCCCTGACAGTTCCTATTCGGAGGACAAATGAGGGTGCCCGCTTCACCCAGGTAGTATGTGAACCAGTGCCAATATTCTTTCAACACTCCTGCTGAATGGCCGGACAGATGGCTCCAAACGATGTGACTAGCTGCTTCAATAAAACCCTGGAAGGCAGTCCTGCCTCATTAAACGCTAACAAAGATTATTATGCCATCCACTTCCTTCCGCCTCTCTCTAACTTTCTGTCTCTCTTTTTCTCCCTCTGTCATTTTCAATCTAACTCCTTCTCTCTATTCAACTAAACTCACAACATCTTTTATCCAAGGAAATTGTGTGTGCGTGCGTGTGCATTCCTCAGTGATGTTATCAAAACTCATGAATACAAACTCTGCTGTTTTAATGAAAATGTGGGACAGTAAATGCTCTGTTCCTGTCGAGCTTCCCTCCTGTGCCTCTTATTTGACATTTAGCACTGCAGAGAGAAATGTCCCGCTTGGTATTTAAACAGAGTAAGTATGATGTGATTAACTACAACACAAATGGCATAAAAATGCAATAAAAACAGATATATAAAATGATTGTTTGGGGATGCGCTCATATGCTCAATAGATGCAGCAATAGACCCATTCATTTGTGCAAACCACCATCTGTTGATGCTTTCACACTCTGTTTATTCAAAAGCAGGATAAGCAAGTTCTGTTTCAAGCAGCCTTTAGATAACAACAGTATGTTTAAGGTATGAAATGCTGTGTGTGCTGCTGACTAACGTCAGTATGTACAGATTGTATTGAAGTGTCCCAATTTCAGTGTAGACATTTAGACCAAATATCAAATGCAGTATGTGAATGTCCATCACTGCCAGCAGCTACATTTTATGGCTGATTTCACCGTACTCCCAGATAATTTTGTTCAAATGTCAAATATATACTTTGCACAGCGCAATGAGAACATTCCTGCCAACTTGTACTTTTGTCTTTCTGCACACGCACTTAAAGTTTGTACCTAGCACCCAGATACTGTAAAAGGTTCACGAAAACCACTTTAGACCCAAATAAACACTTTTTCATCACTAGTAAACATTTAATGCATCACTAGACCATTGAGACAAGCTGGTAAAGTGATTTTACTTCTGGTTGTTTATTCTATAATCCAACCCCGACCGGGAAAAACTCTCAAAGGGGCCAGTTGTGCCAACTAAGTGCATATTTAAAGCTTATATAAAGTGCATTTGCCTTTCAAAGGAAAGTGGAGCCCTGTCTATTCAAATATTTTGTGTTGAGCTCACAGCTGGGTCAATTCAGGAAGTAGATTCTGCTTAGTGTTCCAAATTGTTTTTATCCAGGTCAATAAGAAATAATTGACAGCAAATCTGCTATAATTAGCAAACGAAACTGCAGTTGTTTCCTTTTCCAGCTTTGAAGTGACTGAATTGAAAAGGCTCGAAGGAGACAGCAGGGAAAGATGAGAGGGACGCTTGAGCAGAGGAGCTGCAAGAGACGCAATCCAGATGAGATTTGATCCCGGGCCAACCAGGGGAATATGTGGTTTCATCATCTCTAGGTGCATCGCCTCTCGTGTATTTTTATCTCGAACTCAGAGATATTTACTCAACCTGAACAAACAAATTAGCTCTCGTTTCTTTCTGCTGAGCCAGAAGACACTCCCATTAATGAGTGCAGAAATCAGACTCAGTAGCCAAATCTGTGGAAGCGTATTGGTTAAATTTGATTTGCAAAGTGGCTCACTGCAGAGCAAAATATGTAAAATACCACCGCTTAAGAACTTAAGTACCTGGGTGGTTGGACTAATATCCATACGCGGAAACCATGATGAGCAATAAGAGCCATAACAACCTTCTCTGCACAGCGGCTCATATGGAGGAGCTCAGCTGTGGAACCTCTCTGCCCCACCCGAAATGTCCCTCCACCTTGATTTCCCTATGGAAAGCAGTCCAGCAAGTGTGCCAGCATCAAAACACATCGTGGTGACAATAAACTCTCGGGAAGATGTGTTTAAAGCAAATAGGTGTGGCACACTTGCCTCATCTGCAGTTGTGATTTGGACATCTTGGAGAAATAGACTGTATATTTTTAAAATAATAGCCAGTTGTAGCCTCATCATGTTTACATCACTGCCAGAGATTCATGAAAAAGTGAATAAGATAAGAGATCTTGACTACTATTTTCAAGAGGGTTCATAATATTGTCAGTTTGATATTAGATCCCAGTTTTGTGGCACATTAAAGCACACAGTGACTCTATTTTAAAATCTAAAAAAGACTCTTGAAATAATTTATAGGTTTTACAGGCAGCAACTGATGGTCTTCTTATCAGACTGCTTTATAGTCTATCCATCAGTTTGCGGAAAGCCTTCAATCTGCTGAGGAGTCTGCCGACCTTCAAATGGAATGAAAGCATCTCTAATCAGGCTTATAAAACTTTCACTACTGTAGTGACATTCTGATGAATTTGCCATAGAGACATCCACACACACACACACACACACACACACACACACACACACACACACACACACACACACACACACACAAAGAGTGATATAAAGAGCACTGAGACAAGAAGGTAAGACAGCACTGAGGCATTTGATGACAAAAAAATGGGTAAGGGCGTATGTTGGATATTAATGGGCAAATAAATTATCAGTAACAATTTTGAAGTTTTCAGGAATGGCACGTTCATCAGTCCATCAGCTGGAATCGGATACAGCTCAATGCAAGCAGCATCGCTCACAGATGAATGCAGTTTAAGGACCAATGGAAGCACAAGTTAAACACAGGCGTTTAAATGAAATGCCTTCATTTCTGAAAAGCGGCGCACTTCTCTGTGCAGCATGCACAAGAATTGCGCTTTAATGACATTCACATGGTGTTGGTTTATCTACCATTTAGATTAATAGATTTATCAGAGAACCAAAAACGTAAAACCGTGCCTGACTATAACTGTGACTATAAATAGATTCATTGTAAATGCATGCAACCAAAATGTATTTCTTGATTTAAAAAAAAAAAAAATCTGTTCTGAAGTTGTTAAACATGATCTAACCAGAAAATTTCTCCTTTGAGCTGCTTTATCCATCAAACAGCCAAACGACGAAGACAAAGAACAGACCACAGCTTCGGGACCTAATGAAAAAACAGTCCCATATTCTTAAAATCTCACTTTGTGAGCTGCAAAGATGGCTCATAAGAATTTCGATTTCTTCTTCTTCTTCCTCTTCTTCTTTTGATTTTTTTAATCTTTCAAATCTCTTAAGTGTCGTTCTGCCTGCACAATCTAACTTTTGCGCGAATATCTTTTTTCCCCCAAGCTTAACGGTTTTAGGCTGAAAAGCATTTCCAACCTTTTCTTTGCATTTCCCATCAGTCATTAAATCGATGACTTCACACACCAGTTGTATATAATCAGCCTATCATTTAATATTTCATGAATTTACAGTTAAAATAAACTTTTAATTTCTAAGGAGGGGAAATAAAATCCTACCATCACTGTCGAAATGTTTCCAAATGTCGAGGAACTGGGACGCGGTGACCTCGGCCAGGTGCAGGTGAGGAGGCTGCTGAGCTTTGTTTGCCATGATGCTCTCGACCGATGCTGCTGCAAGTCAGACGCGACAAAAATCCGCTACTAACTTTTCTGTGTCTTCTTCAAACACACCCCACACTGTGGCCCCAGCGCGCCGCCCGCCGCTTTTTAACCTCGGCGCAGGAGCGGTAGCACCGCTGCACGGCCACTGGGGGCGCACTGCCACCGACAGTGTATGTCTGACTCAGCGTCCCAGCGTATGTGCTTCCAAGCTTGATGTAGCTGTGTGATAGGACGTCTTGGGCACTGCAGTAGGCTGATGAGTGTGTGTGTATGTGTGTGAGAGAGCGGGAGAGAGATGCAGATAGTGAGCAGATTGACTTTTTCGCCATTGTATCATCATTCATCTCAGATCCCGTGTGTGTGTTTAATCTGTTGCAATGCATACATGCGAGCTCACGCATTTCTGTATGCAGGGAAAAGGCATACGTGTGTGTTCTCCTTCCCAGCGTGCAGCTCCCCGAGCCTGTCTGTCAGCGCGTGAGGCTTCACAGACTTAATTAGAACTCACACACTAATCACATTTCCCACACCGCCTCCAGCCAGCGGTGATTAGCCCCCATAACAAATGTAAATTCTGAAAAAAAAGGGGGATTTTCATTAATGGCCAGTCTTGTGTGCAAAGCAAGACCACAGATCCTATTAGCGGAATGAGGCTTGGAGGGAAAAATGGACTCTTGTATATTTCTTTAACTATATGCTGCAAAAGGGGATAATATTCTAAATGAACTCATAACACCATAATGAGCAGGAGGGCAAGCATCCCCAGAAGCATCTTCATGCTGCTGGATGAAATGTGTAAGAAGAAAGCTTATACACATGAAGTAAAGAATATTTCCCTTTCATACTCAGTTGTGCTTGAAATCCTGTAAGACGTGGGTCCTTCGAGCCTTCCTGGCAGATGTCAGTCAATACTTTAACAGCTATTATTTTAAACTGTAAAGTATTCAGTAGATACAGCATCAACAATGTCTCTTTTTCATCTTGTTGCCAAGTGAGTCATGCCAGTACGCAAGCACAAAATAAAGCTTATGGGGCAGAAATAATTTAAAAGACTGCAGTCTAGTTAAGTGATTAACTGAACTTTTCCTTTTTCCTGCTAAAACTTCTTTAAACACTAGAACTGATTCAACGAGGATCTTTTTCATATCAGTTAAAAAATAACTTAATTATTTATTTATTTTGGTCACTTAAGGACTTTTTCGAACAGGAAACTGATATATAAACACTTTTTAAAGATCAGTATCTGAAGTATTTAAACACATAGCAGACTTATTACAATAATAATATTCATCTAACATTCCATTTTGTGCCACCTTTGGATACTTTGTTACATATTCACTCTTCTGTTTGCTCTTCTTTGGTTCAATTCATGTCAGTGCTATTGTTATAGTGCCAATTCACAATAACAGTTACCTGACGATGCTTTATAATGTAAGGTAAATGACCCTTACATTGATAAAACCCTGTTTTCTACAGTCATTGGTCTCCACTGATTCCAAACGGAAAGTTTTGTCTCCATAGCACATAAATGCTGCATTATAGCTTATGATATTATAGCTTATTAATCCTCTGTTTTAAGAGTCAGCTGAGAAGCTTGAAGCTGTCCTGTAGCCATGAGCTTCAGACTGGGAGCTGGTGATTGAAGTAATTAGTCGAGTGTAGTAAAAAGACTAGAGTTATAATAAATGGACAAATGCATTACATCACATACTTCATCTCTGCTACAGAATCTGATGTCATGAAGCACTGAGCACACAGCTTTTGTGCTGATGTTAATAACAGAGCAGGTTTGGAAGTAGGAGACGCTGCTTTATATGGGATATCTAGGAGGGATTAAATGTATTACATATAATTGTATTACAGTCCTGCACTTGAATTTCAGTGAGCTCTTTACAACACTCAGTTCTTTCACAAGTGTTTGCGCAGGCAGACTGCACTTGGTTTTTGATACAGTTGTGTCAATGGGCTAGAAAACGCCTGAATTCAAAGATAAAGTGCTGGAGCCCAACACTTTTGTCCGCGTAGTGCATGTGGAATTAACTGGCCTGACTGGTCTTTCTCTAAAATCTAAAGTCATTTCATCCAGCAACATGAACATAAGTCCTAATCATAACTTTAAAATGCACTAAATGACATTTTTAATTAATTTATGGCATAAGTAGGCAAAGGAAAGTGCATATGTTTGTTTATTATTTGGTTTTAGGTACCTAGCAGCTTCATATAATATAATGATCCCCACACTGTAGTAAAAGGGGAATACCAGAGGTGTTGGTAGTTGAATATATAGCTAGTAGGTTCACCTTTTTAAAAGTATTTACATGATTCTATGCAAATTTAGAGGGTGTTGTCTTCAGGGTTCTTCAGTTTGCATTTTTGCGCTACTTTTGTAGTGTTTTTGTCCACAGGCTGGGTAGACCTATTTTCTATCAAAATTAAATTCAGTGAATAAGGATCCATGTTTACATTCACACAAACGCTTCAAACCATATTCCAGACTCATAGTCTCTCTCTCACTCTGATCGACAGCTTTATTAGTAGAGCTCTGCAAGGTTTTGCCCTCGTGGGACAATTTGCACATTACAGTGCAGTCTGCGCTGTTTGTTTGAATTTTGTTGCAATCAATCAAGACCAGTACACAACTTGAAGCTGCAGGCAAATAATTAAGATAATCCAGATAAACTGAGATGAACCACGCCATTAGCTGCAGCGCTGAGTTTGACCTGTCACATCCCCACAGAGTTGGAGCAGTAATTTTCCAGCTCCACCCTGCACACTGGTACAGTGCTGACACACTGCTGGCAGCTGACACGATTTGGAGGCAGCGTGTGAAAGTCAGCAGAGACATTCCCTCACTAACGCTGTTCCTCGGGTTTGTAAGAGTCACATTCAGTAACAGGACAGGAGGGGCACTGCTGCCCCGATATGAGCACAGGTACATGACAGTCTATAAGGGCACAGGGTGTGTGAGTGAGACAAAGACTGAGTGTGTGACAATGTGTGACAGTGTTTAAAAGTGTCAACTCAGCAGAGCTGTCCCGCTCTATTTCCTCAGCTTCTCTTTTCACCCTATAATAATCAATAACGGGCCCCAGCCTCAGTTGGCACAGCAACAATAGATAGATCAACATTACATTACAGATGAAGCCTGTCAGCAGCCGTACTGAAGAGTCAAAGCACTTCGTTCTCCTCTCTTATTCTCTTTTAGTCGCTCCCATCATCTATGCTTTTCTGTGTCCCGTTTCCACTTCCTCTCATCCCAAAGCAGAGAGAGAGCTATTTGAATCTTACGTATCTTTGAAGATGTCTTGTGTTTTGCTGTGCAGTTAAGTTGCGACTCGTTTTTACGAGCATGTGCAAATACAATCAAGCTCAGTGGTGTGTTGTTTGGCTCTTGGGCTCATTTGTATTAATATTTCAGCTCCACAGACGGCTGCACGCTGTATGTAGATGAATTATATAAGAGAGTGGAGAGGTGGGGTGGACGGAACAGCCATTTTCGCTTTATCTCAATCTGACTCTGACCTCATCTGTTTGAAGTATGTTTAAAGTGAAGGATTGAAAGAGTGTGGCGCTGCAGACAGAGAGTGTGTAGATGTGTTGATGAGGTGTGTGCTTTGTTTGGGGCTATGTTTGCCTTTATCTCACTGTTCACTGAACCTCATTATCGTTGAAAGAGGAAGAAAGTCCTTTTCTCCTTGAAACTGACTTCCATATTGATTGATTTTGGGCTGTACCCCTGTAGTAGCCTGCTTACACACGCACACGCAGACACACACAAACAATGACCAATGTGTGCAGTCACCCATGGCAAAGAAAAAATGCAATTACCCAGATGTCATCTCTAAATTTTTATTTAATAGCAGCAAAAGCTGGTGTGGCAAATAATTGCTTTGCTAGAGTGCATTGTTATATAAGTGAATACAATTCTAACCTGAGACCTCAGTACTTTAAATAAGATCAACAAACAACACATAAGGGTTAATTCATCCAATACAGTACAACCACAAGAAAGACCAGAAAACAGGAGACTAAAACAAATTGCCAAATTTGGACTGCTGAGCTTGTATTTGTCCGGCCTTTCCAGCTCTAATGAACGAGATGGTCAAGACAAGCTGGCAGGCAAAATTGTTCCAGATGAGCACAGAAAAGATTGAAAACTGCAGGTACTCCAGCCCTCTCTGATGTTACAGTGTTAAGGCCTCACAGTGTGCAAATAAAGCAGTCAGCTAAAGAAAAAACCCTCATACATCACAACCATTTAACAAGACTGCTGGTATATCTTTCAGACTATACCGTGTGATTTTTGTGTGATTAGTTAGATTTCTCTCTATGTATGATATATGTATGGTATAAAAATAATATATATATATGTATGTATATATATATATATATAGTAACTGATAATCTACAGTAAGAGATTACTAAAACCAAGTGCTTTTCATTTTTTGACAAACTTTTAAGAAACTCATTGATTTCTTCTTTAAATATTAGGAATGATATCAGAGATTGGCCTATTTATTTGTAGGCCAGTATTATATGATAAATACATTGGATAGATATGTAGTCTGCCTGCTTAGAAATATAAAACTCTTGATTAAAGTGTATAATAAATATGCCCACATTGATTTACAGGTAAAATAATTATTAAAAGTGCATCCTTAACAAGAAGAAACCACTAAATAATGCCAGTTGATAAGTCCAGTCCATAAGCTAACAGGGTTTTCCACATGCACCTGAAACAGATAAATGGTGGATTCATAGATAGTAGATGCTCGCATTGCTCTCACTAAAGACAAATTGCAGCATGCATGCAGCAAAAATATGAGTGGGAGAGAGGAAGAAAGGCATAAACTAACTATCAAATCTTAAAGGTTTGGATTCACTCAGATACTCAAGTTCGATTTTCAACAAGGACCCAGATTGAAATTTGCTGCCACTGTGATAATAATAGGGAGTACAGGGAAAACCCCAGCCACCCTGGGGCACTTACATTAGGACAGAAATGCACACCAGTGGTTGTAAAAGTATTACTATTACAGTTATTTATCTGTGATATCTGAGACTGTGGAAAGTTGAAACATTGGAATGGATGCATGGATTCAGGCTTACGTTTCCTGGATCACATTTGTTGATTCGTGCAGCTCTTGCTGAGGTAGTGCTAAATTCCTTAAAATCTTAAACCTTATAACTTCTCCTAAATGTCCACTTTACCCAATAGCAAATAATAATCTATCCCCCAAAGCACCATTTTTACCTTTTGTTCAAAGCTATGATTATTTTGTCACCACAAATTTGACTGTAAGGCCTAAAATGTTCTATTGGTCCAACAGATTGTAGATGATGTTACTAGAGCTTGGCTATGAGGCGGCTCACGAGATTCTGGAGGGCCTGAGTCCTGCGCTCAGTAGTCTTCAGCACTTCTGTGTGATTTGCTTTTTCATTGCTCTCATAATCTGTCACAACCTTGTTGGTGATGAGGGACAGGCCCAAGACACGCAAGCGACGGTCAGGAGCCACGTCCTCCTGGACACGTGTGCCACAGTGACGAGCCACCACCACCTCCGGGACAGTGCTCATGCCTAGACAGAGGGTAGAGGTTGACATTTAATTGAGTACATAAAAACATTCCTTTACATCTCAGTTAGTACTGAACCTTGAAAGAGACACGTTAAAAAGAAAAGGTGGTTTGACTTCAGCACTGTGGTATAGGTCAGTCTCCAAAGACACAGGATCCTTCATTTCACAAAATGCAACTTTACAGATATTTCTATTAGATCATCCCTGCTTAATTAATGGCTTGGCTTTCTCTTATAAATGTGTAGTTACCAACCCAAATAAGGCTAACACCTCACAGAACATGACAAACATGCCATAACAAATAGGCTTAAACTTAAGTGTAAAAGTAGTACTAAGATAGTTTTAAAAAAAATGTGATAGTGGCCCTCCTGTGAGCAGCAAAACAAGCCAATATGACTATATTATTAAAGTCATAAATAAACATAGGTATATCCAACGTTTTAGCAAACAGTTACTTATTAAGAATTCATTTGGAGTCATTTTTTTTTATTTTCATATGATGTATTTAAGATCCTTATTAACTTGTCTGCCATTTGTTGCTGGGCCTGTAGCATAAAGTGGCTAAGCATAAAGTTATGGGACAGACAAACCAATAAAGCTTTGGTGAACTACAGTTAACTGCAGAGTTGAGTGATAGTCATCTTTCAGTTTTAAATATAGTCATTCGTTCCTAAATGACGGCATCGGAAAAAGGAGAGCACATGAGAACCGTTTGGACTCAATCTACACATGTTCGTTCATTTTCTAAAAATCGCT
This sequence comes from Neolamprologus brichardi, assembly GCF_056152115.1. Classification (NCBI taxonomy): domain Eukaryota; kingdom Metazoa; phylum Chordata; class Actinopteri; order Cichliformes; family Cichlidae; genus Neolamprologus; species Neolamprologus brichardi. The sequence continues at coordinate 61,781,709 of NC_142110.1, forward strand.
TTGGAAAACACTATTTTACGTCATTTAACTGCTAGTAAAGGTTAGGAATAAGGTTATGGTTAGGGATAAGGTTAGGTTTAGGGCTGGAACACATGGCTGGAACGTCTATTATGGCGGGACCGTCATTTCACTGGAATTCAGCCATAACCCGGCGCGGACCATGAGAAAGCACGTCCGGCGATTTAGCTGAAAACATCGGAAGATCCGTTTTGTGGGCCATCCAAAGGTTCAGCAGTAGTGCACTCTTAGCAGCACATGTCCAGCAAAATCGCTGGACATGCTCGTAGGCAAGAAGTGAAGCAGCACATGGCGGGGAGAACAGACACAATTTTGCACCGGAGGTTTTCGGGAAGCTTTTATTTTGGTATTTCCGTTGATCCGTACAATAAATTTGCATGTTAGCCTAAATATTTAGTTTTCTGTAACATTTAGATTTAACATTTAACATTTAGATTTAACATTTAGATTTAAATATAATATTTAGATTTAACATTTAACATTTAGATTTAACTTTTAACATTTAGATTTAACATTTAGATTTAAATATAATATTTAGATTTAACATTTAACATTTAGATTTAACATTTAGATTTAAATATAATATTTAGATTTAACATTTAACATTTAGATTTAACATTTAGATTTAAATATAATATTTAGATTTAATCTTTAACATTTAGATTTAATATTTAACATTTGATGAAAAGTTACAAATATTTTACTAAATGTTGTAAAAAATTACTCGAAAAAACATGTTTTTGTAAGGTTTTGAGCTAAATGTGGAAAAATGTTGCCGTTAATTTCAGCATGTTTCACTTTACAAACGGTGCCCCATAGATACATAATAACACAAACAAAACATCAATTGCTACACGGTGAAAAAAGAGTAAGAGGGTGTATGATGTGATGTATATGATGTGAACCGGTGGTTACAAGGATGTCCGTAGAGTCTGTTTCTGAAAGACGTAGATTATGTATGAAAAAATGATCTCTGATGATAGCTGATTTTTTAAGTTGGTACTGAAAAAGCTGCACGTGAAACTGATTTAGTGATGAGGTGTTTTGTGTTGTGCCCCTTAAGCGGAGCAGTAAGTGTTGGAAAGGAGTTATTAGTTTGAATTTGAAAGTAAAATTTAATGGCATTATTATGTGTGTAAATTAAAGAAAGTCAGGGTACTCGATCCATGTGCACAGGTGGAAATGAATCATATGAGCTCTATGCTATGTTCTTGGTTCAGTAATATCTCTTGTAGTGAGGGAACAAACTGGGAGGAAGTAGCACAGTAAACTGTGAGGCAGTGTTACGGCTCCCAGTTTGATCTCCACCAAATTATTTAGAATTAGAATTTATTCGTGGATGGATCTAAAGAGCACAAGTGAATAAAACTGTAATGAAGGCAAACAATAAGCAAGTCCAATCACGTAACATAAACCTCCTTCTGTATTGTCATAACAACAAATCACAAATAACACTACTCAGATAGTTTTTCTGATTTGTTCCAGTCATAGCCTGAATCCAAACCATTTACTGTTGACTTGTAGACTCTGCATGTATAAATTATTATTTTAACCACGGAGCTGAATTATTTAAATAAGAAAACAGAGCTTGTATTTAAACCAACTTCACCTTCAAAAACACAAAAGTATTGTGCAGTATAATTGTGTGTAACTGTATACTACCACATAATGTGCAAAAACAAGTGTGGGGGAAAAAAACAGGGGAATTAGAAGAAGCGTTTTCAAGAGTGAAGAATTGCAAAGTCATTCATACTGTATGACTTTGTAAAAACTGGAGGTTATGTAATAATAACAGGAGAGCCAGGTGCCAAGTTGGTCTGTCAATGATCTGAATAAATAAGTAACAAATACAGACTCATACATAATACATAATAGATCACTAGGAGGATCAAATGAAAAATAGTATCCTTTATACAAAACAACATTTTGCATGCATAGATTTTGAAGTCATTTTTAGGTCTTTAATTTAGTTAAGCCATCTTATCTTGTGTACTTTTAAGTCTGGGCTTCAATATCGGACAAGTGAACCAGACAGGAAAACTCTGTAGTATCACATAAGCTTGTTTTTGCACTGTCCAGTGAATCAGGTGAAAACTGATGCTTTTTTCCCATATGGGAAAGAAATAGTAAAAACTTGCATAAGATGTGGCCTACTTCATATAGTGAATCATATAAGGCTTATATGATTTACTCATGAAAGTGGCCACTTTCTCATTACTTTTATATATTGTTTTAGTAAGTATCCAAAACATACAAGTCTCATTTATATAATTTTTCAAGGGATCTTATATCTGTTTTCACTCAAGACAGATACAAACTTTATAAGATTTATATATATATCTTTTGAATATGGGTTAGCTTCCACTAGTTCCAACTGTTGGGGTAATATTACTGCAGAAATTTAACTGCTGTCAGTACATCTTCAAAGTGATTCATCTCTCCGTATCCATATTTTTTAAATGTCTGTATGGTGGCTCTTGTAGATGTGCTGTTATGAAGTTTTAACCCTTTATGGTACCTTTTTAAAGGGCACTATCTGAACTGAGGATGAAGGAGCTGTACTAACCCACAGCATCAGCCCCCAGCCTCTGCAAGAGTTTGCACTCAGCAATGGTTTCATATGTTGGGCCAGCCAACATGCAGTATACCCCTTCCTGCAGGAAGCTGTCATAGCCCAGTTCCTTTGCTGTTTTTCTGGTCAGGGCTCTCAGGTCACGGTCATATGCATCTGACATGCATGGGAACCGCACTCCAAACCTGCAGGGATAATTAATGCATGAATGAGACACAAGAGTAATGTATAAGATACAGATTTTTCTTTCACTGCCCTGCCTGAGTGTTTCTGTACCTCTCATCATTGTGCCCACACAGAGGGTTCTGTCCTGCAAATCCGGGCATGTTGATGTGATCTTTAATGAGCATGATGTCTCCCACACTGTAGGTGTCATTGAGTCCTCCTGCTGCATTTGTCACAATCAGAGTGCTCACACCCAGCAGATAGAAGACTCGCACTGGGTAAGTCACCTGGAAAGATAAAAATTGTATGCTTCAGAGACAGCAGCTGTCACTCTTTTATGGTCTCAGTGTTTGTCAGTAAATTACAGAAGGGAGTTACAGGTAACCTGGGAATAATAGCAAAGCAAACAATTCATCATATGAAGCAAACATTATAAAAGTGCCAGTTTCTTTATGCACTGATGTCAGTAAGATTTTTATTACTGTAGGTTTTTGCGCATGTGTGGAACAGTCGTGGTTCTGTGCTAACCTTTATATGGCAACTGATGGCCCATAAATGACTGTTGCTACTTTTCACTGCAGTCACATTTAGAAATTGTTTTTTTTTTATTTCACATTCCCCTAGAGATTGAATTGCCTATGAAAGTGCTCTGCTAGTTAGTGCAGAAATGTTATCGAGTAGCTTGCTATCTTGATAAGGTCAGTGCTGTCACTTTGGAACATTGGTATGCTTGATATAGGATTTGCATATTATAAGCCCACAACAAACTTTGTTCCATGGACAAAATTTAAGCAGAGCCGTGTGTAATAACAGGACTGCAGAACCTCTAAAAGCAAACGAATGATATAATGTTTGGTGGAATACTTCTTCCAAAAAAACATATTCATTGTATAAGACAAAGTAATCAATTGCAGGCACTTATTATTGCTGGTGTAATGTTTACTATACTAAATGTTTAAGATGAGTGTATTGCCATGGTAACAATAGCTGATCTGCCTAACCGCAAAACAGTTGTGATAAGCGCGTCTTTAATTTGGCAGATATTCTGTCATAAAGCAAAGTACTGGAACAATTAAAATGTGCGGACAAACATCAGAGTGACACTGAGCCATGCAGTTACTGTACATGGTTAATAAAAACATCCCATCTAATGTGATCTTGGCTTTATTTTTTACAGGTTGCCAAGTAGGGCTTAAGGACCATAACACAGGACAAAGTCCAGTACATTCTGCCAGAAAAGCAAATTTGTAGTAGAAATTTTTACTTAAGCTGGCATAGGTGGGGGGTGGCATACGCAGATGATTCATCTAGAGACATTTAAAATATTGTTTGTCTATACTTCTAACTGGATATAAGAGGGCTATAAAGCATCTGACCTTCTGTTACTATAAAGAAAATGTGTCTTTATGATTCAGGGGGGTCATATGGAGAATTTTATGTGGATATGGCATGTGAAAGCGGGTAATAAAAGTCAAACCAGGATACAGTCTCCACGGGCCAAAGGGCAATCCAATGTGACACACTGGTTGGTTTTCTTACTGTGATCTCAGCACTTCAGCTGATCATTCTACAAACTTGGTAAATTGTTACCTCAAGTTGTACCTATCCTTGATCCTTGATGTCATACACCCAAATTTCCCCTTGTGGGACAATTAAAGGATTATTCTATTCTATTCTATTCTATTCTATTCTATGCAAGTGTTTATTAAAAGTCACTAGGCTATTTGGGAGAAAGTATTAACCCTCTCAAGGCAGGCGTTGTCGATTTAGGACTTGGTTCTGCATTAGCAACAAAAAGTTTAATTTGAGCCTGAGAGGGTTAATTAAACAGCTTTCTCTCATAGAATATAAGCTTTATGGAAGAAAGTCTGATTTTGACTCATCAATTTAAAGAGCAACAATCTATTTTGAAGGCAGTTTGAACTGCATGTTTTTCTCAGTGTGACTGACTATGTCAGAATTTAAACTGCTGGCTGAATTCTACAGTACAGTGCATCGTTTGCATCAGCAAGGTCTCAAGACACAGAAGCGAGTTGGGTTGTTTAATGGAAATGTTGTATTTGTTCCAGAGTTGCTCGTTTTTTCACAGCACAATAATGCTGATTCATGAGTTATGAAACTATTCTATGAAACATGATTGATACAGTCTTGAAGCCCCTGAATGTTCTGCTGAGGGAACGACTACACCATATGAATGTGAAATGAGTACACCACTTAGACTGTGTGCCAGGCCAGAGTCTCAGTCCCATATGCATATAATAACCTTTTTAATGAAAACTCTGAATGATGACTGCTTTTTATTTGTCTTGTTCTTTCGTTACTGGATTTCTTCTGTAATTTGGGATAGAAATTGTGACACAAAGCTGCTCATGAGGTAAAGCAATAACAAATAAATGTCTATCTTTGCACATTTTCACATGGAGGCCATTCAAAATGCAGTTAGATCAAACATAATCCCAGCAGAGCAGAGCATGGAAGTGGACAAATAATGGGTTACATCCCAAAGAGTAAACACCAGGTATCTGCTACTCACAGTAGCTCAAAGAAAACACCAAGCTTTGTTAACATAAGCGGAATACGCTACTAAAGCTCCCCACCCAGGACTGGTCCACACACTGACTAACCAGCTCTTCACTTGCTTATATGCTGCTCGGTGGCTGATTGCTGAATAAAGCCAGCTGTCCACTGGCTCCTCGGGAGAGCTGGGTGGAAGCTGAGCTACTGGATGAGAAAAACACACCCACACAACACACAGACTTGCTAGGGCTGTAACAAATATAAAACTCATATCAGAGACATGACTGTTTTTAGCCATACTAGCCTCACTGCTATTTAGATGATTAAAAACAGTCATGTCTCTGTATTTACAGCAGACTGAAATAGTTTAACTTTTGTTTCTGTGGAACCAGCATTTTCTTAGAACTGCAGCTATTTATAATTGTAATCCCACAACGCCAATTTAAATATTGGTAATTTATTACTTATTTTTATTGTGGAATAACTATACACTCTATATAAGCTGGCTGTAGCCAATGTGACATCAGAAAAGAAAAAGATGGTCTAATCTGGGTAATAAAAGGTACCACAAGCAGTAGATTATCTCTACATACTGCGGCTTACCGTTTGTATGTTGTAACCCTCGTAGAAATGGAATCTCCCCTGCATACAGACACACTCACAGCCATTCAGCTTGCCAAACACCAGCTGCCCTGCATGACCCTGCACTGCACAGCACACGTGTAGCATTAGCCATAGCTGGCATGAATATGCACACTGTCCAGACAGTAATAATGAGTTTTAGGAAACCGCTTACCAGTGCTGGTGGGAAAACGTGGAATATCCTCATATTTGAACACTGTCTTCTCCTCCAGCAGATCAGCTAGACCGCCCAGGCCTGAACCACAGATGATGGCCACTTTGGGATGCTGCTTTGTACGGTTAAGCAGCCAGTCCGCTGTCTCCTTATAGTCTTCATAACTGCATATGAAAGTGTTAAGGAACATAAACAATATCAAGTCAACACGTGCAGTTTTAACTGAGAATACAAAAGTAAGACATTGTTGAAAACAGAAGAACCAGCAGAACAGCTTCAACGGAAAGTTCTTTTAACTTCTATGGGCAATCATTAAAAGTCCCAAGGTACTACATTATATAAAGCCTGAACCAGTCTGTAATTCTGGTTATAAATGTGGTAGTAAAGCTATAACCTTGTTAATGTTCCCTCAATGCCTCAAGTCAAGCCTTGTTGTTAAAATACAATGACACTTCAGGCTGTGGCCTGACCCTGCTTCAGATCAAACTGAAGCAGGGGAAAGCCCAAAGACTCTAGAAATCCCATCTAAGATATATGCTATATCTGACTAGAATTAGATGTTCTTATGTTCTTCTTATCTTTCCCATATTCCACCTGTTTCTTTGCTAAAAATCTAGCATGGAATTATTTTAGCAACAGTAGAAGTTTTGGCAACTGGGATGGAGAGTTCAGTCAAAGTCATAAAATTTCCATTAAGTAAGAAAGTGGGCCAGCTGCCAAATATATCAGGGGCCTATGCATCAAAAATGTTATCCATGAGAAAGAAACTGAAAGTAACTGAATCATTATCCAGTCTGTCAGTTGCAGTTGTGGCTCTATAACTAATTCTTCAGTTGGTAATTTTCAGCTTTGTACAAGAACACCAGTCGGGAAGATTAACACATGACTATACGAACGTCTGCTGGATTAGAAGGTGGAGAATAAATGACAGCATGTCAGGTTATTTAACCATTGCATGTTTTTTTTTTTTGTTTTTTGTTTTTATCAGTGATTTATAAACCCAAGCAATGGAAACATGGAGACATCAGCAGGGGTGTATAATATGTAGCATAGCAATAAAACCATCTCTTATTAAGCAAGAACACGATGACAGCTCTCATTCCTGTAATTCTGCTGTAACCTTTTATATAAGGGGAAGTAAACTTTCCCCATAAACAAGATGAATTTACTTTTGAGTGGCAACTAGACTTACCAAATAACAATTATAAGAACTTGATGTTTAGCCATCTTTGTATGATGGTGTTAATCTGTTAGATTGTCCTGTTTTTTAAATTATATAATAACCTTACAGTTTCTACTATGTGTTAGCATATTAAAGTCATGTCAAAATGACAGCTTGTAAAAAACTGTGAAAAACTCAGTACAATCCATGTTTCATTAGCTAAACCAAATTTAGTTGCAATAAGTTAAAGTAGCTGTTTTCTGTGTCATCCTCTACACTAGCTTCTAATTTTACAGAGCAGAATCTTAAAAGCAGAACCTCTATAAAGCCTTCTGCTTTTGTAGAGCTAATAACACCTGGATGTTACTTACTTTCTTTACTCCTGTTTCAGTAGTTTTTCACAGCTACACCTAGACTTACACCTACACCTAGCAACATATAGAGTAATATGGGTAAAAAGTAAAGCCAGTACATTTTATTTCGATTTTTCTCCTACCTGCCTTTCAATTGAGCTTAATGTTTATCTAGGTTACGTTTGTCTTTGAGCTCACTTTGTGATTATGTTCAATTATATAACAGCAAGCAGGAAGTGAGTTTGTAAGGGCTCTCCTTCCCTTGAACTGGTGGGCTGGTGTCGTGTGGAGCTGTCCGTGGTGCTGCGGGAAATTTGTATTCAGGCTCTGAAGCCTGACTGCCACATATTTCTGGCATTCCAAACACAAAGTCCCGAAAACACAAAAGGCAGCTTGACTAGTCGCGGTAGTTGCTAAGCCCCAGGCTTTGAATTAGACACACAAGACAGGCCTGTAAAGTAGGCGAACATGCAACCAGTCTGACTAGATCATTACGATAGATAGCAATGACATTTGATTAACAATGCAGGTTATACTTCCCTTACGCTGTAGGTAAAGGCTTCCACCTGTCATATTACGACAAGCTCACTTCATAAGAGGAAAACCCTCATTGGCTGGTCTAATCTTCAGAAATAAGCGTCTTGTCACTTTTGCCTTCATTATACGTTTCTCAAAACGCACAAGATGCTTTATGTAAATCTTAGGATTTATTCTTTAGACCCCCTTCAACCCCGTCCACATTCCAATTAGACAGCGTAGAAGCCTTGACAATCATTAGGCTCTTTTTAACTAACATCCAGCCTTGTCATTCCTACCTGCACTGACTGCTGGAGGGGTTTGCCGCTTCCATATCCGACGATGGCGACGATAAGGTCCCGTTTAGTGTTTATTTTCACAGGTGCTTCCCGTGGATGGTACGCCAGTTAAAGCCGCCGATGGAGACTCTTCTGCCTGGGTGGACGGAGTGCGGAGGGGGTGTTGCGCGTTGACGTCAAGACATTTCGTAGGGGATGGGGCGGGGCTTACACAGAGTGCCGGTCGCACTTTGAAGAATACAAAATCCAATTTTCTAGCTGACTTGGCAATTTACTGATCCGTTTCTCATGACGAGACAAGACCGGGAACAGAGGGAGAAACAGTGAGAGGGCGACAGAGAAGAAGGGAAAGGAAAATATAAGGAAATAATAATAATAATAATAATAATAGTAATAATAAGATAAAATCTAAACAGTAATGTTGTGGATTTTTTTTGTTATTGTTTTTTACCCCACAAATATAAACAAGCATTTCAGATTACCGAGTTCCATTAAACACCAGTTCGGGGGAAACCCCGCATGTGTCTGAAGCATGCTGTACAAATACTCGCTCTGACTAACAATTCAAAGTGCTGACTCAGGGATTTGTAGAAAAGAATGAACGTGAAAACACACAAAAACCTAATACAAAGCAGTGACACAAGGCATAAGAAAAGGGGAGCAATGTACTGCATGTAATTACAGACACAGGATAAAGTAAGGTAAATACAAAGCTAGAGAAGCTTATTTGTTTAATATTTTATCTTAAAAAATCACGAGTTTACAATTAACAGGTCTAGTCATGGGTTAATGCCAACAACTCATAAACCATAAACATTCCAGAAAAAGTGAAAAATAGTTTAGTATAACATTTCAACTTAAATATGAATGCGTCCTATTTAATGCAACTTTGACTGCTTTTTCATTTATTCACATGGGAGAAGTTAGAAACAAAAACATGTCATGGTGGTGTTGTGTAGCAGGCTGGAGTTGGACCCAGATGCAAGACTCGAACACAAAAGAGATTACTGAAAGAGGCAGCTTTTATTTGCAGCAACAAAGCACTAAACTAAATACATGAAAACAAAACCTAATATTGGAAACTAAGAACTGAAAACTAGAAACGTGCAATAAAAATCTAGAAACTGGGGAGAAAGCAAGGAGAAGTCAAATGGCCAGCGTTGGTATTGGCGTGGTGTGGCGTGGTGGTAGCCCTTGGGCGGCTTGAATGGTGGCTGGTGTTGACAGGGATGGGAACCCTTGAGCAGTGCAGGATTGGGTAGTGCAGTAACCACTAGTTCAGGCAGAGACAAACTAGATGGAGCAAGGACCTCTGGTGGAGCAGAACCAGAAAGTACAAAGAGCTCTGGCTAGCTGTAGCTGTGCAGGGTACACAGCCTGTTAAGGATGCAGCAGCTAGGGCTACACAGCACATGAGGCTTCTCAGGCTCAGGCTACAATGTGGAGACAATGGTTAGCTGGGCAAGCTTGCCTGACCCCCCAGCAGAGACAGCTGAGCCCCCAGCAGAGAATGAAACGAGAACCTCCGGGGGACCAGAACAATCTAAGGCCTCAAACTCAGTCTCTGAATTCCAGTGTTGGGTAAGTTACTTTAAATTAGTAACTTAGTTACATTACTAGTTACCTCTATCAAAAGTAACTCAGTTACTTCAAGTTATTTGTTACTTTCAAAGTAACTAGTTACTAGGGAAAGTAACTTTGGTTTTACTCAGAATTCTCTTGTTAATGTGTTTCTTCCGTAACTGGATACCCAGCCAGATTGCCAGTCTTCTAGCTTGCTTACTTCCCACAGGTGCACTGTGCCACCTACCAATAGAAAGGAAAAAATAATGTGCATATTTCCACGAGAGAAATCCCACACCTGGACCATCATTGACCGCCGCCATGATTCTAGCCTACATCACAGCGTCACGTGCGCTTTTTACATCCAACACAAAAACTGCAGTCGTGGTGCTTTGATTGTACTCAGAACTCGGAAATTCTGCCTTCCGAATAGGAAGATGTAGGTAACACCAGACTGCAGATGAGCTGCATACAGGGCTGGACTGGGACAAAAAATCAGCCCGGGCATTTTGACTAGAGAACGGCCACCATTATAGGAAAAATCATAAAGCCTTTGAATGAAAACAAACGCTGTTGTGACAGCGATGTTCACCGTTTTGATGGTATATATGCATCAATCTATCAATCGTTTGTTGTAAGATTCAGATAATTATTTAATAAAAGCTAGATATTTTAAATGAGAATAAGAAAGAAAAGTATTTCTTTGTGCCCCCCTCTCCCTGTTAATGCCCTACCTGGTCCCCTTGGCAAAACTTTGCTGGACCTGCCCCTGCACAGTTACCAGCTGTCAGCTACATAAAAAAAGGATCCTGATGTTATTTGTCTCTCAGTAACAGTTTATAACTTCCCTTCAACTCATTCATGTCAAAAGCCAATCAGCTGATCATTGATGAGTTTCATGATTGAAGTAGAAACAGGAGAGGGAGGGGAGAGGATGAGAGAAGAAGAGGCAGCTGTGCAGCAAAGGCACAGAATAACTCCAGCTTTGTGTCTTTTTCATTTTAGCTGAAGTCCGGGACAAACTACGTTCCTTTTCACCTCAATGCGAAACGCATAATATTTTAAATATTAATGGATTGGATTTATATAGCGCTTTTCAAGGCACCCAAAGCGCTTTACAATTCCATTATTTATTCACTCTCACACACTGGTAGAAGCAAGCTACAGTTGTAGCCACAGCTGCCTTGGGGCAGACTGACAGAAGCGAGGCTGCCATATCGCGCCATCGGCCCCTCTGGCCAACACCAGTAGGCGGTAGGGTAAAATGTCTTGCCCAAGGACACAACGACCAGGACAGAGAGCCCGGGGATCGAACCAACAACCTTCCGGTTACAGATGCGCTTCCCAACCTCCTGCGCCAAGGTCGACCCAGTCATACGGTCGTATTCTCTGAATACAAGACAATTCCGTTTTTACGGGATGGTTGGAAACTCTACTAACTAACCTTATGAACAAAATAAAGTTCAACATCAGTAACATCATAGCACCCACCCAGCTGTATAGAAACTCGTCATGCTAGCAAAGTACCCAGTACGAAAAAGTCAGCATAACGAAAATAAACTCCACCTAAACCTAGTTTATATCTGACCCAGACAGACTGCAGGTCATAACTTCTTACCTGAAGTTCAGTTCACCTGACACTCGGACCCCTCGGGTCTCTGCTCCTCCTGCCTCCCCTTTCCCTCATCCACCTGCTGGCCTCCACCACTTGCTAATGAATCTGTCGAAGCTCCGCGATAGCCACCACAAGAAGTAATGAATAACGAGCCTATCTAAATCCCAGTAATGATTAACGCGTTCCTGATTTTGGCATAACTAGTTACCGTGCTCGTTACCACAATAATAACGTAGTTACTGTAACGCGTTACTTAATAACGCGTTAGTCCCAACACTGCTGAATTCCGCCTGGGCAAAGATTCAATTTGTAATTGGCCCAGTTTAGCTGCACAACAGTTCCAGAAAAACTGTTATTATCCGGAAGTGGGTAACAAAGCCTTGGAATAAACAATCTCAAGGCCCTCATCCATTAGCAGCTAGTCGGATCGACTCACCCCCTCATCACCACAACTTGGCTTGGATCGACTGGTTTCCCATTACAACCTAGTACTACCTTGTGTGCATGCTTGTCAACATAGCAATGCATCTGCACGTCCCACGACGTCAATAATGTGCGATACGAAGACTAAAGGTGGACATTTAGGCAAGAATTTACCTGCTGCTTGGTCTGTGGCTTTTCGTCAGACTCAAGGATCACTGCATTTTTTTTGGGAGCTATTTCCCTCGTTGCTGGGTTTCAAAGATGATGGTTTTGACTTTCGTGAATGAGAAGCTCTCATGACTCATTGAGTGACACTACTGACCAGCCAATCAGTGTCATGCAGTGTGACGACGTCACATTTTAGTACCTGCTCGGATTGTTTGGAACCCCGGCTGAGTAGGTACTGAAAAAGTACCGGGTACCAGGTACTATGACCTAATAGAAAACGGTGGTAAACTGTGCCAAGTCAATGCGCGCAGGTACTAACAGAAAAGGGGCTATAAAGTTTCCAGGCTCGGGAGGAGAGTGAAGAAAACAGTCTTCTAAATTCTCTGAGCTGGAGTTACCAGTCTCTGTAGTAATACTTCCAGGCTTGGAAGGAGCATGATGAAAACTTTTTTTTTTAATTGAGGAAAAGGCATCAGAATAAACAGTCTTAGAATCTAAACACTCAGACTCAGGACAGCTTAGTCTTTTAAAAAAAAACTTGGGACCTGGAGGAGGAGAGACATGGAAAATTTCTTCCGCTGCTGCAGCTGCAGTGATGTAGAAGACTCCTGCTGCTGTGGTGACGTAGTAATGGAGGAATTAAGCTGCAGTGCCGTGGAAGAGGAGGACCAATGACCTGGGCCAGCTCTCAGTGCCTCCTTAGCCTGAGTCAGGGAACAGCCAAAATCCTAAGCTATACATGTAAACAAAACCTAACATTGATTGGAAACTGAGAACTGAAAACTAGAAACCAGGATCAGGAACTGGGGAAAGCTAAGCTAAAAAAGCTAAGAGAAGAGAGGGACACAAGGACAGCAGGGGAATACACAGCAATGTGAGACAACACAACAACAGGCAGAGGAAGACGGTGGACTAAATACAAAAAGACATGACAGGGAGGAAGCAAAACTGAATACAACAAACACAGGACATGGGACTATCAAAATAAAACAGGAAACATGCACACACACTAAGACGTGGGGTTGACACTGGGACTGGGGACGAGACAGACATGGGGACATATGTCCTCTGCCAACTGGGGAGACAGAAAGGAAACACGGAAATCAGACACAGGAGATAAACGAACATGAAGACAAGGGAGACTAAACATGAAATGAGGAAAACAGGGGAGGAACAGTATCAAAAACCTAAAGACTAGAACTATAAATATAACCTGAGCAGATAGTAACTAAGAAAATTAGAAATACAAATGTTTAAACTGGAAACTTAAACAAAAGCCTAAGACTTAGAAATGCTGGATGATCAAAGTGTCTCATCAGTTTAGATATGTACTGTAAGTCATGAGTAATCAGTCAGGGGGGATAAAGTGGACCTGCAGATTTAATTGGAGCTTCCTGCCCTTTAATCGTGCTCACTGGGCTTTCAAATTCCTTTTGTGTCTCATATGCCTGCACAATAACCCTCTTGAACACAGAGTGCTCAGCTGATGTTTGGTTTTAATGGATGTGGTGGTGACTGCTTGTGTGTCTGTGTGTAAGAGAGCAGGATTTTGTATTTAATACATAGTATAAGACATATAATCAGAATTATTTTATTGTATCTGTGGGTTATAGAGATACATAATTTCTTTCCCCTTTGAAAAATTTTCAGACGCAGTGAACCAAGCCGTACTCTGTGAAACAGGGCAAAGTAGGCTTCTTTAATTAAACTCAAGATCAAATTCAACACACTTCTTAAGTCTTCAAATAGCTTAAGTTCAGATAGCATGTTAAAGTTTAAACAGTACATCTTAAAGTTCTGTATTTTTATATATATGAAAGGCCTGTATAGCTGTTTGGTATAGTACTTGCACAACACGAGTGTTTGGTGATTTCTGTGCGCATTTTTCTTAGTAATATTTGTTGTTGTTGTTTCTTCTTTCTGGATGAAAGAGGGAAGTTAAAAAAAATCGAGGCAGTGTGCAAAAACGTTTCAGTTCTCTTATTTGAAGAAATATTAAAATGATGTTAATCAAAAACACATCAACAATCAAAAATTACGTCTTTAAAAACATTTTGAAATAGACCATTCAGCATTATATCAACTTTCAACTGTTAGGGCTTTGAGCCAATCAGCAAAGAGTATATTGGGACGCTGTAGAGTACGTTGCCAGGCAATGAACCAGACAACCATCCTTTTTGTGCCTGATGGAGGGAAAGCTTTGTGTAAAATGAAAAGTTCTTGAAACGTTTAACCTGACCCATTCAACCTGACCAGGCATAAAGGGAAACTCACACAATATAAACACATGGGGAACACAGCTGGGACTAAACACACTGAACACAGGATGAGAGGGACTGTCAAAATAAAACAGGAAACACTGAGGGAGAACACACATGGATACACATGACAGACAGGGGAGACATGGGAACAGAAAAGGGAGACGAGAGACGAAGAAAGAGAAAGTGAGCTAGAGAAATGGAGGGAAACACAGACATGACTGAGGAAACATACACAAAGGACATAACAGACTCTCAGATGAGACACAGGAATGAGCCAGAGGCAAGAAAACATGAACTAGAAATATAAAAAAGACTAAACTCCGTACTAACTGTAAAAACTTGAACTTAAACATCTCCAAAAATGCAGCAAAAAGCAATCATAAATACAAAATAAACTCACTGTCAGGCTGGACCAACGACCCAGCAACCTGACAGTGTCTGTTTTCTTCTTAATTCTTCAGCTTCGCCTTAAATCACCACTTAGACCTTTGAAACCTGGACACAGCTGAGCCTTTCAACAGGTCAATAATTGCTGAAGTCCTGATTTCAACTCTATTGAATATTTGCAGATTACACTGAAAATCTGTGTCCATGCCAGGAAACAACCAGTTGAAATCAACTCTTCTGCCAAGAAGAACGATCAAATATCCAGAGGTTTGCTGATGAGGATAAAAGTGTCTGGTTTTAGGTGCCACTTTGGTAAGGGACATTTCACGAAATATTAGTCAGACTGTATGTATATTTGTATACTTTTGACCCTGTATGGATTAGAGAAAATCAATATAAGGAAAAATTAGAGAAAAGTACATTCAAACTTGTGCACCTAAGTTTTGTTTTTTTTAAAAAAAAAGATTTTATAGTGTACTATACAGTCATTCCACCCCAGAAAAAGATCAGTTCAAAGAAATCCTTAAAAGCTCAAAACTACAGTGACATTCATGTCCATGATGAGTGTATAGACACTTCTCAACCCACTTCTAAACATGACTGTAATTAAATAATTTTGGTTTAAACAGAATCTGTTTTGAGTTCTTTTAAATGTAGTAACTGGATCCTAACGGTGTCACAGCAATATTGCACCTCAGATAATAGAGAGCAAACTTTTTTTTTAATACACCTGTGTTTTGTCTATTTTTTAATGGTCCAGCTAAAATCTCATTAAACAGTCAAGAGATGAGAAAACATCACGCTGGGAAAGCATTGCATTTTTGTGTTCTGAACCAAGTCTGAAATTGAATATAAAACTTTACATTACTGCACCGTAAGGAAGTATAAAAGGAAACACAAGTGAATGTGATCTTTACACAGTTTTAGCCTTTTAGGAACACAGAGTGATGTTGTTTGAAGTGAGTCATGATTTTTCTTCTTTCCAGTGTAGCCATTAGTATAAACTGGGTGTCCAGTTTATCTGTCCATGACTTCTCTTCTCTTTCCTGTCTTGCAGGTTTACTACAAAACTTTTTTCAAAATGAGTGCTATTCAGATTAAGAAAAAGGCATCCTTGCTTTGCCGTGATAAACATTCGAAGGAGAGCAAATGAAGAAGGGTGAGAGTAATATGTTCTTTTTGGCTTTTTTCCCTGTGAACTAATATAGTCTGCCAGTTCTACACTGTAAAAAAAATCCGTAAAAATACAGTACAATCTACTGTATAAACGTGAAGAAATTTTCCGTATTAGTCATTTACAGGTATTTTTCTGTATTTCTCAACTACTGCAATGCATTGTGGTAAAAAGAACCCGAAAAGGAGGGAAAAGTAAGCGCAAGAGCAGCCATTAGGCTTATTTCAGGCTTCATCTGGATTTTGGACTCTGAAGTTGGAGAAACTGCCTTCAAATTTCTGTGGTAAGTATTAAAACTCATGTTTCCTTTTATTAAAATAATGTTTTTCAAAAGACTCCGCGTTTTTATTTAGAAAGAATTGTTAATTTAATTGTTAACTGGTTTTGGCTGTCTCCAGACAAGTCAGGAATATTTTGCTGACTCATTTTTTAAAATAATTGTTATTTAGGTTTAACATGACTTACGCTTTCCATTTTAGTTAATGTTAAAATAATTTTACTGTGATACCACCAGTTTTGCCCTTCAGTGGCCGAACCAGTTTTCATAAATATTATAGTTAGCTGTCTGTGTCTCTCTGGGTATTACACAGCTGTGACTGCTAACTAGCTAATTAGCAAAAGTCAGCGATGTGGATAACTGGGAAAAGAGAGAACTTCATGGTTCTAGAAATTATTCTAGGACTCTAATAAGTACTGTATCAATACCTGTGTTTTACAGTTGGCTCTACTATACACTTTAAAGGGTTTCAGGCAAAGTTACACTAACCCTAGTTTAAGCCTCAGACCTTTCTGGCTGACGCTAGCAAATGCTAATGTTAGCCTCTGATTTGGGCTGCTAAAGTAAAGACTTTTAGCTAGCTGACCAGCATAGATTATTTCGGTGGTTAAATGACTGTAGTGGTAATATTATTGAAAGTATAGTTTCACCTCAGCACATTTACAATTATGTCTATTTTGTAGCACATAGAAATGTTTAGTTAATATTAATATTTACAGACAGACACATTTTCCCTGTAACTGTGTTTTTACTCCAACATTTGTTGAAAATGTAATTTATGAAATACTGAGCAGCATTTCTAGTATGTGGAATATTTTTGTCACCCCACTGTGCTAATGTGATTAAATACTAATAATTATTACTAAAGAAATTCAATAATAAATCAATAATAACTATTTCTTGATTGAACTATAATGTAAGCGCAGTGCTGGTGTGCAGGGGCTTTATATGCCTTGTGGGGGATGCTGACATATTATAAACTGTTGTGTCTATATCAAGCTTTTAGCCAAATATAAGCAGAGATATTTGTATCTTTCTTAAAAATCCAGATCCTTACAGATTATTTGAGAAATAGATCAACAGCTATCACTACTTGAAGCACTCTAAGTCCTGCAGTGGGAAAATATCCCTTATTTCACCTTTGATCACACACTTTGGTTTTCCAGTGCAGAGCAATGGTCAAGAAAAGGAAAGACTTCCCTGAGTGGAAAAAAAAGATGAAGATACAAGCTGGTGATGATCCAGAGCAGCTGGTCTCAGGAAATGAAGAAAAACCCTGATCACCATCTCTACAGAAACAAGGTGAGTTTAATGTTGTGGTTGATTTAGTTTTTCAAGGTATGTATGTCACTTTGATTATAAACTGCTTTTGTTGCAATAGAATGGTGTTATGTGTATGCAACTCTACGTGAATTATAATCCTTTGTAGGGCTGTGTGATATCACCAAAATCTCACATCCCATTGTAAGACATCTCTCCTGATAATGATATATATCACAAAATAGTGCATTTTCTGTAAATTATGTGATTCTCGGGCAACTCAACTTATGTGAAGTGTTTTCAGTTGGGCGTCGTGTACCTGGAGTCGAGTGTTTTGACCGATGCGTGAAACTATACATTTTTAGACATGAGTTTAAACGGCCGCCATTTTCTTTCTGAGTATTTATTACACGGCGTGCTGCAAGGAAAAGCCTGTTCTAACGTTTGAGTCTAAGGATTACTTTGAGCACCTGACAGCTCTTTTTTGCTTTTCATTCGTAAACTCTCTTGAAACTCTTTCACGTGATTCTTGTGTAGGTGGTTAAACAGGTTTGTCGTGTTTGAGTGGTGGTGGGGACCAGTTTGTGGCATAATTTGCATAGTACAGTTTTCTGGGGCGTGTCAGACTTTTCATAACCAAACCATGTCCATGCTACAGAGGTAGCTCCTCGTTTAACAATAAGGTCCTTGATTTCTTTTGACTGGTCCTTCTGTTTGGAGCTAGTTGGTTCTGCCTCATTCTTGCTGGCCATGCTGGTATTCTCTGTGCCTTCATCTTTGTGATGACTGTAAGCGCCATTTATAGTCACTTCATGTTTTTATTTTAGGTCATTTGTTTGATGCATATTCTGTAATTTTATGTTTGAGAATAATGTATATCATTTCAGTCTCAACAGAAACTTGAGCTTTATTGTGAAAGGTTTATGTGGAAAATAAACAAGCGGAGGGCGGAGCCACATAATGGTTTTACCGTCATTGTTGGTAACGAAAGTACGCGTAAAAGCAGTCACTTGTCCGTCCATAGTGTGGTTATTGTAAGTATAAGAGAAAGAGAGAACTTTAAGAAATAATATAGCAACTACAGTGACATTCAAAATCATGAAAAAAATATTGCCGTAAACAGTTTATTTTGCAACACCACAAAACAAACAATAGTGTATAATATGAAACCATAGACATTTTTATATCGTCATCTGATATATATTGTCATATCGCACAGCCCTAATAATTTTTTTGTTTGTTGTTTATGTTCTAGGTAAAAAAAATTATAAAAATACAAACTTTTTAAAAATGTCTTGTTGTTTCTCTTTTTTTCCTCAGAATAAATTGCGACTAGTCTCAATGGCTGACATGGAGGAGCAACACAGCGACACGTTAACCCCGACTGCTGCAGTTCCTGTTCATACAGGAACTGCAGCAGTCAGGGTTACACTCGACTGAGCAACTCTGAAAATCCAAGGAAAAGCTGAGTGTATTTTATTTAAAGCTCAGTTGGACCTTGATGTACTAACATGCAGGCTGCATTCAGGACTTTGTCACACTGGTATATGAAGAATGGTAACAAGACTTTGTAGTAATTTGTCTTACTATTGTCTTATTTGTTGTGATTTAGGGTCTGTGCGCACAAGCAGAGGTTTTTGTTTGTAACCGTAACCTTGTTTTCAGAGCCTGGTCTAACATTTAATGGTCATGAAATATGTCAGACTTTTTCTCTACTTAAACAGCTAGAAGAATTTGAACACCGTGGAGAAAAAGGTGTGCATTAAGGATTTTGAACTATGATGTTTAAGTGTTGTCACTGCTGAGGATTCGTGGACACAGATCCTTATTTACTACGCTGCTGTTTACAGTTTAACTTTTCATCAGAACAAGCACTTCTAATTGTACTTTGCTCCTCACTGACAAAACAAGTCCAGTAACTTGTAACAAGTACACTTTTATCTTTACGTTTGGGACAGTAATCTGTCCTAATTTATTTTGTGTTTCAGTTATCATATGGGGAAAAGTCCTGTGGTTATCCATCCGTCCTGTTCGAATAAACCCAAAGTTCAGGAACATCTTCTTTAGATCTGTTCAGTTTTATTCATGTGGCACCACTTAAACAGTCAACAAATTTTGACTCAAGTATGTTATATTGTAAGGTAAAGACCCCAAAGAGTTAATCTCAGACAAATGTTCACACAAATGTGAATTGCATTCACTTCATTAATGAAGTGAATGTAATTCAGTAATCAAATGTGTTTGGCTATAACTGACTACATGTGTATACTGTATCATAAGTGGACAGACTTGGGTGTAAACCACACCTTAACCATTTGGCTGAGGCAAAACTACCACAAGGCAGTGATTCTAACTAAAAGGTACTCTGGATATTATTAAATGTGAACATATCGTTAAATATGACATTTTTTGTTTGTCAGGTGTCCTGTTTGAAGAAAACACTTGGTAGCCACTTGAATGAATGTAAATAAACACATTTACACGAGGGCAACCTGATTTCAAGGAAATAAAAATGCTCAAATTTGAAAGCTTGTGAAAGCTTATTTTGTTCATGTATCAGCTGTTTAGTCATTTTATGACAAGATGGATGCTGTCCTTATATTTTAGTATAGTGTTTGAGATAAGGAGAATAAAAGAATATTTAACATTAATTGTACCAATGTTGTTGTGTATGAAGCACAAATTAATTTAAGTTTTAATTTATGAATTTTTGAGCACACTCTGTTGTAATTGCATAGAAATGTACGTTTAAGGATATAAAGAACTATATTTAATGAGTTACAGTGAAAAGAAGTGCTTGGAAATAGTAATATAAACAGAAATTTCAATTTTTCTATTAACGGAAAATATCAGTTAATGATACAGAAAATATACTGTGAATAAACGAAATTTTCCGTTTTATAGCTGAAGGAAATGTCCATAAATAGTACAGAGAGTATACTGTAAATCTACAGAATTTTCCGTTTTATTATTTACAGAAATGTCCGTCAAACCTCCGTAAAAAAACAGAAAATGTACTGGCAGAAAATTACCAGGACATTTTCCGTTTTTCTACGGAATATTTTTTTACAGTGTATTATGAAAGTTATGGTAATATCACCGCATGCAAGTGACATAGAATTGAAGGCACTACAGCAACTTTGTGAGCCAGATTTGTCTCATGAATTAACAGGGGCCCATTTTCCTCTGAGCTACATTTTGAACATCGTTTCATCTTTTTAAAAATCGTGTTTCAAATAACAGATTGTCTGAATAATTACTCTCTCTTCTTTTATGGAAGAAAAATCAATACCTGACTGCAATGAGGTTTTTTTGTATTTACCTCAACTCAGCAATTTTAGTGCCACTGCTTTATTTCCTCCAGCGTTACTTACAACGTTTTTCAATGCCACATGAAATTTAAGACTTATCTGCTTACTTGTTCAGATTTTTAAAATTCAAAAATTGCTTCATAAAGTAAAATTTAATATTTTTCTGGAGAATTTCCACACATAGCGGAGCCATCTCCATTCACCATGGAAATATATGTAGTTAAAGCACCAAAACATTAGAACATTACTTTTGTTAAATGTACTTTTTCTGAAATATTTAACAATTTATGACAAAAATCGGTCAGAATTTTCAGAGACAGAGGGGAGTGATTAACTGTCAGAGTAAGACAAGCAGAAAAGCTATTCCCATAAGTTCCTCTTTACTGTGCAGCAGAGGCCGCTATTTTTATTCCATAGCCATAATATATCATCAGGTATGCTTTAGAACTTGTCACATTTGAAAGATAAAGCTTGCCATTTAGTTATTCTGCTTTATAAACATCATTTAACTCTGTGACATTTTCAAAATAAAAGGCCTTAATGGGAAGCTACTGTCTTAAAATGTCTGGTTTTCAAAATGAAAGCTCCCAGATACCTATTGGAAGTAACAAAATGCTTCAGGCCAGGTAGTTTTCCACAATAAAAGCCTGTTATTAATTAGTGAACATAATAGTCGTCCTCAAAAATATAACAGATGTTGAGAGAAAAAAGCCATATTAGGCTACAGGGCTAAAGAGAGACCGTGGCTCAGGGGGTTGGCAAGCGCATCTGTAACCAGAAGGTTGCCGGTTAGATCCCCGGGCTCTCTGTCCTGGTCGTTGTGTTTTTGGGCAAGACACTTTATCCTACCGCCTACTGGTGATGGCCAGAGGGGCCAATGGCGCGATATGGCAGCCTCGCTTCTGTCAGTCTGCCCCAGGGCAGCTGTGGCTACAACCGTAGCTTGCCTCCACCAGTGTGTGAATGCGAGGGTGAATGAATAGTGGCATTGTAAAGCGCTATATAAATCCAATCCATTATTATTATTATTACAGGAACCAAGATGCTTTTAGGTGTTTATTGCTGCAGCTAGTCAATTTTACAATCTTAAGTCATCTATCGCCCTTCGTCTTTTTTAGTCATCTTTTTTAGCTGCAACTTCTAAGCAGAATAAGTGAACAGTAACACCAAAAAATCCACTGCAGCTGCCCCAGGAGTTGCATATCCTAGCTGATTGTGTCACGGTCCTGGGTCTGCGATCCAGTGTTTTGTGTTTTATTCTGTGAATTATGGTTTTCTGTTTGTAGTACATGTTGGCGTTTCTGTGTTATGCTTCTTGTTTTACTTTGACAGTCTGTGTCCCATGTCGGTGTGTTCTGCTTTGCCTCCTTGGTCTCGTTATGTCTAATTTGTCCCAGCTGTGTTTCCCTCCTGTTTCTCACTCCCTCGTTACAGCATGTGTATTTAAGCCCTGTGTTTTTTCTGCTTTTTGCTGTTGTGTCTGCGTTTCACTCTGCGTTTTGTCCTCCATATTGCCTCTGCTTGTCATCCCGTTTCCTCCACATTCCAGGTTTTCTAGTTTCTTGTTTTCAGTTTTGTGTGAAGTTTAATTTTCCCCCTTTGGGTTTTTTCAGTTATGTTCAGCTCCTGTTTGTATTTCGTTTTTGTCCCTCTGTAAATAAAGTTAACTCTCAATAAGTCCTTTGCCCGTGCCTGCACTTGGATCCTCAGCCGCTCCATGCCTCACGTCTGCCTTGTCAGGCGTGACAGATTATACTGGTTTCAACATTTGTTTGTTCATATCTCATATTTAATTACGCAACAAAATGTTTTTCATCTGCATTAAGAAATACAAAAATAAATGCACTAATTATCTAAACACATTAAACTTAAGTTTAGATATTTTTGGCTCTCCAATGATATCCCAAATTTACAGATATAATATGATTTGAATAAATAAGTTTTAATAAAGCAGCACAGCTTTTATATTTAGCACTGTGCTTACAGTCCATCATTTGGGCTACACCAAATGATGTTATTGTAAAAGTCATTTCATCATTTCAAGAAGGGAAGAATAGTGTTTACTCAGGTAACTTTGTTGTCTTTTGATAAAAGATTGTAGTGTATTTTGAAAGCACACCTAGCTGGCAGCTCTTTAATATTGCATATACAATAAGTCCCTCTGCTACATTATTAATTTCAATTTTAAGCAAAAATCCTTTTCTGACCTAATTTTGTAAGAGGTTAAGTGCAGCTAGATGTGTCTTTGCTTCATGTGGGCTGATGCCACAGGATTGTGCAGAAAATATGATAATGTCAAAATGCTGCTGATGGCCTTCACTCAAGCAGGAGGGTTGTTAACATTCTTTGTGTTCACATATATGCTCACAATTAGTTAGAAGCTGTCAAGCTTTACAATGAAAGCCTAGAGCTCTTGAACTTGTTACCTTTTAGTGGTTAGTGCCTCATTACTGCTGATTAGGAGACAGTAAATAGGTCTGTGTGAATGTGTGGTTGCTGATGATTCCATCAGTTTTCGCCCAGGAGAGGTTGCAGTCCACAGATGAATGCATGAGTAACTCAGGTGACACGTACCAACCTCACATCCTGGAATGCCTCGACATGGACACCACTACACATCACAAAGTAAATGCTGGTTAATGTTTTGATATCACACTATTTCAATAACCACCTAGTACAAAGAATGATGTAGTATGAGACCTGAAAAACAAACAAACAAGGCATCTGGATTTCTCCTTATGTCATCATTAATCTCCTGAATACAGAGCATGTGCTGTCTGCTAAGGGTATTTACACCATACCAAAACTGCTTCCCCTTAGTCAGCAGGTGCTAATTGACAGGCAGAGGACAACCAATGTGACTTAATGCTGTACTTTTAGAAGCAGTATTTAATAGAAGACTTGGAGCAGAAATGCCATCAAAAGTTCATGAATTGCCTTTGAAATTAATAAATGTCCCCTCATCATATTTATGAGGCCCAATTGTGCATCTCACCTTTTATGCATTTTTTGATGACTCATCAAATATGCAAATGCAAATGTGACTAACCTCCTGTCCGGGTCACTGCAGGTGATAAGTGGGAGCAAAACACAGCAGGTCATTTTTAAATTATCCTGACAGCAATAAACCGAGAAAGTATTACTTTCAGTCAGCAGCGATGCAATGATAGAGGACAAAGGCAAGCAATTTAGACTTGTCTAAACTAACTGTAAAGATGTGCACAATGTGCAGATCCTCCTTATGCTGTAAAAACAACTTTGACAGGTTGAAGAACAGTGGACACAGTTGGATTGAAATCATAAGTCAGGCCAGGAGTTAGACTCCACCCCAGGCCACTCTGTTGACATAGAACAATCGCTACACCATATTTCCTCTTAATGATTGTTTGTTTATGTTTTCTCTCATATTCATTAAATGAATATGAATATAACACATTGTAGGTATTTACAAAGTCTGCAGGGATTTTCTTAACTAGTGCAACATCTTATCCATCATTTGCTTCCATACTAGTGAAGAAAACAAATTGGTAATAAATTCTGTGGTAGCACCCAAAGTACCGTCACCCAGAAAATCTGAGGGATTCTACCTGTATCTGTGTGTGCTGCTAGCTTTCTTCTGTAGATGTGGACCAGCCATTTTTTCAGCCCTAGCCATCTAAACTGGTCTTCCAGAATGTCACTCCTGGACAGACCTACAAGTTTCCACTATGCTTCCTCAACAATAACATGGTATAGTAATTAATAAGATAGATAAAAAGTACATTCTTTTTAACACTACATGGCTGGTGAGCTGATATTTTAATGACAACAGAACAAGTGAAACAAAAAAGCGTACATTCCAGCTCTCATGCAACAATTGCATCGCCATTTGAAAAAAGAAAATGTTGCATTTTATGTGGAGTGTCAGGTTGTTTGTACAGATTGGAAAATTACTGGAAAAGGTAATTATTGATTGCAGGAGATCTGTACAAGACACCACCAAGGGATGATTAATAAATCATCACTAGCTTTGTGTTTGCTGCTGTGTTGGGTTTTTGCAATTTTCTAAAGTTTAGATAATTTTTTTATTCCAAGGTTTCACAGCAAGTGAAGCTGGAGCAGCAGGACTCAGAGTATTTCTGTGTTGTCAGTCCAAATGATTGACGTGTCAAGTTTGCACCAGGAATGGAATGTCACTTTCACAGTCTTCTTCAGTTCACGTGAAAACAAGGTATAGGAGACATTCACATTTGACTGGGGCATACAATAGCTAAGCTAAGAAGGATCGAATCAGGCAACAAAATACAGGGTCACAACAGGGTTGATATAAAATAGTTAGTTTAAGATGCCTGTGAGGAATCAGGGTTATACAGTGGGGCAAAAAAGTATTTAGTCAGCCACCGATTGTGCAAGTTCCCCCACTTAAAATGATGACAGAGGTCAGTAATTTGCACCAGAGGTACACTTCAACTGTGAGAGACAGAATGTGAAAAAAAAATCCATGAATTCACATGGTAGGATTTGTAAAGAATTTATTCGTAAATCAGGGTGGAAAATAAGTATTTGGTCACCTCAAACAAGGAAAATCCCTGGCTCTCACAGACCTGTAACGTCTTCTGTAAGAAGCTTTTCTGTCCCCCACTCGTTACCTGTATGAATGGCACCTGTTTGACCTCATCATCTGTATAAAAGACACCTGTCCACAGCCTCAACCAGTCAGACTCCAAACTCCGCCATGGCCAAGACCAAAGAGCTTTCGAAGGACACCAGGAAAAGAATTGTAGACCTGCACCAGACTGGGAAGAGTGAATCTACAATAGGCAAGCAGCTTGGTGTGAAAAAATCAACTGTGGGAGCAATCATCAGAAAATGGAAGACATACAAGACCACTGATAATCTCCCTCGATCTGGGGCTCCACGCAAGATCTCATCCCGTGGGGTCAAAATGATCATGAGAACGGTGAGCAAAGATCCCAGAACCACACGGGGGGACCTGGTGAATGACCTGCAGAGAGCTGGGACCAAAGTAACAAAGGTCACCATCAGTAACACACTACAACGGCAGGGAATCAAATCCCGCAGTGCCAGACGTGTTCCGCTGCTGAAGCCAGTGCATGTCCAGGCCCGTCTGAAGTTTGCCAGAGAGCACATGGATGATACAGCAGAGGATTGGGAGAATGTCATGTGGTCAGATGAAACCAAAGTAGAACTTTTTGGTATAAACTCAACTCGTCGTGTTTGGAGGAAGAAGAATACTGAGTCGCATCCCAAGAACACCATACCTACTGTGAAGCATGGGGGTGGAAACATCATGCTATGGGGCTGTTTTTCTGCCAAGGGGACAGGACGACTGATCCGTGTTAAGGACAGAATGAATGGGGCCAAGTATCGTGAGATTTTGAGCCAAAACCTCCTTCCATCAGTGAGAACTTTGAAGATGAAACGAGGCTGGGTCTTCCAACATGACAATGATCCAAAACACACCGCCCGGGCAACAAAGGAGTGGCTCCGTAAGAAGCATTTGAAAGTCCTGGAGTGGCCTAGCCAGTCTCCAGCCCTCAACCCCATAGAAAATCTGTGGCGGGAGTTGAAAGTCCGTGTTGCTCGGCGACAGCCCCAAAACATCACTGCTCTTGAGAAGATCTGCATGGAGGAATGGGCCAAAATACCAGCTACTGTGTGTGCAAACCTGGTAAAGACCTATAGTAAACGTTTGACCTCTGTTATTGCCAACAAAGGTTATGTTACAAAGTATTGAGTTGTATTTTTGTTATTGACCAAATACTTATTTTCCACCCTGATTTACGAATAAATTCTTTACAAATCCTACCATGTGAATTCATGGATTTTTTTTTCACATTCTGTCTCTCACAGTTGAAGTGTACCTCTGGTGCAAATTACTGACCTCTGTCATCATTTTAAGTGGGGGAACTTGCACAATCAGTGGCTGACTAAATACTTTTTTGCCCCACTGTATATATCTCAAAATTATTTAACAACTCCATCAATTATGCTTATGGATTTTGTGCGTTTACATCAACCTGTTCACTCTGTCTTTACAGGACTACCACCATAGACTGATTTGTGTGACAGGGAGGGAAATGATTGAGATTCCGGTCCGGGCCATTGGGCTACGTGGCATTCTTGACTTTCCGGACAAGATTAACTTGCCTGTTTGTCCTGTGAAAGCTTCAACTTAGAAAACTCACTTTGTTTTCAACATAGGAAACAGCAACGCCGAGTTCAGGCTTCATAGGGAGAGGTGAGAGCCAACACAAGAAGGGCTGTCTGTCTGCTTTCTATATTAGGTGATTTTCAAAGTTAACTAACTTATGGCTCCTTAAGGTTGTACAGAATTGATAAGTGAACAGAAAACATTTGGCTTACCACCTTATCAAGAATTACATAACAGAGTGTTGGGTATACCTCTAATTAGACTTTGCAGTAATTATTGTTAGCTAATTAAAGGTTCTCTTGAATATTTCAGTTTCTAAAACAGTCACGTATAATTCCAGCAGTGTTGGGATGGTTACTTTTAAAATGTATTCCATTACAGAATACATGCCCCAAAATGTATTCTGTAACGTATTCCGTTACGGTACTCAATGAGAGTAACGTATTGTGAATACTTTGGATTACTTAATATATTATCATGCTGTTTACAACTACATGAATGTACTATTGCTGTGATTTATTACTGTTACTGAAGGTCCGCGGCTCCGAACCGTAGTAAAGGGACCTCTGGCTAATACGGTGGGTTCTGTGTCGGGCTCGTAACTGAAAACTAGCTTTACTTTGTTGTCTGGGTCAACTTTGCTAACGAGAGACAGAGAGAGGCGTTGAAAGGCTGCTCCAACAGAACTTATTGTTTTTGGAGCAAAACACGAACACAGCGTACAGTCCAGTCTTAATAGCTTACTTACAACTGGGCTCGTCAGGCACTCTTCTTGGCTGCAGTGGTTATTATTATATTTACATGCTTCCAGCTCCCGTTTTTGCTCGATGACAGCTCGTACTTTTCCTTTTTCTCCCTCCCTCGCTCACAGACACATAACGGGTATGGCGGGCCATTCTCCCTGCAGCACAGACTACACTGCCCATGAGGCTACATTCTTTAGAGCTATACCTGTAGCATTCTGCCTATTAGCTTAGCACAACAACAAAAAGGCCTCTCTCACCCAGGAAACACGCAGAGAGAGAGCGTCACCCTGTAACCATGGCAACCATAACCGTGCCACCTGGAACAACAGAACGTAGCTGTCAAACAAAACCCAAACAGTCCTGACCCGCCACAATATGAAACAGGGAAGTACCGCCGTGTAATCCATTCATTTCAACAAAGTAACTGTATTCTAAATACCACCTTTTTAAACGGTAACTGTAACGGAATACAGTTACTCATATTTTGTATTTTAAATACGTAACGGCGGTACATGTATTCCGTTACTCCCCAACACTGAATTCCAGACCTTTTTCAGTGACACTTACCTACATCATGAGTCTGGGACTTGATGTAGGTAAGGGAATGCAGGTGACTGTGGTTTCCCACCCAATGAATATAGGAGACCATAGGCAGGATCTACAACTGCACCACAACATCAGTGAGAACACAACTGTGAGGCAAATTGCTTAAACAGAAGTTGCATATTTTGAGGGGTTTTTTTTCACTTGTTTCCAAGACTGTGCATTATCCAAATTATATTCAGTTTAGCTTCATTGAAAGTTGACTGTAAATGGAGTATAATAATAATAATATTCTGTTGTTATCTTTCTGTGAAACTTCAAAATATAAAGAAGCGCTTCCTTGTTTATTCTTGTAACTGTCAGAGCCATGAATGGAAGATTTCTCCAAGTCTTGTCAGTAATCAGCAGTGTCAACTAACAGAATACGTTTTTTCCTTTAATCACAATGGTGAACACTGGAATAAGATTCTGTTTCTCTAGCTGTGGTGATGCTGAAGCAGAGACCAGTGACGGCACAAACAAACACACAAAACTATGGTCACATGAATGTCATCTGCAGGAATTCCCTGCAGGCAGATGTGAAGACAGCTTGTTTTATACTGTTCTTTGTGTGTATCTGTGTGTTTTAGTGTTTCTGTCACATTTCCAGTCTTAGCAATGTTTTCTATTCCCACACCTGTCTCTAGCAGACAGATTACTGGGGTAATCAAAGTATTTGCTCATCGCCTTCTTTTTGCTTCTTGATCTAAACATGCGTGTTTAAAAAAAATGTGTATGCATGAAAATAACTGGTTTTGCATTTAAGATTCATGACCTTTTGACTTAAGATGTAACAGATGAGTGCATATTATTACATGTTACATCAACGGAGTAACATTGCTAAATATCTGTCTGCAGCATGCTGTAGCAGAAAGGTTCAGTATAGGGTTGCATTTAAGAAGAACTCTGAGTCATGCTAAGCTAAGCTGTCCTAGAATAAAATTATGCCAAATGAGCTTAATAGGTCCCCTTTAATAAACAAGTCCATTTGTATCCCAGTGCAGTAAACTAATGAATCATTCATCCCTTCTTAGTTTACGTAATGTCGTTGCTGGATAAATGGTTGTTTTGATACAGGGTGATAATTTTATTCTTTTTTAAAATTTGTGTTATGATGAATCTACTCATTTGTGATAAACTTGTTAAATGTGTTTGTGACTGATTTGCTAGGCTTTAGCCACACTTATACCAGACCGCAGCTTGATGCACAGCAGTCACACGATTTAAGGGTAATCTTAGTTTCCTTCACAATTATCTAGACTCTTTAACATCAAAAGCAAAAAGATGAAGCCTTTGACTCTTCTGGTACATGCACAAGGGGATCAATTAACCTTGAATGCATAAAGTTGCTGGCTTTTTATCCTGTTCAGCAGAAAATGCAAGAGATAATTTAACTGGAAATTAGTGGTTTTAAAGTCTTCATCTCACCTCATTTTAAATATCTCATATCAATTTAGAGAATAGTAGTGCAATTTTAACCTAGGCGGGTTCTCAGGATTTAATGGTACGCTACAAAGGGTTCAGTGTAGTTTCATAAGAAGCTCAGCTCACAGCAAGCCACATACAGTTATGAACTATAATTCATTCTGATGATCGAGCACTTTGTCTGCCACATAAATATTGCACACTAAAAATAGCAATAGCAAAAAATGACTAGCTGATAGTTAAGTGGATTAATCTCTGAGATGCTTCACTCACAACCAAATCAGACTTATTCCTGACCCAAAACGGCCACATCAAAAGCTCATTTAAAGCTAATTTCATCTACCTGGCACTTAATCCTGCTGTCTAAGGAGAATAATTCCGTGGTGTTTAACAAATGCAGTTGAAGAGCTTTGTGGCATGCAAGAAACTCCAAACTTATTAGCTATTTTTTGTGTACTAACTCTATGGGTGTCTGAACTTGGGTGAATATGAGGGAGAATCTGGCTGCATGGTGGGTAAACACTCATTCAGTTATCAGTAATGGTCCTTAAAGTCTACAGTATTCTTCTTATGAAAAACTGTCTGTTTATTACTGGATAAACTGTTCTGACTGTGGTTGTTGTTTTATGACTGCGTTACCATTCCCTGGAACTCTTGATTTAGCTAGATAGCTCTCCATATGTTTGTTTTTTTAATCTTTTTTTTTAATCTTCAGTTTTTGCGTGACCTTAAAGGACCAAGGGTGCTGTGTGGCTACTTAAACTAGCAGGTTTGTTGTAGGAGGGACAACACTATTCAGCAGCATTAAGCTTTTATAGTTGGAGAGCCAGCCCCGATCCAGAACGCCACTTACAGCCCATCTAGAGACTATCATTTTTAATTCAGCACCTTTCCCTGCCTCCCTCACTCTCATGTATGTTTCAGATCAGCATGCTGCAGAAGTCGTTATTCTGCTGAGCTTTAGCATAGGCTAGCAGACACAGTCTGTGTGTTGCTGTTTATGTTAGTATGTGTTGATTTGCATGTACATTGCACGATAGCACTTAACGCTGGAATGGTTCCTGCTGTCATTCTTTAAAAAAATAATATTTTGCTTAGCTGAGTTGTTTTTCATTATGGTGAGTTAGACAGTGCTTGTTCTGTCTTAAAAGTCAGTGGAGACTCATCTGCTCCAGTACACCCCCATCCACCCATTGCACTCCCTCTCCTGTGTCACTTCTTGCTGGTTTAAATGAAAAGAAGGACAACTCTTGGGGAGCACTGAGGCATCTGCTTTGACGGAGCTTTAGTGCTGAGGGGGACTTGAGTATAGCAGCTTTTTAAAAAAACAACACACACACACAAACAGGAAGCAACTGCACAACACACACATGCTCAAGGCTGCATGCTCACACACGCACGCACGCGCACACACACACTGCTGTTTGTGTCGTAATCAAAGGTAGCTGAGAGGTCTGTGAAGTTCCACTGCTGTGTACATAGAGAAATTATGTGAAGAGAAAGCAAGGGCTGGTGGACAGCAATGATGAAAGCTTTGCAATAAGCTGCAGCTCTCCCTGCCTGTCAGCTGCTGTCATAGCATCCGGATGCTGGGAGATAATTGCTTTTTCTTTCTGGATCTCCTAGTTCGTCATTCTCGCTGCCTCATTTCCTTCTATCACTCTTCCCCCGTCTTGTGTGTTCTCTTTTCTTTTCTTGATTCTACTCGGTCCGATGATATCACATCATTTTGTAGACTTTCTAGCAGAGTAAAAGAAAAGAATCGGCCTCCCTTAGGACCTCTGCCAGGCTACTTTTCTATTCTTTCTCTCTGCCTCTGGGTAGATGATTGAGATCTCTGTGATAATTGGCCCAGTAAGCAAACAACTCCTTGAATTCTAATGTGTGTCTTGGAACGCTCAGTCATTGTATAGATTTTACCAGCGTACATTTGTCACAGTCTGGTTTGGTTGGTTTTTCTGTTTCTGGTCAAAAAGGCTGTGATCACTTGGTTTAAAAAGTAAAGAAGTCAGATTGGAAGCATTGTGCTACAAGTGAAGCTTTTGCGGTTCTCACAAATAAGGCTTTTCAGGTGCCAGTTAATCAGTTCTTCTCACTTGTGTTAAACCCCAGGGCAGAGATGGATTAAAACTGTCCTATCCAGTCTGCAGTGAGCATAAACCTAATAGGATCACTCATCTTATGAAACACATTTGCTTATCTGTTGTGTTCTGTTACTTTTAAAGAGTGTGCATAGATTTACTCATATGTTATTGACCAATAAAATTGTCCTTAAAAACTGAAAGAAAAAGAAATACCCCAGGTGGTGTTTCTGTGTAATTTAAAACTCCTATGTCTCATGTTAGCTGGAATTAAGATGATGCATACAAAATAAAAGAAATGGATTCACAATATTCAGATCTTACAGACATTTTTCTGCATGCGGTGTACACTGTTTCTCAACATCTGTTGTTGGTGTGAAACTACAGCTTTTAAGTTGATGGCCTCGTAACTTTGGGTACTGTTTGTTAGCAAAACTACATCCTTGTTCCTTTAAACACTGTTGGATTCAAATATCAGCAGAAGCATACTTATGCCATTCCAAACCTCAAGATAAAGTTTTCCAGTATCAGACAGGAGTCATTTCTAATCCTTAACTAATTTAGAAATTAGATTTCGCTCACTATCCAGTAGCAAAACCTAATCCCATTCAAATTATTATTTGTGTAAACCTAATTTAAGAGAACTTGTTCTTTTGTTGCAATACATTGTGCTTTCTTTGTGTTTGATCCAAAAGGCATGAGGTACAAAACTGAGGGTTCAAAGAAATCATAAATGGCAAGTTTCCATGGCTGTCAGTTCACTTTAATCCCATTTTCATTTCATTTCAAGAAATCTCTCTTAATTTCACTGCTTTATGGTTAAAACATCAGAAAAAGACACAAATCAGTGTTCAGTCTTTAGAATTCAGAAAAAAACTTGAACCTTGGTATACAAATACAGAAAAGAATAAGTAGAGTGTTTGTGCAGACTAAGATGCCCGTCCTTCTGCTTTGAATGTAAACAAACACATGTTCAATTTACATATGGCCTTATTCTTGGTGGCTTTATACAAAACCTGGTTTTGCATTGTACTTTTTGTTGCTCTTTGCTGCACTGTTGGCAGTGTGCACATATGATGGGACCCTGTTTGTCCTGCAAAATGAAGAGACTGTGTTTCTTTTGGCTTCTTGAAAAACTTGAAAGCATGTTTGCCATACCCACACGAATGTGTGATGTAGTGGTATTTTAATCATATTTATTTTCCACTTGGTGTTTTTTGACATTCACATTCATTTCAAGACACTGAGATGTTTAGATAAATGAAGTGAAAGTTTTCCATGAATGTCAGGCAATATTGTGAATAGATTGACTCAAACTGAGCACCACAGTTGTTAAGTTAATTTCTTGTGGCCTATATGCCACCACGTCTGTGACACTCTGTGTCTCATAATAAACATCGCAGTGTCTTGTGCTCAGGAGAAGATGTGTACATTAGCCTGCATGGGTTTTGTGAGGAACTGAACATTCATCTTGAACCTGATTTTATTTGGTTGGATAAGACTTATACCTCACTGTCCAGTATATGCACAGTGTCCCTCACCAACAGGAACAATGTCCCGGTACTGTGTGGTTCAGCCAGCAAGAGGAGGACCTAAACTTACTGAGGTATTTATGGACACATGCAAAATGTTTTAAGAGAGGCTACAGAGGAATATGTTTGTCACAAGACAAGTTTGATCGTTCTGTCTCTATGTAGCAAGTAGAATTCTCTTCAGTATTGTGTTTCTTTTTTATCACAGCATGTGTTACCAGAAATAGCTCAGGTACTCATCACGTTTTTCTGTCAGCAGCTCCTTGTTCTTCTCCTTGCTTCTTTTTCTCTCTGACCCTCCTCATTCACTCTTTGTTATACTTTTTACCTTCTCGCCCTCCCTGTTTCTCTCTAGGGAAGGCTCAGTGCTTGAGCAGGAGGCAGAAGGAGAGCGGGAGCACTTGCTTTTTCCATGTGAGTCTGACCCCACAGGGGTCCATTACCTCGCACTGCAGTCCAGAGACCTACAGGAATACAGAGGACCAGCTTTTGGCCTTCCCAGATAGCTGCATAACTGTGGAGCCTATGAAGTTTTTAATGTGTATCATATGTTTTCATCACAAAAATGTTTCCCTTCTTAATATCTACTTCATTGTCTTTGTGGATCTTTCTGTAGGACATGTATTGCTGTGTGGCATCAAAGCTGCATTGTTGCTGTGAGAACAGAGTGTTGAATCGGTTAATCACATCTGAGGTTAAGACGGTCACAAAGAGTTAAAATTCAAACCAGTTTTTTGCATGTAAACCCCGCGTGACTCCTCGGTAACAGTAGGGTCCCAGACTGGACTGTTTCTGTTCAGGGACCTTCAGACAGAATGACCCATTGTGACACCACTGCCCCCACCTTTCTCTGCTAGTGTCGTCTCTCCTCAACTCTGCCCAGTTCCCTGGACAGATGGAGAGAGGACACAGATGAAAGACAGAGGCAGAGAGGATGAAAGTGTCATGGTGAGAGAGAAAACAGTCTGTAGACCAGTTACTACACAATGTTTGAGAGGGCATTTGAGGAAAAATGGTCAGCAGTCTGTGTATGAATACACCTATCCAGTTACCCACACACACAGAGACAGACACCGGTGTGTGTGTTTTTATAGCTAAGCTTGACAAATGAATCAATTGTATTCTTCTTCAGGCTTGTTATTCTAACTTTTGCATTTGTTTCACTAAATAATCCTTCTTGTCTTCACATGGTTCTGAAGGGGGAAATATTGTCCAACAACATAGCAAATTTCCCAATCATCTTCAAGCCTGAGGATGCCAAACTATATACTGTGATGTCACAGGTCAGTCCACAGCTAGAAGAAAATTATGATCATTCAGGTTTCACATACACACACATACAGCAGTGCATGTATGTGTATCTTGCAGTGCTGACTGAGATATCCTACAGCTTCTGGATGAAACAAGCACATCTGAACTAGCGTACTGTAAAAGCTTAGTTGTTTAAGAAAAAGTAAAAGATAATACTCCTTTGGTGTCAGAGTAACCAGATACTCAATATTGCTTTATTGAACATGAAGATGTGATAAAGTGCAAAACGCAGTAACTTCCACAGTTATTCTACTTTGGCTGCAGAGTTTGAGATGTACAAACCAATTTTTTCCACTTGTTTAGTCATAAAAACAAAAGACCCAATCACACATAGCCAAATAAACAACAACAGGATTTGAAGTGAGAAGATAATGAACCAAAAGTATTTTGAGTGCATTTATAGCAAACTGACAGCAACAGTTGTTTCCTCATCTCAAACCCTTCGTACACCCCTGGATATAACTCTTCTTTTGTGTGTTCTTTCAACCTTGCAATTGATTACTTTGACAGCTACAAGCACACCCTATACCCCTGCTGTAAATTGAAAGCTTTAGCTTTCTCATAAAAGAATCTCCTTCCCTCTGTGGGTTAGTGCAGACAACTTACAGATAAACAAGTCTGGGTAGCAAACCATGTCTGTCTGTTTGTTTGTTTTTTCAGAGAATGACAGCTCTTCTCCAGTGTATATGTTTTATGTTCCCTTTTCCTCAACTGTGTGATATTCTCAATCAAAGGAAACAGCACAATTGTTCTTCATAAATCCACCTTTGTGACGATGAACTCACTGTGCCCAAATTTAGTCATCTCATCTAAGTGCTAGTAAAAGATTGTTGACAGTTTTGCATGTGGCCTTCATGTGTGTCGTTTGAGCCGGAGGTCAGATTTACATAAATTTTCATGTTTTCTGCGGTGCGCAATGACCTGATGAGCCCCAGACAAGGACAGAGAGACAGGAGACTCCTGTGTCTTATTTCCTCACTTTGCAAAAAGCCTAAGAAACATATAAAGCAAAACAGAAGACTAGATCTCATGTGGCCTTTGCATTGATTAGATTTAGTACTTTAACGTAATGTAACACCAACCATAATACCAAACTCTACATGATATGTTGCCTTTTCCTTTTTCCATGGCCCTACAACATGTTTTTTGCTTTGTCTTTTCTAGCTTTGTTATCACTCTTTCATCATGGTTGTCTGTTTTCTGCCTTAGGACGTGAATCACGGTTACCCCTCGCAGTCAAGGGTAAAGGTATGAGACCTGAACTTGGGTTCAACCATAATGGGATTGAGTTATTAGATTTTTTTCATAGGAGAACAATAATATTATCAAGAGATAAGAAAAACGAGCCAAAACGAACACTTGTAATGGGAGAAATATGTCTCACAAGGGTTACGAATGCATACAGAATGCTTCATAAGTGTAGACTATGATTTTCAAACGTGTGCCATGATTTGTGGCTAACTTTTAGGGACTAACAAACATCCTGCTTGTAGTCCTGTGGTTTTTTCAAATAAAGTGGGTATTTCTCCTTCTAAACAAAAAAGAGGAACTCGTCACCCAGAAAACATAGATTTTCCAATTACAGACACCACACAGTTGTCTGTAAAGGTTAACATATGGTTTAAATAAGCTGCTGCTACATCCTGAGATGTTCAGGATTAGTCATTAAGCTAACATTAATGTTAGCCTGCTGTTATTAGAGAATGCTAAGATTAACATCAAAGTGTTATTTCACATTACCTGGATTATGTCTATATTCAAATTATGCAGCGATTAGTTAGTATTTAGTCACTTCAGAGTATGATCCACAGTGATGTACAACGTGTTCAACCATCTGCAGCTGAGGTCTGACTCATTGTTTTCAAGCAGCAAGTAGCAGCAGCTTAGCCATATGTTAACCTTTATAGCCCACCGTGTAGTATCTGTAATTGGTAAATCTATGTTTTCTAGTAGAAGGGTGTTCTGTTTATTTAGAAGAAGAAAAGCCCAGTTTAATTGTGAACCCCCCCCCCCCCCCCACCCCCCCGCAGGACCGAGGAAGCACAAATGTCCCAGTTTTACACTAGCACATGACCACAGCTTACATTTGTGGATCAGTGCGAAGCTGACGGCATGAAATTTGTCTCAAAACCCCACTTGGGCATGCAACGTGATCTGTGTGTATCAGGAGATTTCTGCACACGTATTCAAGGTTTTGTAAGTGAGCAAGAGTAATGTCAAATATATTATTAGGCATTTGTGATTATAAATATTCATTCAGGTTTAGGTATACACTTTTGTAAAATAGTTTTGTAGCACGTGCTTGTGAGTCCTCAAAAGTTACACACAAATCACTGCCCGCATTTGTAAATCATTTACGTTTACGTGTGTGGATCATATCATAAGCATTTGTAAGACATATAATCTGCATACACTTATGTTCCTTTATAAAATTGCTAGCATGTATGTATAACGCTGCAGATGCAACGTTATGTTAGTTGACAGAGCCTCTGTGGTTATAGTTTATTATACTGCAAGGTGGTTCTTCTGCCAGTCAGCAACGTGTAATAAAATCATCTGCAGGTTTTCTTTTGCCACTTTTTATGCACACAGCTGATACCACGTACCATCTTTTATCTGTTGATATACTCCATAAAACACATCTGGTAGTTACATGATCATTGTTGGATATTTACTCTTCTGTTTCAACATTAATACACACACTTCATTTTGAGTTTTATGATAATATATTGCAAACTCTTATTGACTGAGTATAGCTTATACAGGAAATCTTTCTTCTCCAGTTGCAGTTGTCAAATAAAGGGCTGATTTTGGTCGTCGTTTCTCCGCTGTGTTGTTCCCTCTGGGAGTGCCAGGCTGTGGAAGTCACCTTTGCAGTCGGATTTTGGGTTCATTTTCTGAGGACTTGCTGCTAGCTGTGACAGGACAGCCTCAACCACTTATCTTCAACTTTAGGTAAAGCTGGCGAGGAATGGAGCCATTGCTCTGGCAGAACATTTACATGTAACAAAGCACATGTAAAAACTGACTCACCCTTACCCTCTCTGTACCTATTTTCAGATTTTTCATCTTGTTCTTTTCAAGGTTTCTGTGTCTGTGTAATCTGTCCTACAATCCACTTTGATGTTTCAGAGCTCGACTTTGGGGATGTAGCCTTTGGTATGCTACATTTTTCCTTGGATTTTATCCTTGCGTGCATGATAACATATACTAATATCTTCATATTTTCTCATATTGGCTTTCTCTCTACATAGGTTTCCCAGAAACACTTGTGTGCATCCTTTTCAAACCTTCCTTTGTGCCTGTGAACTTCATCCTGCATGTCTGGGGAGATGGTCGGGCCTCGCCTAGCATTAGCTTATTTAGAAAGGTTTCTGATGAGTCACGAAAAAATTGGCAAGGTCATACTGCTGGAAATCTTTGTTCAAGGCCTGTGGAATTCACGATCTGCCCGGCAACAGGCTCAGTACTGTGTCAGATAAATCCATTAAGGTACAATTAATCAACAATTAATCAGAGACCAGAGCTAGCATACCAGTTTTAGTATAATGGTATAGTGCAACAATGCAGCCAACATTAGCTCGTGGATTACCAAGATTATAAACATTGCACCATGAACACAGCACACATCACATGATTTTGTCTTGACAAACCACAGGGAAGGGCATTTTTACAAGTCAGACAGAAGCAGGCCTCTTGTCTGGGCAAGACTTGCTATGCTAACACAAGAAAGCTGACCTAGTTAGTTCCATCCGCATCTTTATCAAGCTGCTTTGTTAATAATGGTGAAATTTTTTTCTTTCCTTTTAACTTTAGACACTGGTTTTCCTGTATTTCTCCTGTACTGGTCTTCCTGGCCTCATTGTGTGTTTGTATGATGCATACCAGATGCTGCTGATTACACCGGAAAACTCTCACCTCATACCCACCCCTGTTGCTTCTGATGTGTTTTCAGGGTGTTATGATGTGAAGGTTCATGTGCTTTTTGTGCTGAGGAATTTTTTTGTTTTCTGTTCTCATACTGATCTCCTACTAGGAGCTCAGTGTGAGAAGAGTTCTGTTTTACTCTCCTCCATCTCCCTATTTTGTTGTACATTTCATTGTTTTTCTTTACGCTACCTGTTCTGACCTGCCTACCCGATGTGATGTTTGTGTATTGTATGTATTGTCGGAAGAGGTCCAATTTTGCTGCAGGGAACTGCAAATGACAAATAAATGGCTTCATGATCGTCATCATCATGTGTGTACAGGCGACGCTGTACTTCAACACTGTTGGAACACACAGGCCGGTGCTAGTAGTGGATGTTGACGGCGTCGGGGAGGAAATGCTGTCTTTGCCTATGAAGGCTAGGTTAGACACATTTACATGTCAACATACACAGTCTGAGTGTGAAAACTTACTCAAACGTTCAGTTGCTGAAGTTAGTTTTGTTATACCTCAAGTTGTGGTAAAATAAATCCAAGTAAACATCCTGTACCCTCCTGTATTTCTGCTTTTGTGCCCTGAGGCTGTTTCATTTGAAAAGATACTCAATAAAAAAGAATGAATAACAATGATTCATCATCCCTCTACCAAAGGAAAATAGAATACAACCTCTTCTTAGAAAATTAGAGTTTATGTTTATGTTTGACAGAAAGCAGTGGTGTAATGGTGTCTTGGGTGGGGAATATGACACACAAATTCAATGAAATTATCTATGATTGTCTTGATATACTGTACTTTTTACTCATCTCCATTTATTTGTCATTATAGATTAAAAAGGGACTTGTGACACTCATTACCAGCTCAATCTTTGTTTTATTTTATTTATTTATTTATTTTATTCTGGAACTCCACTAGAGGAGCTTTAAATCATTCAGTTTTAAAAATATATTTAAGTTATATTGGACCATTGTGTAGCTCACTAGTTCACAATCTGTGCCAAACAAAGCACTTTAGATCCTCTGCTATTAAACCTGTTAGTTGTAAAAGCCCACTTTCTTTTGATTGGCTGCCCCTCACCTGACATATACACACAGAACTCAAACAAGGGAACAAAAGATCTCTGTAAACTGTAAACTACATGATAATGGATTGGATTTATATAGCGCTTTTCAAGGCACCCAAAGCGCTTTACAATGCCATTATTCATTCACTCTCGCATTCACACACTGGTGGAGGCAGCTACAGCTGCCCTGGGGCAGACTGACAGAAGCGAGGCTGCCATATCGCGCCATCGGCCCCTCTGGCCAACACCAGTAGGCGGGAGGGTAAAGTGTCTTGCCCAAGGACACAACGACCAGGACAGAGAGCCCGGGGCTCAAACCAGCGACTTTCCGGTTACAGATACGCTTCCCAACCCCCTGAGCCACGATCGCCCCGTGATAGACTGTAATACAGCCTCAATCTGCCACATGACACCTGCTACATATATGTACTTAAGTATACAATTATATACACTGTGGTACCCAAAATGCCTGCTAGCAAACTCTTCTATCATCCTTTTTTCTCGAATAAAGTACATTTTTTCTGCCAGTAATCTGCTGTGCTTTCAGCTGTCTGCATGTTCTGATGCTTTGACAAGTTGTGAATGTGGTCCATTGAGCTTGCATGCAGGTGTCGGCAAATCAGTGGAGGATGTGTTAAATATTCAGAAGCTAATTTGCGTTATAATACAATGGAATGTCACCTGCATCATCATTCAGAATAGGGCAGTGGCAATCTGACTTCCTCACGGCAATCACCGTCATTATACTTTTATGAATTCATTCTAATTAATAGCGTTTTGGCATGATGCCGTGCAATTACTTTTTGGTCCATAAATACTCTTCATATCTTTTCTTCTCCACCCATTTCGCTGTTTCTCTTCTACTTGTCAGACTCTCTTTTTTTGTCTGTGTTGATAGGTGTGTTGTGCCTGAGATTGTGGTGGATACTCCAGTGCTGCACTCCTCAATTACCCCTATAAACAGAAAGTGCGGTTGACCAACTCTAGCAATTTGCCCGCCTGCTACGGCATGCTTGATCAGGTTGGACAGATCCATGCGGCAACAAAAAAAAATAAATTGGATTTATAGAGTTTACATGTCTGTGTTAAGAACTGAAGTGAATTAGAGCATACATGTTCCTTTTCAGTCGATATGAAGTAGGAACGAGGAGACAGCTTAGCATAAAGACTGAAAATAAAAAAAATACTAACTGGCTTTTTCTAAAGGTGAAGAAAATCGTCATAAGCTCAGTAACAAAAACATTATATCTCGTTTGTTTAAAGGATCGTCTTACAGCTTGCCAAAAACACAGTTAATGACTTATTGGTTGCTCTAATTGTCACTCCTGTCCAGACAGAAAAGAGATTCTGTCTTAATGTAATTACTGTGTGGTAATGGGGACACATCTTCTTGTCCTCGCTTTCCTTACTGAGCTTTGGTGATGTGTGAAAGTGCTACTTTGAAGATATCTTTTTTTGATTTGTTTAAGCCTTAGTGTTCATCAATTATTTTTGAAATACACTCACTGGCCACTTTATTAGCAGATTGCAACCCCCTTCTGAATTCAGAACTGGCCCTTATTGTGTTAGAGGCAGCCATGAGAACATGGATAAAGAGATGGACAGCAATAACATTCAAGTAGCATCTGTGGTGTTGAATATGATGCTCACTTGGTAGTAAGGGGCCTAAAGTGGACTAAGAAAATATCCTTAAAAACCTGAGCATTTGATACAGATACATCAGCCAACTGTCTTGTAGGGATGCAACGATACCAATTTTTTCAAACCGATACGATACCGATACTTGGATCTGAGTACTTGCCGATACTGAGTACAAAAACCGATACTTCTACCACACACACACACACACAAATACAATGAATTGGAAGACAGGTTTTATTTTATTCTCTGTCGATAAAAAATAAAATCGTAATAAAAATGACCACAAAAAAAATTTCAAGTGAAAAATAAGCACGTCTGTTAAATTATTGCAGAGTCTCCACATTGTAATTTAACAAAGTATCACTGAACTATCGGGCACTGTCTCGAGCTTTCTGAATAATAAATAAACACTTCTGTTTGGAATAAAATAAATACAAATTAGGTTTGAGAATAAAATAAACTTTTAAATTATTGCAGAGTGTCCAATTTCATATCGCGGCTCGAGTATGCTGAGAAGACGGTTCAATCCTATGCTTTCCACGACCGGCATTGGCTGGTCATCCAGAGAAATAAAATGAGTCAGAGCCTCTGTTATTTTAACTGCCCGTGGATTTTCTCTTGACATTTTTCATCGCTTTTCCAAAACCTGAGCTAAAGTTGGCTGTTCCGGTCCATACTGCTGACATTTTGTTTAGCCTAGCTACAGCAGCCTCCAGTTTCTCTTTTTTATCTGGAGCTGCCAGTCTCACTCGCCTAACCCTGTGCCTGTTTAGCGTGGGATGTCCCCCTAGTGGCCAATCTAAAAAACTACAACAGAAATGACCAGCCACCCTCTGACTAATGAAATAAGTTAGTATCGGTTCATGGTATCGGTTAACTTTTACGAGTATGAGTACACACACATTTTACAGTATCGGCCCCAATACCCGATACCAGTATCGGTATCGGTGCATCCCTACTGTCTTGTATTTGGGTACTGACCTCATTGAGACTGGCATCGACAAAGCATATTCACATTGAGGACTGCTACTTGCTGGACATTTTCTCTTTTTCGGTCCATTCTCTAAACCCTAGAGATGATCGTGTGGGCAAATCCCAGCAGAGCAGCAGTTTTTAAAATACGGATCAGCTCGCCTGGCACCAACAACCATACCATGTTCTTTCTTCCTCTTTCTGATGTTCAGTTTGATCTTGAGCAGGTTGTCGGTATACATAAATGCATACCTAAATAAGCTGTTGCCACACTGTCGCTAAGTAAGAAATTATTTTTGAGACAAATGAGGGTTTAAAAGACAACAAAAGCTGACCTCATAGTATCCATTGCTGTGCTTTATCCGTTTATACAGCAGTGATGAACACTAAGTGGGACTGTGGATTTCCTTTCCAAGTCACAAATGTTTCATCCCATGTATGGAGGCAAGTTCCATAATTACATCTGATGCACTATGGCTGCATTAAAATGCATATTTTTTTCCTGTCTCTGTATTTAGGAAAATGAGGAGAATCCATCACTGCTTTTAAGCAGTTCTGCACCTAGAAGACTGATTCATCCTGGCAGCTCAGAGAAGCTTTCTGTGTGTCTCCCAGCTAAGACTGTTGGAAAGCTCCGCAGCACTCTATGAATTGCTGTGTTCACCTATTCCAGTTCACTTTTACTACTAGCATGATACAGACACTAGAATTTGTGGCATAGGCGGGCAGACATATACTAAAAATTGATTTAGAAATTCTTATACACTTTAAAACAAAACACAACTTTATTTGAGCTCACATCTCATAGTGGGATGCTAAAGCATTTGGAAGCATACAGTAAACATCTGGGGGAAAAAAAAGCAGCGTTATCCAGGTTTAAGAGTGGATTTACTACATATCTCTCCAGTCATCTATCAGTTCACGTACTGACTTTCTGTCTTCCTTAGTGACTAATTCATTTTCAGTCCAATTGGATATGTAATTAATGAGCTGATGATTTAATTGCTTTGTTAGCTTTTGAAATAATTAGCTGCCACTTCAATTTTAGTCCTACCACAGGAGAATATATTATAAACATGATATATACATTACAATCCAGTCAAATGGTGACATATTTTGTCAGTGTAGAACAATTTTAATGATCAACTCACAGAGCTTCGCTTTTGGATATTGTAACATTTATGGACAAATAGTAGATTAACCCATGCTGTATAACAGACTTCCACTTCTATCTCTCACTCTTCAAATGGTACTTCAGTGTAATCAGCTGTTACCTACATATTAAGACATTTTCCACATTAACTTCGTTTGATTTTCTAGGCCTTAAAAGCCTTGTAAATTAAAATGTTTATGTTCCACTTGTATGCATTTCTAGTGCTTACTCATGGTAAACGAAACACTAAACTTTCTGGCAACCAGAGAGCCACAGTTTATCATATTTAGTGTTTCACTTTTCTCTGAAAGCTCTTCCCTCCCTACGTATTGTCATATCAGCATTGCCTGATATCCACAGGGAGCCAACTTGTGACTGGAAGTGTACCTCAATACTTCCAAAGCTGACATAGACACAACCATCCACATGCACAATTTTAAACACACACAGGCAAACCCCTGTGTAACTGCAGTTTTATGACCCTGTCCTCTCCTCTAAGGCAGTGTTGAGGAAAGGAGTTTCTCCTCTGCACTCTCAGGCGTCAATCGATGCAGATTCTCCTAGAATTACATTACGTCCCGCTCAATAGGTTGGCAAAGAACCACACAAATAGACCTGATGACAGAAGATCATGGGGATATTGCATATTGGTACCCAGTCTGTCTTGTCATTTAAGTGACCATCCGCGGGAACGGCTTCATTCCTCATCCATCCTGGCCTTCTGTTATCTTATATGGTGTAGAACCATTCAGACAGGCAGTGAAGAATTGTGTGAGCACTGCAGGCTGCACATGAACACTTTTGTTTTCCTGGAGAATCCCTTACATAAGCAGACTTTTATTCATGTTTTTTAAATTCTCCTGTCAGTGAAT
Organism: Neolamprologus brichardi; assembly: GCF_056152115.1. Taxonomy (NCBI): domain Eukaryota; kingdom Metazoa; phylum Chordata; class Actinopteri; order Cichliformes; family Cichlidae; genus Neolamprologus; species Neolamprologus brichardi. The sequence continues at coordinate 61,826,003 of NC_142110.1, forward strand.
AAGAACTGGAAAACTGAAAGAGAAACCTTATTAAAACTCAGAATATTCATTTTGAGTTTGCTGCTTTTTTTTGACAGTCGATTTTGTCGCTCTGTATTACTGTTTGACATGAAATTTGGCTGTAGTCACTGCACCATCAATACAGGATTTATTAAGCTTTTATGCGCTGTTGATAGCAGCAGACCATACAGCACAAATCAGAATTCTAAACCCTTCCGTCTTGTGCTGCATTTAAAAGCAATCAATGCTAATCGAGCTGTGTGATGCAGCAGGTTTGATGTGATTATTGAGATTCCAGTCGTCTTGCTCCTTACCCAGGGGAGTCAACCCTGTGCTCTTTCTCCTCTTTTGACTCCACCCACCCCTTCACCACGATCACCCTGGTATCGACCCGGTCCAAGCCAGCTTTCAGCAGCCTCTTTCCTCGATTGTACAAATGCTGAGAAAGTGATCTGCGACTTCCAAAGTCACTCACTGGTAAAGTTTTGGCCGTTTGACATTTTTCCTCATACGTATCATCTCTCCTTCAAACTGAGAAGGTGGCTTTCAATGTCAAAATGTAGTGAAAGCTTTATATTTAAGTTTGAGTGAAAATATTTTTAAACACCGATTTACTTTGTTGTGCTATGAGGCAGTGAAAGAACCCAAGCTTCACCGCATTAATAGGAAGCTCATTTTCAAAACCCCAATTAAAAGTCTATGCTCCAACCATAGATCAGCAGAGCTTCTGTATAGAACATTGATTGCGATTTCGACCACTGCTTGGTCAGATATATGTACACTACGCTGAGCACAATGAAAAGCTATCTGCTGTGTTTAAAGACTGCAGAGATTTATTAGATTTACGTCTGTTTTCTCATTACACTGGTCTTTATTTGGAAAAGTGCAATCGAACAATCCGCAAAGCTGCGAAATAAATTAAAAATATATATAGCTGTGTTGCAGCAGCTCTATTTTAAAAGCTATTCTCCTGTTTATATCTCTGTGTATTTTATAACAGATTTTAGCATAAGTTACACTTGTCTTATTTAACGTGCATCCACACATTAGCCTTCCTCAGAGTAGGGATATGTTTTGTCTTACTTACTATATGTCAGGCAAAGAGCTGCTGCTCTATTTCCAACTCAAGGATCTCATGCCGCATGGAAGTGGTGATGTGATTATTCAGCTATATGATATACACACGTCTATCTCTCAAGGATCTCAATAGCATTGTGCCACACAGTTATAGAAAACGCCCCCACAGGGGAGATATTTTCAAGCATCACATTTCAGTGATGGAAAGAGCTACTGGAAGGACCGCACTGCCCCTCTTTTCTAGGTGAGGCTTTCTGTGGTAACACCTCAGCTCATCAGGTTCACACTGTAAGTTGACTCAGATTATAACTCCTATGTTTCCTTAGGCCACCAGAGAGTCCTTTTAGCGTGTTGAGTCCAGTGAGGCAGCTGTACTGCCACGGGGCCAGCTGGAGCTCAAGGTTGTGGCACACCTGAAGGACATGATTCAGTTCGAGGGCAAGTTGGAGATCTTTATACAGGACAGTCGGGTGCACACTGTCCTCCTCTGTGCCACTGGCACTGGAACAACAGTTGCCATTGACCGACCTTTTTGTCCCGGCCTCGACTTAGGTACACACTTCAGGTAGAAATCACTATTTCATTTTCACAGATTCAATTTTGACTTAGTGTGAAGTCCTTTTGCAGAAGTGAATAATATGACACCAAGAATCTGCCTTGAGCTCTTTTTGCTTTGTAAGCCATGAGTCATATCAATATCACTTCAAGCTCTTCAACCTTGGCACGCGAGTACACCGGATGTACAGGAAGATTGATAACTCACAACCCACTTCAAAAACCCACAAAGGTGGAAACTTGCCTAGCCAGAGTTTCCTACCTCCTTTCTCAACTCCTAAACCTAGAGATGCTCCAAGACGTGGAGTAACTCGTTCCAGCAGAAAGATGGTCAGCCTCATTCTGTGATACTGTGAGCTTTTTTCCAGCTCACAGTGTCTTCAGACTGTCCTAAGGTGAAACTGTTTGTGTGTATGTCCTAAAACTGAATAATCATAGCCAATCTGTGCATTAGAACAGATGCTGCAGCTCAATATGCAGTATACTACATGTACAGACTGTTTCTTTTTGGCTTCCCAGGTTCTATGTGAGCATCAAGCGTGCTATGCTATTGTTGGTGCAGGTGCTACCAGGAGAAGATCATGTCTGTGGATGTTATTTGTCACTTCGTAGCTCCACTGGTCAGCATTTTCCTCAAAGCACCTTCTACATGAAGTAGGCTAGTCATGAGCAAGAATAGCAAACATTGCATTTTTAGTATTTTTTTAAAAGCATATTTTTTGTAATACTCTGCAATACTTTTATGATTGCATCCCATAACTGTTTTAAATGTTGTCTAAAGGTTATGTGGACAATCATTAAAGGCCCCATAAACTGCAGCTCTCATACATCCATCCATCCATCCATTTGCTTCCGCTTATCCTTTTCAGGGTCGCGGGGGGCGCTGGAGCCTATCCCAGCTGTCATAGGGCGAGAGGCGGGGTACACCCTGGACAGGTCGCCAGTCTGTCACAGGGCCAACACACAGGGACAGACAACCATTCACACTCACATTCACTCGCACATTCACACCTAGTGGCAATTTGGATTTTCCAATTAACCTATCCCCACAAGCTGCATGTCTTTGGACGGTGGGAGGAACCCGGAACCCGGAGGGAACCTACACAAACACGGGGAGAACATGCAAACGCCACACAGAAAGACCCCGGCCTGATGTTGGAATTGAACTCAGGACCTTCTTGCTGTGCGGCAACAGTGCTAACCACCGTGCCACCGTGCTGCCCAGCTCTCATACATATGAATGTTAATCTCATTTGCCTCCTTTATGTATATTTTTGTTAACATTTTGATTATTTTTAACCAACCTTTAACTGTTAATAATTCAAACTGCAGCAGTTTAATACCTGTGCTTCAGACACGTCTCTTTGTTGTTGTTCACTTAATTTAAAACATTTCTGTGTGTTACAGGTCAAAGGAGAGAGACTGCTGCCCCTATACGAGAAGCTGATTCTCTCTGCCTGTCTCCATAAAACTCTCACTTATACAACCTTTCTCTCTGTGCGAGACCCCAGGAGACCGCAGTATAGAGTACAAATTGTTGTTTTTTGGTTGTTTTTATTTCTAATTTCATCAAGTACAGTTCTAATGATTCCATTTTTGCTGAAACATGCTGTTTAATCATTTAGCTGTACTTATCTGTATCATACCTTTAACTCAGATTTATGTTATTTTGTGTTATTGCTCATATCTAAATACTCTTTTAAAGCTTCGTAATATCTGTTTGTGAAGTTTGCTGTGCAGAAGTGAGTCTACTGTATTTTGATATTCTTGGAACGCAGTATGTGCCCTTAAAGACGGTTGCCCCCAAATTAAACGAATAGAGATTTGACAGTGCAAAATCACTGATGTTTTTTGGCACTAACCCCAAATTACGTTTTGATAAACTCTAAATTGAAAAATATGAAATATAGTTTTGTTGAATTCCCCTTTTCTGTAATGATCGGTGAATTTAAGGTCAGATATTGCATACAGAACGTCCTTATTTTCATTATTATAGCTCAAATTTAGTGAGCTCATTAAAAAGCTTGAGGCTTTCAAACACCTGGCATGTCTGGGTGAAGCTGTAGATTAGATGAATATTGTTGACAAGTTTGGTTCCCATGGCAGAATCACAATAAATGTTTAAAAAAAGTGTGTAAAGGTTTGTGAAAGGCCTATGAACCTGCGGTGTAGGAGTCATCTGTTTAAAGTAAGCAACAAAAACACAATTCAGTTTCTTCCAACTGCAAGACCATACTCTGAAACAGAAGTGTGCACTATTTTGATTAATATATCAAAATGCACATTAGTCCTATAAGTACTGTATATATTTTCCCAGTCTGTGGTTTTAGGAGACGGACATCAGGCTGAGGTGTGTGTGTGCTTTAATTCAGCTTTCTATAAGGATCGAGAGTCAAGAACTGTGGATGTGGTAACTTTGATGCAATCTTTTTCTTACATGGTGCATATATTTTCATTCTTTCCCTGGGTGTTTTGACCCCAGTTGGGCTTACATTGAAATTAAATCAGCGATATTTTTTTCTTTTCACCCATTATAATTATCTAAAACCCATGCTTTCACTAAGCTATAGGATAACCTTTTTCTTTGAGTAGCCTTATTGAGATTAAAGGTTTAAAAAGACCAAAAGATGAGGAACTATTGTGAATAACTAAACTGTATTCTCTGTTCACTTACTAACATAGTTAAAAAAATTTGATTCTTCTCTTCCTTCATGTGTTTGCCAGTTTCTTGAAGTAAATTACCAGGGACACACGCAGCATGAGGTGGTGAAGCCGCACGCAGAAGCCCATTACCCCGGCCTCGACTTCTCCTCCAGCACAGTAGATTTTTATTGTGTGTTAAACTACACACAAACTCACAAACCGATCACCATGACCAACTTGCTTCCTGATTCCTGTGTCCTATTGCTGGGCTTTTCTGGATGACCAGAGACATAGTAACATCAGGTATATTTACACCACACACTATTAAAATGTTGCATTCATCAACCAGACTCTGTAAGTTATTCAGTTGATTGTTGTATAATTGTACAGATATATATTCAACAGTGACACTTTTAGTAGAAAATACATAACAATAATGACTAAGCAAATAAAAGTCCCACATAATTATATTCCAGAAGTATCTATTGTAAAATGTAAATTGGCAGTATCTGTTATGTTATAGTGTAACAGCCTATTCCCAGAGCTTTTACCAAGATGACTGCCCAGTTGCATGGCATGCCTTTAGAAGAACATTGATTAAACCCCTAAAAACGCATCTCAAATCATTAAAGTTGCATACTTAAAATTATTTTCTATAAAGCATAATCTCACAATGCCTTTAAAAGGCAACTTTGAATGACCTCATTTAGTACACGCAAATTTATCCTTGCCTCATCATGTTTGATGATTGCCTGCTGCCTCCCTCTACTCTCTCTCGGCATCTGCATGGCCCGATCACTAGCACATTTTCTTTCTACATGCAGAAAGCTGCTGGTTCACACTGCTGAACTGTATAAGTTGCTTATGTTTGATAAACCTTTTTCCCCCATCAGCTCTGACAAGTTAGTCCCTCTGCTCAAGTTAGCCATACTGCTTCTTAGGGTTTCACACATGAAATACCCCGCTCACGTAATCTCTGTTCTAGAGACAGTAATTAGTACTCTGTACTTTCATGGCATTGCTCAGCCAGTGTGTTGACTGCATGATGAACTCATGGTATACGATATGATATATTCTAGCATATAAAAAAGCAGGATGTGTACATGTTAACCAGGTTAAAAACTTGAATTTTGACCTGCGTCTGCAGTATGTTAACAGTATTGCATGATTTTTCTGTTGTTGCTGCTCAAGGTGAGGTTATCTTTAATCATAAAATATTTCCAAACTTAAGGTCAAAAGGTCAGTTTAATTCAATTCAAATCAGTTGTATTAATGTAGTGTCAAAACACAACACTTACCTCAAGGCGCTTTTTATTGTAAGGTAAAGACACAACAATAATACAGATAAAATGCCAATAATCAGCATAAGCAAACACTTGGTAACAGTGGGGAGAAAAAACTCAGTTGTAACAGGAAGAAACTTCTGGTCCTGGGTCAAATCCACCATCCGGGTGGGGCCTTTTGGCTGAGTTTGCATGTTCTCCCCCGTGTCTACGTGGGTTTCTCCCACAGTCAACACATGCTGTTGGTAGATTAGGTTAATTGGTGATTCTAAATCGGCCCTAGGTGTGAATGCGAATGACTGACAGTCTCTTTCTGTTAAGCCCTCAAACAGATTGACAGCCTGTCCAATGTGTACGCTGCCTCTTGTCCTGTGGTAGCTGGGATAGACTCCAACCCCGCCACGACCCTAAAATTGGAAAGTGGAAGAACGTGGATGAATGGATGAGTGGATAAAAAAAAAGAAAATAACCAAAGAAAGTTAAGAAAAAAGTATTATAGCCTTTCATCACAAATTAGGAATTATCAATTTACATCGTAGGTTTTTCTTTATGAGTTGGCACAGAATGAGGGTGGCTTTTCTGTTATTTTGCTGCAGGACCACAGGATGCTAAAGCATCTGTGCTCTGTAAAAGCTACTGGATTATAGAACAAAAATAGAATTGGATTACTGAATAGACAAGATTCAGGAGCGAGAACCAAATGGATTTCAAACATATTTTTAAACTCCCCATTGGGGTGAGTCAGTCCAGTAGCTGCATTTAACATTTAACCCTCTGAATTGCAAGCCAAATCCATTATAAATTATCTGGGGAAGACACATTCGCTGATTGTGTACTTTATTCAAGCCTTGGTTTTGGCTTACCTCCCCTTAAATGAACTGTGAATACTAAAGTAGCCAGCCTATCCATGGCCTTGAACCAACTGATGCAATAGGGCTTAAAGATTTATCACCTTCAATCATCGTCTTCGTTTTGTTTCTGTCCTTGCCCTTAACTTAAGGCTTTACATTGCTTATTTTTTAATTTTCCTTTTCCTCTTTCCTCTCTTCATGCTCTTGTGTCAGTGCTTTTCTTTCCTACCTAATCCGTATCACCCTTCTCTCCTCTCTTTCCTCACCCTTTCCTTCTTAGATTGCAGCCTCTCTTACCAATCCGTCTCACAAGCTGTCTCGTTAATTAAATGGAGACCTCACTGTGCTCGCACAGACTCTCTTTAAAGTCTCTTTCTCCCACACAAAACTTGCTCTATCTTGCCATGTTCAGCTAATTACATCCCTATCAGTAATTAAACCACAGCCCTTGGAGAGTGGAATTTCAATAGAGCTAACTGTTTTCTATCCATCTATTCCACTGATCCACTCCATAGATGGAGGCAGCACACTATAGACAGACACTGTAGGTTTTCTGTCTGTGGGAACTCTTTTCCAGCAAGAAGTAAAGTAGAAGGCTTAGTTCACCTTTTACATTGTACTGCAGCTACTTTCTATAGCTGCCTGATTTTATTAGATCACTGCACAACTAAACGACTATCTGATCAGTCACAACTAATGCAGTAACATTTATTTCGGAGCATGTTTTGTTAAAACCAAAATTTATAGCAGGACTGGCAGGATAAAAATCCTTGATCAAGTTTTAATTGTCTGTTTGTGGACAACAAGGGTCAGAAACAGCCTTTAATGCATTTTTCCCTAACCCTAACCCTTTGTGTTGTCACTGGAAAAACACATTGCTTTGTAGACCTTTACCTTCTTTTTGAGTGCTCATAGTTTTCTTAACTATCAGAAAAAGATTGAATCTTAATATCCATCACAAAAGAGACAAATGTGAGAGTATTTTTCCCACCATCAACATTACTAATTTAGATTAGATTAAACTTTGCCATTGCAAAGAGTCTGGAGAGTATGAAGTATTAAGGTAGTTTAATGCCTTGAGATTTCTTATTGATTTTAGTGATAAAAATGCTTTAATGGCCTTGACAAATGTGAGATTCCTTGCAGTTTTGCGTACAGTGAAGCTATAGCAACTTATTAGTAATTGTGCAAGGTGATAACATATGTTATGTCCAGTATGTTTATACAGTTTCATGCGCAGTTATATTTGACTGAACTCAATGTGACTATGCTGGTGATTTCAGTCCTGAGAAAAACTTTCTTTTTTACAGGACTCTGTACAGTTCTATGAAAAACTAAGCCCTTCCTTACTTCTTACATAGGGATTAAAAGGGTAAGTAGCAGTCAGGTGCTGCTAATTGAATGCACTTGATTCACTGATCATTAGCAAATGTGAAAACAACTATAACATTGAATGTTTTGATTTTGTTGGTTGGAGTATTTTAACACAGTGTCAAACAGGAAACCATTGCTGCTGCCCATCAATCTGGGAACGATTATACAGTCAATTTCGAACAAGTCTGGTTTTCTACAAAGAGAAAGATTATTCACGAGTTAAAACATTTAGGACAGTTGGCAGTCTTCCCAGTAGTTTCCTCTGCCATGAATTAAGAGACTGGTAAAGTCATACAGAAGACAATTACTTAAAGTTATTGGTGCTAAAGGTGGTTCTTCAAGCCGCTCAATTATGGGATGTAATTAGTTTTTCACAAGACTAAATAGATTCCTGTGAAAACTTTATTTTTCACATGACTGTATACACAAACTGGAGAGAAAAGAAGCGTATAAGTATATGATCCCAAATAGGATGCTCTAAGAAGGTCATCATGGAAAACAAAGAAGTCTTCTACAACACATATTTTACAGTGAAGAGCAGGGTGGAAAAATCGTATGTGATGCTATGTTGATACTATATGTTGCCCTGGAAAACAACACCATCTTTCTGATACAATCAGTACTTCACAAGAAACACTGGAAGTCAAATTGGAAGCTGAAACATTTTAGAGAACCCGTTGCTTGTTTTTGCCTGTGTATTAATAATGTATTGTAAGAGAAAAAGGTACAAGATATTGTATCAGCTTTAGTCATCTTGCTCAAACGACGGACCTTAATCTTGACAACAACGCAAGCAACTTTAAAGAAAAGTCTTATGTAGAGTTAAAGATGTGTTTTCAGCAAATTCTGCTTGTACCTATATGATGTAACCATAGTGAATTTTTAAAAACATTATGAAAAATGGTCATTTATTGTGATGAACCTTCATGGTGATGAGAAAATGCTTTACTAATATTTGTAGTTAATTTAGCTCACATTTTAGTCGTCCCCTCGTGACATTAGTGCTGCGGTTCTTTTTTCACTGCTTTCATGTGGTCCTTTTTAACTGCCAGAGGCAGCTGTTCTCAACAAACAAATCTCACACCTGCTCAGTACTAAACCGCAGATAGACACTGCAGTTATTGAAGATTTTAAATATCTGTTTATTATTTTATCTGTGCATTTTATTGATCAATAAAGTGGAGAGAGAAAGGACATATTGCAAGTCATGATCTGAGATGAAGTCCCATTCATCTCAGTCCCAGTATTGAGGACTGAACACCAATTCTGGAAATAAGTCAGGTAACTTAAAATCTGTAAGATGAAATTAAAGAGGGTGTTTCAGTGGAACCATCTCAGCTGTCAGTTGTCATTGTACAGCTTAAGATGTAATGTCTATCAGTGGTAAATCTCTAAAGCCATAACTCATTATGATACTTATTTCCCATCACTCTTTTTAGTCTCCTGACAGGCTGCTGAAAAAGAGATGTTGGTTTAGTAACACAGTCACGCCCACTGTGTGAGTAAAGGAAAGAATAGATTGAAGAGCAAAAGACAGATACGAGAATGTCAGAGTGTCCTATTTCTGTTTTGAGCTGAACTCTTGCAGAGTCATTATCTGCTGTCTCACCATCTGTTCCCCTGTCCGCACCAGTGAGTTTTAACCTCTTTCTTAGAATGCCCACATTTTTAAAAAGCAGGGTTTTTTTGTTGTTTGTTTGTTTGCCCCCAGGCTGCCAAATGATTTTAAGAAGTCTTATCCACCAAAAATGTTTTGTAAGATCTACAATGTTTCTTCTGTCTTACATCATACAATGATGGATGGATTAATTTGTGATTTCCTAGGCAGTCTTGTCCCATAAAACAATCTCCATGACAGTGATCATACAACAGTGCCCCCTGCTGATTGCATCTCTACCATTCACTCATTATAATGAGCTTATGTATAAGCTGGCACACAAGTACTTTTGCGTTCTTTGGTACTCTAGCAATTGTGCATGCAGACTTGAAGGGTGTCTTGCGTGTATATGCATGTTGTGAAGCTTTCCCACACACACATGGATAGCCTTTGGCTATAATGTAGCCATGGTCAGTGATTTAATATAGAACGTCTCCAGTATGGCTTTGAGATGGCTTCACTCACTAAATCTCTTTCATTCTCATCCATGTTTATTCAGCACTTCACTGCAATCTATCCTGACCTGTTTCCTGCTGCTTGCCTATTAAAATTCCTCTTAATTATAGAACACTCTGTTTAATTAACTTGATGGATGCACCCAATTTGATCCCATAGGGAAGGAGAGAGTAGAACAGAGAGACAAAATGAGTTCTTTGGGGTGTGGGTGCTGAAGATTTTCTTCCTCACTTGGGTATTACATTATGTGTTAATGATGCACCTGATAGACAGTGCTTATATAATTTACTTCTGTACAAGTATATGTACAAGTCCTTGCTAGTTAGCCTAATTCTGAGTAAATGTGCTGCTTCAAATGATCAACAGTGTTTTTTTGTTTTTTTTAACTCTTTGATCTGTAAGATGCCAAAGAGAGGGAATATTATAAATATGGTCCTTGTAGCCATACTGGGCTTTAGTGCAGCATCACTGCTTTTATCTCCACTTCCACACCGAGTCCATATAAGTTAAAAAGGATTTGTTTTTTATTCTTAATCATGAAAATCTACAGTAGTTGAGCAGTAGGATAAAAATATGGCGCTGCAAATAAAAATATGAATTCTTCTTGAAAAAGGTTTGTTTTGTCTATCATTCATTTTTCTCATTTTTCTCTCTTGAGAAATGTGCCATTTATAGAGTTTTTCTCTATTTGCAAGAAAAATATATTTAACTTTAGGGATTTCTTGTTTTACTCTTTGCTCTTATGGAAAGACAAGGAAAAAAGAATGAGAAGCAAAACGATTCAGAAAGTCAGATGCGCTCCTCTGTAACACCTGCCTTGCCATCTCCTGTAATCTCCAGGCCTGGTGCAGATGGACATAGCAGCACACATTATCCTGTGGGTGTGGAAGAGGTAGGCAAATGCACACGTAAACAAATCAGGGTGTCCCTGAGATTTCTAGTTTGTCAGGGAACAGAGAAAGCCAGCAGCTAAAGGGCAAGTCATTCCCTCTGTGCCGTATAATACTGGTTTGCTAAATCAGTGTGGATATTCCTTGGTTTTTAAGTACTGATACAATAGTATAGTCTTATATAACTCAGCGTAATCTTCATGATCCATAGTTATTTATATTCCCTTTAGTAACTGGAGAATAGATGTAAATGTATAATTCAATAAGGGCTCCATCTAAAACTATTTTCATTACTTATTCATCTACAGAGTATATTTATTAATCAAATCACTTAAGATACTTGTCAGTGTAAAGATATTAGCTGTATTGCCTAGCGACCCAGAAAAACAAGGGCATTTCATATATATTGACTGCAAAGATTAATAACCTGGAAGCAAGTTGTTTGTCTAAAGTCGAGGAAAACTGGGTTTTAAACACTGTTGAGACTGAATTTTAAAAAAAAACGGAATAACTGAATCTGTTGTACTGGTTTTCAGATGGTTGGTTTTACAGGTGGTTGCACAGTGCCATGTAGAGGAGGGGCCTTTATATGAGATCATTCTCAGAGGAGAAGCATCAATAATCATCTACAGCCTTGAACCCACCCATTTGGGCTTTGGTCAGCAGGTACAGATACAGGGCTGACCTGACAGCTGAGTTTAACATCTGATTACTTTCTAACAGTTTGATTTGGACAGCTGAGACTCTGAGCTTGAGCAAATTCAATTTAAAATAAAATAACACAACGCAAGTAGCAAATCTCAGGTTCAATTTCAGCAGATTTACATCAATATAGGGATGTAAATCTAATTAACAGGAAGTGCCAAAACTTTGGGAATTATCACTAATTGTTTATGGACAGCTGCTTCAGTGTTATATCATTTGCAGAAGATCTCACATGTGACGCAGTGCTATGCTCCTGGGTCTATTACCAAGTGTTTCGAGTTGCAATTCCTCATTCTTAGTTAAGAGCATCCTTAGTTTTCTATTCTTTACCTTTGGTCTTTGTAAGGATTTAAGTTTGAAGTCGTTTAGTTTGCATGTTCATTTGTTTTATTCTCCTGAAGAGCATGCAAATGACTGTTGAACCCACCATTAAGCAAGCAGAGGGTGGTTTCTGTGTGGGCCTTGAAGAGGGAGGAAGGTTCCACAAAATATTAAAAAGAAAAACGTAGTTTTGTACCCTTAAAAAGTGGAACTATGAGCTACATTTTCCATATTTCTATATTTCTGTTATTGTAATCCCACTGATAATGATGGACTTTGCATTTCATTAGATCTGGTAATCGCAGGACCGAGTATAGATTTGAGTTTGTTTATGTAGCTCTCCATTATTGTGCGTTCATTTTTCCTCCTTGATGTTCTTTTATCCTGCTTCCCTTGTCCTTGTTGTTCTGTTGCCATCTGTTTGCTCACCCATGTGTCACGCCTGATATCTCAGACAAAACTAATTATATTTTTTACAAAACTTAGAGGAGTGAAGCATGCTGCCATTTTGAAGGGAACGCTGATGAGCCTGAAAGAGAGGGCGTCACATTTGTTTGTGATTGTTCATTATGAATCTTGTTTGCTGCCTTGGGGAAGTTTGCTTTATGATTATTTGTTTTTCCTCACTCTGATGGTTATTTTCCCTCTTTCCGATTCAAATTCTCTCTGTTGTTGCCTGTTAATTCTTTCTGGCGAGAGCATGATAATTGTCATTAAGACAGATTGTTTAAAGATGGAATGTTTAAGTTGGCATTTTACCTTGTTTTTTTAACACTAGAAGTACTGCTGAGAGGAAGCACATAAACTTTAAATGTCACTGCCTAGTTTTCCACACCACCTCCACTCCTTCTTTGTGTATGCAAGCCATCCGGACCAGTTATCATTGATATTCAAAACAAGGACACATTGATTTTTGATTTAGTTGAAATAGCGATTCAGCAGAACATTTCTTCGACCTTCCTGTCTGTTCAGCATTCTTCTCTTTCTTGCGCTCTCTCTCTCTCTCTCTCTCTCTCTCTCTCTCTCTATCTTACTCCTGTGTTGTTCTCTTGTATTTATGCAGATTTATAATTAAGAAGGTTATGAAACTTTATTTAAAAAATTAAATAAGTACAACTCTAATATTCCAGACACTTGTTGTCAATGGAAAATTGTACTTAGTAGTCAGTATAATCTTTTAATGATATAAGTTTGTATATGGTAGAATACTGCATGTAACCATTTGTGTTTAGAAGTATATAGCTGGTGGCATATTGAAAGGATGTCTCATCCTAGGAAGTCTGTAACATTCCAGGGTGTTCTGGCTTTCACCCCCACATCCTAGGAGCATGGGAAAGGTCGTACCTTGTTTTATTGTTTTACGGTAGGATTAACGTAGTTATATCTGTTTTCATCTATCTTTTGTTTAGATGAACTGTTGGACTTTCCAGACCAGCAGTTTAGGGAAGTCATTTATGGGGTCACACTCTGCCCCCCCTCCCCCCCCCCCCCCCCCCCTCCCACACACACACACACCTCCACATTTCAATGTATGGAACAAACGCTCACTGAAGTGTATAAATAAAAGACGAGGGCAGTCCTCAGGGCCAGTCTCCGAGACACACTCTTGAGTGTGAGTTCTGAGAGCTGCCCTTGCTAGCAAGTAAATCTGTGTGTTTCTCCTCTCTGATTCTCTGCTGAAGAAGTGTTTTAGAATATATCTCTTAACACTTGTAATAAATGTAATGAAGATAAAGGTAACTTTTGGCATTGTATTTGGGATTGCAGGAAGATTGGCTCCTTTTGGGTTGCAGTAACACAAACTATGAAACAAATATTATCCAAAGAGGTTGTTTTGGATCCTGGCTTCCTTATTCTGGGATTGTACCCAGAAAACATGAGGTACACAAAAAGTGACAGAATGTTTATTGATATGGGTTTGTTACAAGCAAAAAGATTAATTGCACTAAAATGGAAAAAAAAAACCCAAGGGAACCGAGTATCACACAGTGGATAAAACAAATGATAGTGGCTTTGCCACTGGAGCGGATAACATGTATACTGAAAAGGAAATTGGATGTTTTTGAGAAGGTGTGGAGACCATTTGTGAATTTTGTAGAGGGATTTGTATTATCTGAGGAGGACGAGGACTGAGGGCAATGACATTTGATTTGGGATAATGACAAATTTAGGCCTTTAACGGAGTAATAAATCTGACTGCTGTCTGAGAGGAGTGTATGTTCGTGTAGTATTTAGAATGTTGGACTGTTTGCAAGTCATTAAAATGTAAAAAATAATAAAGATATTGTTGGGGGAAAAAAAGAAGGTTATGAAACAGCCCTGATTGTTCATGCACGTGTACAGCTGTGAAATGTTTTATGTTTTTGCTCGTTTGTTTCCCTTCTATCTTTTCACCTTTCTGATATTTTCACAAACTATAAGATGTAAAAGGTGCTTCCCTAAAAAGAAAAAAATGTTTGCTCTACAAAATATACAGGACACTAGGTGGAGCACTTTGTCTGTTTGCCATAAGCTGCTTGACATGATGAAACTAAAGGCACAGCCCGCTTTAAAAAGCAGACGAGTGTTTCCCCTCTCGGTTTAATCTTTGTCCTTTCCTCCTAGCTTTTTCATCTTGTAAGCAAAGTTGATGTGATCCTAAGGAATACTGGCCACGTGGGCTTTAAATACAGTATACAGCCTGAAGGAGAGAAAGGGGGACGATACTGATGAGGAGGAAGTGGGGCAGACGACAGACTTTGAACATGAGGTTAGACCTGGTTGGCCCAAGGTCGTTCGTGAGTGACAGGGTTATGTTGAAGCCAGTATGGTGCAGTTACTATGGGTGCTCTTCTTCCCAGGCACCCCGGAGGTTTTTAAGAAGAAGCTTCAGGTGCAGGTGGCTTTCCCACTACCGCAGGAGATCACACTGACTGGAGTGGCAGTGTTTCCCAGGCTCAGCTTGAATTTGCACAGTCATTCATACAGTACACACATTTTACATGTAAATACATATTACACCAGTTTGCAGCCATGTTACTGGACCTCATAAGGATGTTGCCAGTAAACTGAATCATCCTTAGAAATATCTGTTTCCTTGGTCTTCTTTCTAACTCAATTATACTGAAAAGCAGCTGATTTATAGTCCTCCCTTATAAGCACTGACACAAATTCAACTCTTTATTGCTGCACTCGTGTAACACTGTGATTTCCCTTGCAGAGGAGCATTACAGTGATGTGTTACAGCAGGCCAGAACTGCTGTGGAGGCAGACAGAGTCAAAGAGGAGCTCATGAATGAAATTAGTGTTGGAAAAGGAGCAGTGGAGGAAACCTACATACTCACAGTCAATAAATTCATTTTAGGAACAGCTCACAATATGCAGATCACAAAAAACAAAAAGAAACATCCTGTAATAGTAAGCATGTTGTTTTGGTATTATCACGCAGAGAACGAACAAAGGTTTATTTGTAATGAAAACCACCAACAAAAATCAATTTTTCCAGCGATATTTACAACGGTAGAACAAAAGTCAGTGTCCTGAGAAACCTTTAAGGTTTATTTTCATCTTCGTACTGCAGTTAGTGCAGATTTGTATGTGTCCTATGCATAAAATGTTTTGTATATATATGAAGAAGTTGCACATTAACAAAATAAGCTGCATATTAACAAGTAATATTTCTTTCCTTCAGGTATTACTGCTCCACCTCTACTGTTTGCAACCTTGTCTTGTAGCCTTGTCTTAAATGTTTTCCAAATCCTTATCTGTGTATTGATAAGCCCCTTTCACCTAAACAACAATGTAGAATTACACAGAAAATTGCAATTTTCTGCTTATCCCCGTAGTATTTACTCATGATTTGATGTGTTGTCCTAGTGACCTTAAACATTTTCAAAGAAGGATGAAGACTGTTTTTGAGACAAAAAAGTGCCAAAATTACTAACTTACTCACAAAACAACCTGACTTGAGAAATGCTGAGGTCATTATTCTTGTGGGGCTAAAATAATAATAGTCATAATACAATAATATGTAATACTAAAGTAATAGCTAAAACACTAGATTCACATTTTTATATTCTATAATGATATAAAAATGTATAATAGTCACTTCTTGGTTTTCACAGTAATATATTTAAAAAAAACTTGGTAGAAGTGATTGGTCGTCCCCAATGTGTGAATATCAGAGCTCTCCATCATTATTGTTTACTTGATGTAAGATCTTCCATATTCATGGACTCATGTTTAAAGGCCAATATCAGCACATATGATGAATTTAGTGACATATTCGTAAAAACAGCTAGTTATCATGTTGTATTTAAAGGTGGACCCAAATGCGGACTCAAAGGAGAGGATGAATGCACAAAAAACAAAGCTTTATGTGGTCCAGTATAAAAGCGATACCAGAGACCGTAAATCCAACAGGAAACACAGAAGATCTCATTTAAGGAACTGACAATATGGAAACACTGGGAAGACTGGACTGATAGCATAATGTGTGGACTGAAAAGAGAAAGAGAGCACTAAATGAATTCAAGAAGCAAATTACTATAAATAATTATACTCCAAAAGTAATGAAAAAAAGAAGCTCACAGATCAGAAAAAAGAATAGAAAAAAAACCCAATATACAACATTGAGGTAAAGTCCTAAACTCAGAAACCTAGGACAGTGACAGTATTTGGAGGTATTTATGCTGACCAGTTTTGCCAACTTTTAAATACTTTTCTGTCTCTTGACTACGTGACTAGCATGAAGAGCTGCTTCACATGGAGATCGATAGGTTGCTCATCAAAGAAAATGCTCTTGCTGTGGCTGCTAGCTTGCTGGAGGCCGGAGAACCACAAGGATCCTTCAGAAAGTGGCACAAGCTATTCAAGTATGCACTTACAACCACACACATACAGTTTAGTGGAACAGATGGTCCACTCACTGGACTGAAATGAGAACTGTGTCCAACTGTGCTGTGGAATTCAAACAGTCCTTAATACTGAATGATATTTGGTTGCATAGCAGATTTTATTACTTGGTGTTTGTGCAAATTTGTGGGTACATGGTGTGGCTATTTGTTTATTTTCAGTTTGTGCATTTTTGATAACATGTCATTATCTTGTGTTCACAGTGTACAAGTGCAGAATACAAATGATTTGCAAGATGCTCAGTTTCTTCACAAAACAAAGCCGTCTTTGACTAAAAAAGAGATACTCTTTCAAAACTAAAAAACTCAAACACTCACACAACATCCTGTAATTGTAAGCATGTTTGTGTCCAACGTTTTATTCTTCACTCTCCACAGGTTTCAGCTCCCAGAGTATGTTTTAGATTTTGTTTTTGTCATTCCTAGCAAAGTTATCAGTCAAACTGCAAAAATTACCAGTGAAGGATCAATATCTGTGTCTTTCCATGTCATTTGCAAACATCTTGACACAGGTAACACCATATTTTGTCCCATGACATTTTCAGTCCTCTGTCTGTCTCCTTCTGTTTTTTAATACTTTGATATTTTCCACATGATCTGATTTATATATTAGAAGTGATTTGTCCTATGGAATTGAGTTCAATCCAGTTTTATTTACATAGCGTCAAATGACAACAACGGTCACTTCAAGGCGCTTTATATTGTAAGGTAAAGACCCAATCAGACAACCCCCTGTGAGCAAGCACTTGGCAATAGTGGGAAGGAAAAACTCCGTTTTAACAGGAAGAAACCTCTGGCAGAACCAGGCTTAAGGAGGGACAGACAACTGAGATGATCCTGGGGATGGGAGGGAGACAGGACAAAAGACACACTGTGGAGGAGAGCCAGAGATTACTAACTAATAATTAAATGAATCTATGAAGCCAAATGTATAGAAAAATACACAAAAAACAGAAAGTAGGCAGTCCTGTGTGGAAATAGAAAGTATTATATTAGACTTTCAAAAAATAAAAGTAAAAATGTTTAGATATTACAGTTAGAAGTGTTAATGTCAAAGAAAAACAAACCAATAGTAGACAAGTTTACAGATGAAACAAAGCTTAAATAATTTGTTGGCATTTCCACCATTCAGCAGCTGTAAAATTATTAGAGCTGATGAAAGCAAACAAAACTGATATCAAATGATTTATGACTCTTACTGGTTCATCACAGGTTTCACAACCAATTTTAAAAGCGTGAAGAATCTGCCTTGTGGTGAGACACAGATTTTCACAGTTTATTTAGACCCTCAAGGAGCCAAGCTGAGTGTCCTCCCAATCCAGGTATCCACAAGAATAGACAAGCTTGTCTAGAAATACATTTATTGTGTCTTTTCATTCAGTGTCTATAAACAGTTTTGGGTCTGTGTTATTAATCTCATCTTTGCCAATACAGGTTGCAGATGGCCCAGTGGTACAGATACGACTGTATGCCATGGTAACCATGCCAGATGTCACTGTTTCCAGCGATACAGTTCAGTTTGACACTGCAGTGTCCCCTATGAGCAACATGCTTGCTCAAAGGGGGTCGTATGATTGTTGGATTTTTTTCTATGTATGTATTATTGTAAGGTCTACCTTACAAGTTCCTTTAGGCAACTGTTGTTGTGATCTGATGCTGTATAAATAAAACTAAATTGCATTGAATTGAACTGAAAAATGGAATTGAGTATACTGCATATACTCTTGTTGTTAACTGTAAAATCAAGTGAATACGTGAATTTTTTCTATGTACTTCTTATCAGACCTGTACATTTGATACTTGAGAAAATCTCTTTAATTGACAGCCAGATGTGGCTTGTATTAATTTGCTGTCATAAGCTATCATGAGTGTTGGTGCAAAAGGAAAGGTTCCTTTTGTAACCCATCAGATGAGAACAATACAGCTACTGAACCATGAGTCGTTGCCTTGCTAACTGGAGCATAGCTGAGAAGTTTCAGGCTTTTAAAAAGGCATGACTTTAGCTCGTTTATGGATAAAATAAAAACTTAATCCACATTCCACACGGTAAGAAAAATAGGGAAGTATAAGTAAACAATAAAATATGTGCACGGCATTATAATCAAACACAGCATTGTGGAAATAAGTTATTTTAATATCAGGGAAAAGTAGAGTACTGTGAGTAGTAACATGTAGCAAAATAAAGACGGGGATGCTGACCTTCATGTACATCTCTTTCAGTGTGCTTACAAAAGACAGGTAGTGGTGCACATGGCTGAGAGCACCCAGCATGTGTTCATTACAGGTCAGGTTCAGAGTGAGGCTCCACATCTCGAGTTCTGGCCATCGGCGCTGGAGCTCAGACCTGGCCTCCCTGCCAGCACTGAGGTTGAACCTGAGGTAACCGCCAGAAACCCCTGTTCCTTCCCCACTGAGTTTTACTCCCTGGAGTTCACACACACAGTACCTCCAGGAAGAAGAGGTAAGTCTTCAGTTTCAGAAATAGTGTTGCAAGTTTACCTTACAATGTATCGTATATTTTTTAAAAGGCAAGGCCCCAAGTGAGGTAGTAATATCAAATACATATATTTGTAATGAGTATGTGGTGTCCTTTTATTGATAAATTACTGCTTGGTTAAAAAGAGAGGGAGGGAGACAGGCATTGTTTTCTTCGGTCAATCAGTTAATCCCTCACTGCTTTTCCAAATTGAATCATTTATTGTTATGCTGCAGTGTCTTTAATTAGAATGCATGACATTGCAGTGTTTACTAATATCCCTTTACAGTTTGTCAGGACTTCTAGCATTTAACTCAGTGTTACCAGTTAGAGGTGGATTGTAAATGACATTACATAGTCACATAATGTTGTTTTTTAAAATGCATCTCAGCTTGTTTTCTGCATTCAGTTTTCCTGCATATGTTCATTTTACTTGATCAATATTTAAATAAAGTATTTCTCATTTCATGCAGATCCTGCATTTGATGCATAAGTACAACCTTTTACATCTATGTAAGTTCTCATCCATCCAGGTCACCATAGCCTGGAGTAAGATGTTTGACCTTTGGATCTAAACGCTGATGTGTAAATCTGGTATTTAACCCATAAGGGAAATGTTACCTTGGATGTGGTTCTGAGTCCAACTATTAGCCGCCTACAATGCAGTCTACACCTATACATTACACCTACAGCTATTAAAATGTTTTCAAAAACCTAAAAAAGCTCTTCTTTATCTTAAGCTTTTAACTCTAAATAAATAAGCAACAGTGAAATTTAAATTTAGTTGTTTGAGAACTGACCAGAGAGGGAAACTGTCACGGCCAGGGGATCAGCAGGCCGCTGACTAGTAGCATTCTCTCTCTCTTGTTCTCTCTCTCGCTCTCTCGCCAGGGCGGAACTCATGGTGGGTTCACGCCCCTCTGAAGAGGAAACACCTGGGCCTCATCAGTGCAGCCAGCATTTAAGCCAGGGAGTGGCTTCTACTCATCGCTGGATCGTTGTGTGTGACTCGCGTCAGTGCAGCCCGGCTTTGAGCAAGTTCTCTTTTGCTTCCCTGCGCAAAACCTCTAACGTGTGTTTCCTTCTGTACATAGATCCCTGGACCCGACCCTGCATTCCCCGAGCGGATTCCTTTTTGTGTGAGTGTTTGGAGAGAGACTGGTCACGATAGGAGAGAGTCAGAAGAGGAGCAAGCGTCTTTTCCCTACCTGGATTTCCCCGGAGCCTTTCCCCTGTCACCGCTTTGTATATAGCACTACCCCCTGCACTATTTGTATATACACCTGGTGGAACTGTAATAAATACCAACTGTGCCTCTGAGTCCTGCGTGTGAGTCCTCAAGCGAACCGTGACAGAAACAGTGAGCGTCTAGGACAGTTAGAGTTGACTCCCATCTCCAGAGCAATTGTCCGCCACATGGGTGTTGATGTGTCACCTGATGGTTTAGCTGCATGTAGCTGCAGAAGCATTGCTCTGATTATATATGGAGCCCCAGTGACAGGTTAAAAAAAAACGCAGATTCCTCCAAATTTGAATAGTTAAATGAAGACAGAGTGTAAAAAAAAAGTAATCAGCTGCCATATTTAGCATGGTATAAAGGGTGTTTTTCTCTTTTTTCTTAGATAAGAGCAGCACAACAGCTGCTTTGGCATGTCAGTATGGAGCAGTGTGCCTTAGTGTTGATGCTGTGGCTGCAGATGTGCTGCTAAATGGCACTTCACCAGTTAGCCTGACTGCCAGACAACTATTTGACTCTGCTGCTGTGGAGTATGCTCAGAAGAATGCTGGTAAGCTGGAAGTTAGAGAAGTAGGTTGTGATGGACACCCTGCATGAGACTGTACGAGCACTGAGCAGTTCAGCAGTTGATTTTTACAATCACAGTGTAGGAAGGAGCGCTACCGCAGGTCATTCTTACCAGCAGCTGTCAGACTATAATGCAGCTTAATATTCTTTTGATCATCTTACTCACCAGTTTGTTTGTTTACTGTACATTTCATACATAGCTCTGTAGATTTGATACAATTCAATTCAATTCAATTCAATTCAACTTTATTTATATAGCGCCAAATCACAACAAATGTCGCCTCAAGGCGCTTCATAGATACAGAGAAAAGCCCAACAATCATATGACCCCCTATGAGCAAGCACTTTGGCGACAGTGGGAAGGAAAAACTCCCTTTTAACAGGAAGAAACCTCCGGCAGAACCAGGCTCAGGGAGGGGCGGCCATCTGCTGCGACCGGTTGGGGTGAGAGAAGGAAGACAGGATAAAAGACATGCTGTGGAAGAGAGACAGAGATTAATAACAGATACGATTCAATACAGAGAGGTCTGTTAACACATAGTGAGCTGTAATACCTACAGCATGTTCTAATCGCTCTAATAGGATAGGATACATATACCTGTACATTTTATACGTATCTCCGTACAATTTTTTTAAATTTTTCTATACATATTCTGTACATTGTTACCTGTATATACCTGTATATACAAACTCAGATGCTTATGTATATAGGACCACCTAGTGTCTTCCTTTTATATTTTTATTTTCCCTTGCTGTAAGAGCTCTGTAACACTGAAATTTCTCATCCGTGGGATAATAAAGGTTTAATCTATTCTAATCTTTTCTATTCTATTCTATTCGTTTCTATTCTATTCTAACTTCAGAATTAGAGCCTGCAACACCTCATCTACTTTTCCATCTGGTACAACAAATAACTGTGAGGACAGAAGCAGTGAAGATGACTCTAGGGCTCCCCCGATCTCAAAATATTTCTTTATCTTTTGACTTCAACTTCTAAAATGACTTTTTCAAAAAACCTTTTAGTCCTGTTTCAGTGTATTTATATTCTCAATAAAGTGGATGTTTTAGCATCTTTGTTTTGTAGTAAATAAGATTAATTAACCACCTAACTGGAAACATTGATTATACTTTGCTAAATTTTGTACACACATGCAGCATGACATTACTATGACATTCCCTTCAAATTAGTCTGCAGGATGATTCTATGATACATTATATTGACACACACCATACTAATTTGATATTGCATTCTCAGCAAATTCACAGTAAATGAAACAAAACACAAATTTATTTTTATTTAATTTTTTTTATTTAATTTTTTTTCTGTTTTCATGGTGTGGCACTGTTTCTTAACTTAAAATGTCCTGTTGTAATTGGACATTTTAAGTTAAGAAACAGTGCCAAACCCTGTCACTTCCCTCAAAGTGCTTTATATTGTAAGGTCATGACCTTTCAATAATGCACAGAAAATCCAACCCCCAATGAGCAAGCACTTTTGCAACAGTGGGAAGGAAAAACCCTCTTTTAACAGGGGGAAGCCTCCAGCAGAACCAGGCTCAGGGATGGGGTGGCCATCTGCCGCGGCCAGTTGGGAATGAGGGAAGGAAGACAGGAGAAAAAGAGTGGCCATTTTTAACCACTCTTGGTTTTTGAAACTAAATTTAGATTGCCCAATTGAATTGAATATTTTAAACTAGTTTAAGAGTTTTGCCACAAAATCACAAGCAGAAGCCCAAGAGATGATACTTCGTCTCTTCACTATGGCGTGTTTCTTGAAGGTTTGGAAAATCACTTCGTCAGTCATTGGGTTGCTTGTATTCATGAGCTGTCCGGGGGAAGGCCACCTTTTGTGGAGTTCATCATATACTGTCAAGCTGAGTTCTTCAATGTTCTCGAGGGAGATTTCAAAATTGCTGGACAAAATTTGGTTCCAGATCTTTTGGCTCAGCCTCTGTATAATGAAGTCAAATGTTGCCGAATACCAGCTCGTCATCTCGTTTAGTTCACCCATAGCGTGTATTACCAGATCTTTAGTGAAGTTTTCCACAACTTCCCTGTACTCGTCCCTGTTTTTAGATACACTGAGTACTCTTTTTGGTAATGCTAACAGGTGTCTGGTGAAGACTGGGACAGTAATACTATCGAGCTGTTCCCTCAGACTAAAAATCAAATCTTTTTCCTTGCACTTATGTATTTTGCAAAGGTCCTTTAAAATGGCCTTGTCAACATTTTTCAGGCTTTTTGGAGATAAATCCAGATGTTTCTCATTAATTTCAGGCCAGATTTTCTCAAGTAGCCGATCACTGATGCAGTGAGGAGTGAGGCGCTGTGTGAAGATCTTGTATTCAGAGGAGACTTTGTCTGTGGCCTTTGAAATCACTAACTGAATAACGTTGTTGACACACAGCTTTTCCCCACTCAGAGACTCAGATAGCGGACTGATCTCAGAAAAACTTAAACACTCAATATCAGGGAGGAATTCCTGGAATATGGGGGTTGCCTCATCTTCCAGTTCTTCACTTTCTATTTCATCCCAGTGGCTTGAGGTGTCTAATGACATGCATTCTATGTCTGGTTGAGCCTCCAGTCCTGGAGTCTCTATTTTTTCACCATCACTGTGGTCCTCTACAGAGCTTTCATTCAGGATGCAGTCCTTTGCTCCTGTATCATCAGTTTTTTCTGGGAAGTCTGCGCCCACGGACTCAAGACAGACATCAGTCTGTGTGCAGGCCAGATCTGCATTTTCCGTGGTATCCCAAGTTAATCTCATAAACGTGTTACAAAATTTCACCATGTCTGAGGTGTAAGTGAGTGGGGAAGTCATATCAAAGTTTGTATCTATACTTTCCAAACTCTGCATTGGGTTAGGGTTTTCCTGATCGCCATGGTTATGTACGGCGCTTTCATTCAGGATGCTGTCCTTTTCTCCTGAATCAGCTGTTTTCTCGGGGAGGTCTGCACCCACGGACTCAAGACAGACCTCAGTCTGTGTGCAGGCCAGATCTGCATTTTCCGTGGTATCCCAAGTTAATCTCATAAACGTGTTGCAAAATTTCACCATGTCTGAAGTGTAAGTGAGTGGGGAAGTCATGCTGACGTTTGTGTCTGTACTTTTCAAACTCTCAACCGGGGAAGAGGAATTCAGTTGATGAGTGGTTGGAGTTGCGGTAAACATGTGTGCTCGTTGCAAACTGAATGTGCTTAAATTACACTCGCTGTTCTGATGCATTAATGCTCTCTGAACTAAACTGTACTAGAGTGGTTAAGGTCGATTTATGGACTTTAGCCACGCCCACTTTAACGACCATAAAAGGACTGCTCATAGATCAAAGCCTGTGACGTGTGTGACGTCACGCGGTGTTCCTCGTTCGAAGAAAACTCTGGTTAAAGTAAGTGTTAGCCGTCATATGGCTCATTTATCAATGGAGAATGTGGAAAATTAATTAATTCATTATGGCGAATTAATAGCGATAATATATTCATAAGCACTCCAAGGTGAACAAATACAGACAGGCTTTGAATGCTGCCTGTTTTTAAATGTCGCTAATAAAGTGTCGTACAAACATCTGGATTTGTTAACACGGCTAACGATAGGTTGGTTAATGTCCTAGCTTGGCCTGCACGATAAAATCTCAGTAAGAATTGTCAGCTCTCTGCACTTTACTTGAGTATTTATTTTGCTGACAGCTTTTTACTTTTACTCCCTACATTTTAACACAAATGTCTGCACTTACTACTCGTTAAATTTTCAAAACAGGCTCGTTACTTTCAGTGTTGCCACTCCTCAGTAAGGAAATTCCTTATTGGCTGTCCTAAAAGTAGCTAGAAGTGATGTCATGGCTTAATTTGCTTAATTGGTCGTGCATACTTAATTGTGACCGACGCTGTAGGAGAGAGAAATAACATCGTGGAAGAGACATAAAGTGAGTAAAAAACACCCTGAATGCATTTAGAATAAATTTCGAACTACAAATAAAAGTTTTATAACAATTTTCTTTTTTTTAATGTCATAATGCCAACCCACCTCCCTTATCCGGGCTCGGGACCGGCAAAAGTGACCCGAGATAGGCCCTTTGGCAGAGTTATTTTATTTTATTTTACTTTTTGTCTTTTTAAGTTTTTTCTTTTTTTTTTTCTTTTTTTAATGTCTTTTTAAGTAATTTTAAAAGGTAGAAAAGCCAAATGACTGCTCTCTGGGACTCTAGGTTAAACCACACAAGAGAAACAGTAAAAGAACATTTTTAACCATAACGTTGTTAACAAACTACATTAGCAATCTAAATGGACCGAAAATAGTCAGTAGAATAAACAGTGGCAGTGTGGAAAAACTGATGGGAACTAGTCTGGTCCTAATTCAGGCTCATTGTTTGTTTGTTTGTTTGTTTGTTTTCTAGACATCCCTGCACAAATATTGGCTGCTGGCCCACAGAAAGAGTGGGTCATCCTCATTTTCGTCAAGATTCAGCAACCAGGTTCAGCAACTTTAGCACCTGAATGAGTAAGCTGCAAAACATTACCAGACAGCTTCGGTCCATATCAGATGTACAGGGTGGAGTTGAGGCTTTGCAGGGACGTACGATTTCTGCTTTTTACCACACTCATCTGACTGAATACTCGCTCAACTTCAGCATTTGAGTGTGGCAAGGACAACACAGACACAGCAGCCATGGCAAGTTCTCGAAACAGGTTGATATCAGCTGCATCCCTGTACTTCCAAATCTCACTCCAGAAGCCCATTGTATTTTTTTTTTTGTCTCATTCCATTTACTTAGAGGGATGGTACACCATTGGTAGACATTCTTATCTATCACTTCAGGGGAGAAGCCAAGACATTTAGTAATTTTTTCTATTTCTCAAGGGCTCTTGTTGTGCTTTAGAGTTTTCTCCCTCCACATTTAAACTGACATGTACTGCAATGCTTCAATGTTGTCCGGCAGTCTCACCCTCAACTCAACAGGCTACACACCACTTTCTGACATATTTTTAATCCTCAGGCGCAAGGTGCAACTCGACTGCTTTCAACTCAAAAGGGTAACCAATTTATGGTTTGGAACTGAGCTTTAAAGTAGTGTTTACCCTCAAAAGCCTTGATGGCGGGCTGTACCTCTCCCAGCACAAAGCTTATTGGACCTGTTTTCTATAGGTGATTGAACCCAACACTGGGAGAGGAGGAGAAACTGTAAGCAACAACTATCAAGGTTTCAGCCCAGTATACTTTCATTAGGTGAAGACTTGATTTTTACTGTTATCTCTGATATAATATTTTTAGAAGTACAGAAACAATATAAAATAATCACATTTAGAAGTGAATTTATCAAATTGCATTTCTTGCTACCTTTCTGACTTCTTATTTTGTTTATAATATGCAGCGGATATTTTTTGTGTTCTCTCTTTAGATACATGATCACGCCTGCATGTGACAACAACTTTGGTCCACTGATCTACGGCACCAAGAAAACCCAAAGCTTCACCATGGAATACCATGGAGACTTCAAGACTTCTTTCACCAAGGTACCTTTGGACTGTTACCTGTGTGTTGGTGGTTGTTGTTTGGCTGTACTCAGCTGATTCACGGGATTTAGCAGGTATATTTCTATGAACCAGAGTAGGTGCAGCATCTTGTCTAAGGTCAGCTGAAATGGTTGAACACAGTTATTTTGGAGTTGACCTTATTAAATATGTGTTTGTAGGAATTTAACATTTTGGAAGGAGCAGTTGCATGTTCAGGGCTGTGGCATGGGGTGGCCCAAACTGTGTGGAAATGTGATTGTTTAAACTCCATATTACTTATTTTATAGTTTAGGTTACTTATTAGTTTTGATGTTAATATCTAATATAATGTACTAATGTAGATTGGTAACAATAGGCTGTGTTATTACTAATCTGCATACTGTTTTTATTATGATATAGATATAGATATAGATATATACTGCCCAGGAGTGTATAGTAATTAAATTGTTCTTTTAGCTGGCATTAAGTAGAATTCTTTTTGTTTTTTCATGCAAACATTTCTTCATAAAATTTTTTTCTCCTGTCAAAAAGGTTTGTCTGATAATATAGTGTCTGGGCTTTCAAAATCGTTTATTCCCGAGATTTGATGAGTTAGTTAATTACGAAGAGATATTTTGACCCACTACTAACTCTGAAACACCTCCCCCGTTGTCCGTGAAAAGAAGTTTATAGTGCTGAAGCATTATAGTTTTCATAATGTTAATGATTAAGTGTTAATGTAATCCTAATAATTTGGGGCTTTGTGTTTTGGGTTTTTTTTGTCCTTATTTTCTGGTCTAAGAGGTCCACATAACATAATACCAGGAAAAAACCTTTCAGGGAGGTCTAGTCTTTCCAGCGCCACAGGAGTCTTTCCAGAATTTTCTACAGTTGAGAAACTGTTGGTAAATTTAACAGCAGTGATGGAGGATAACACGTTACCCTGTGTATTTGTTTTGGCCATAATTGCACTGTTCGTCATTTTGAGATTATTCAGCCGTGTGTAATTAAATCATGAATAATCATAAAACAATCCTGATTTTTTTGTGTTTTAATTGATCAAACTCATTTGAGTTTTTGCACAAGAGAAACACTATTTCACAGCATCACACGCAGGTCTTTATTTAATCCCACGCTTGTTACAGCAGAACAAGGGACAAAAAGAAAAAGTGATTTTGAGATATATTAGAAAAAACAATAACTGTAATTACAGAAACTGAGCCATGATTAATATCATTGGTTTCAACCCCATAGTTCCTGTTAATGACTATCAAATCAAAGCGTGTGCTTTGAAAAGGTCAGTGAATCTGATTACAAAAATATTTATATTTATATTTTTCTAATTGTTTTGTAAAATATTTATAATATAAATATAAATAACACCAAAACTGTCTTTGGTGTTTCCTTTTTCTCTTTTTTTCACCAAGCAAACAGTCCATCCACTGATTGTGCTGTTTGACATTAAATTAGATTAATTTTGTTATTTTTGTTCTCATTGAAAGCTTCCTCAGTGTCTCATTAAAATATGCAAATTCCTTCTGACAACACAGTGCTCATTTTTCAAGGAACCACAGTTACCCTGGTAACCAAACATTTTCCAGGACTCTCCTCACCTCTCCATTCTTTTTCTTTCTTCCATGTGTGTGTGTGTGTATCTCTGTTTTCGCTTTTTGTTTCCAGGCATAGTGTTAGTCATGGCCTCCATCTTTGAGGAAAACCATCTGTGCCCCAGCAGTAGCCAGCTTTCCTCTGAGCAGTTTTGCAATGTTGAATCCATCTTTGTACAAGATGAAAACAAATTTATCTTCAACAATATTCAAACCAGCCAAGCTCGCTTCAAACTCGCCAACAGCAGCAAGTTTCCCTGTGTGCTCATCTTAAGAGATTTCACAGGTCTTTCCTCCCCACTGCTGTCAGACTCCACAATAAAGACTTTAACTGATCAAACACATCCACAAATGTGCAATAACACTAATGTGCAATAATGTTTTCTGGCATCGTTGTATTTTTACTCAGTTGTATGTAGCATTTGTATTCTATTTTTTTCTTATTGTATATTTTATTTTATTTTATTCTACTGTATATGGTATTTTATTTATTCTATTCTGTACAGTTGTGTACTGTATTTATTCTTATTGTATTCTAATTTTTGCTTCATAATTTTTGCACTGTCCACTTCCTGCTGTGACAAAACAAATTTCCCACGTGTGGGACTAATAAAGGTTATCTTATCTTATCTTAGCCATCAAATGTGTTGGGCCCAAGGTGAGGCATTTAAAATCTCATGGATAAATGTATACAGGACTATCTCTCATTGTGGTACAGTATAAAGAAATTTGATCAAATCATCTAAAAGATAATGTATTTTTTTAGTTAATTGGACAAATCGAGGTGTGTGATATGCCTACAACAACACTGAGCTTTCCCAGCCAGTGGTACGCCTTTGCTGTTGCTACCTTCACACCTCAAACACAGCACTCACACAGTGCTGTGTTTGAGGCCCAAGTGGAGGAAAGTAGCAGGTAAACAACTATGTGACTGCTACTGTGGTGTTGTCTTTACTCTTCCTATGGATATTCACCTCTCTTGGCACTCTCTTACTTAGTAGTAGCACCTCTTGTATGCTCCTGCTGGCTTCATGCTTTCTTTACTCTGCTGCTTTCAGAATGACACCCACCATTAGGAACAAGGTGCTGCAGTTTGAGCTTCTAGGATAAGGCACCAGTGTTTGTGCGGTACGGCCAGCTCTGAAGAACACTGAAGGAGGCCCAGTGTTGCACTTCAGGCTGGGTACTTGTTGGGTGTAGACATACACTGTCTCTGGTGCTGTTAAACAATGGAAATGTGCCAGGTGAGGTGAGATGAGATACTTTGTTCAGTTCTTACAAATGTTTTTATCTGTTTACTTGCTTTAAATAAAAGAAAACCAAGACATAAATAAATTAAATCTTTACAACACACTCATGAGCGTAGCACACAGGCTTGGTAGAATTTTGTGAATAAATGTACTTTCTGAAATTGTGTGTAGGTCCAGATTGACATGCTGGATAAACATGGTGTGTTCAACCTCAAAGCTGGTCTTGGGAGTAATAACATCTCCATTAACTCCACACAGCTTCCCTCAGGTAAAGCTTGAATCTGCCTACAATAAACTGCATCTCCTCTTCATTTAATTAATTAATAGGAGCTCATGCACAAATAAAGAGGTTAATATTACTTTAATTTGTGCCTTGTTCCCTTCCCATTAAGTATCGTTAGTGTTATTACTGAGGTTCGGAATTAAGGCCTGTTCACTGTGGTACATTATGCAGCGTAGCAACAGCACAGTAAAGAAGCCAGCCTATGAAAATTTTACTTTGGCATTCTGAAAACAAAGCTGAAACAGTTTTAATACAACCCTGTTCACTGAATCACCAACATTTTAGACAGTGAAGTTTGCCTGCTCAGTATCATCTAATGGTGATCTGAACTATCTGCAACACTTTAGATCAAATTTAATCTTATTTTAGTTCAACAAATGCACTGAAAACTAGTGGGTAAGGCTTCCTGTGTGAAAAACCTATAATAGTAATTAATTAGCCTCATCATGTTCCAGTGTACACTTTAAACCAGTATACTTTCTTTACTGACACCTAAGTTATTTTGATATATTGATGTCGACTTGGTTTCTTCTGTTTTTTCCACTTCTATTAATGCATGGAAAATATACTTGAAGCTATCTTTAGCCTATCATTTGGCTTGATTTTTAAAACAATATTCCATTTTTATGTTGCACAATAAACACACCGATTTCTCATTTTTGACATTTTTCCTCTCCAGCGCATAATGTGGTGCAAAGAGCCAACCTGACGCTGAATGTTAATGAACAGGTGGAGTTCCAGATCACCTTCTGCTCTGACAGACACTTGAGTGTCAAGGTGAAAATTTCACTGCAAGTGAAGGACAACCAGCAGAGCGATACCACAATACAAGTGAGACGAGACACTTATCAGGAAATCGTCTCTCTGGAAAACATCAGCAGGTCATGGATCAGAAAGATGATGAAGAAGGTATGAGCAGAGGGGAGGACAGAGATCGTTTGAACTGTAAGTCTTGTAATCTAGTAAAACAGAAGCTTGTACCCTTTCATGAATGCCCACATTATCTTTCACAGGTAAGTATGAGGTGCTGAGTTTTGGTGACTGTCATGTAAACTTTAAATACCAAGAAGGTTTTGCAATGGCCAACCACAGCAGCAGCCAGGCGGTGAGGTTTGAGTGGACACCTAGTGGACCTCATATCAGCTTTTCACCACAGGTGAACCATCAAAAAAGTAGCGAGGACTGAAATTTTACATGATGGAACCAGGCTGGTGTATAGTTTTGAAATGCTTTTCATAGTAATCATAAACTGTATGTGATCAAAAGTCACTATATTCATTTTCCTAATAATATAATGCCAAACTAACACCAAGAAATGGGCACATATGAGATATAAATACTTATAACTCCAAATACCATACAACCATAGACAGCTTATTCACCCTATTCCCTTTCACAGAACCATTTGACCCTAGAACTGAAGAAGCTTCTCGGATGAGAGGTGAAACGTCTTCAAGCAACTTAAAGAACTCCAGACGCTTTTCTTTCCAAGCTCCTTAGAGAAGTAAAAATGGAAATTCGCACAGTGAAACAGCTTCAGTCCCTACAGCAGTGACTGTGTCTCATGATATACTGTATCTCTCCCAATCTCACACAGTATGCTGTATTAGTCAATCTTTATTTCTCTCTTTTTTTTCTGTCACAACTCCTCTGCTCTTCTTCATCTTTATTCGTCTCACACCTCTTCCTCATCTTTTTCTTGAAGCAATAGTCATGTATGATTTTCTGCTTTGTCCTTGTCTGCAGATGTGTTTTGAATATGTTGCTGAGCAGCTGGATGCAGTGGAGTCATTCTGGACTTTTGTGACTGAGAACCCATCACTGTCTGTTCCCTTCCAGTGTGTGGGCACTGCTAGAGAACCACTCACCTACCTCGGCAGACCTCACCTTGACTTTGGGGAACTGCTTGTTGGTAAATATAGTTGAGCCCCGCACACACATATAGACATAATAAATCGAAACCTTATTTTATGCAGGGATCAGTGTGCTTTCCTAGTATTTTCT
The DNA here is from genome assembly GCF_056152115.1 of Neolamprologus brichardi. Taxonomy (NCBI): domain Eukaryota; kingdom Metazoa; phylum Chordata; class Actinopteri; order Cichliformes; family Cichlidae; genus Neolamprologus; species Neolamprologus brichardi. The sequence continues at coordinate 61,857,621 of NC_142110.1, forward strand.
TATTTTACTTTTATTAGTTACATTTATTTTGAAGAGTGATTCTATTGAACTCTGTAGGTTATTTTGAATTGTGCTCATGTGCTTGTGAAGGACAAAAAGTGGAATAGACCGTCAGTCTTGTGAATGGAGAGGAAGACCCCCTGCATTTCTCTGTGGTTCCTTCATCAGTTTGTGTTTTGTGGCCCATGGCTGGCACATGGCCCCCCAACAGACAGGTTGAACCTAATTAGATTTAAATACTTTCATATATACAGATAGCTTTGTTTTCTCCCTCATAGCATTTTGTTGTGAATTTTTTGGTGCAGGTTGCCATTAGTAGTGTCCTTCACACCTTCCTGTGAAGGATATGTGAGGGTGAAGAAAAGTCACATTGTTTCACTATGAGGGGGGCCTCAAAAACATTGTCCCCAACCACCAAGAAACTCTGGACTTTGGGAAGGTCAGCACACTGTAATGAAACAAAGGAAATGAGCACATAGCCACATTTATAGTCAGCTTCCTTTAAATGCAAACTTAAAACATGACAGTCACATGACACACCCTGTGTGTTCACAGGTGGGGATTTCAGAGCAATCTGCCTTTTTAAACTTTTAATTTTCTGGTGTCCAAGTTTTCAAGATTCATTATAGAAGTGAACTTAGAACTAACAGTTCCACTGCAGCAGTAGTTGGTTACAAAACCACAACAAGCTAGCATTGAGGCTGGGAAGCAGCTGCAGTCATTGCTATTTTTTTTCACCAGAGCATTTGCTTTTACTGAGGTAATGTGCTTTAAAGGAACAACAACATTTATTTAGTCCAAAATAAAATTTCATACTGGCAGAGTGTGATGTTACTGGAGTATACCCAGTAACATCACAATAATACACCAGGCACTACTATGCCTGGTGTATTATTGGTTAGTTATGTCACCCACCTGTTAGTATATTTTATTTGTATTTTGTGCTTTATATTTGTATTTGTTATTGCTCTTAACTCATTCTGTGAAGCACTTTGGCATACCTGTGGTTTTTTAAATGTGCTATATAAATAAAATTGTATTGTATTGTATTGTATACCCTTAGTTACCTATTGAAAAAAATAAAAAGGAAAACACCTTACACTTCAGGTGATCATTTTTATTGTAATCGTTACCATATTCCAGTGAGACCTTAAAAATAGATTATCTAGTAGGACTAAGTTTTGAATGATTTCTTTTCTGATTTGCTGAGCTGTAAACAGTTTGAACCTGTCACTTGTGACAATTTCAAATTATTCTTTCTAAGCAGTTCTTTGTAATGCACATCCCTCTCTTGGTTTATCTCATTAGGTGAAGCATGCGCCAACATTTACCTTTGATATAAAAGGCTATAGTACCCAGTCTTAAATTCTCCTTTACCAAGTTCAGTTTTGGGAAGTACTTCTTTTATTGTCCTGGTATGGAGCCGGCAACTCTTATGTTAAGGAGCACAGATGAAAGGCACACCAGGTGTGTCCAGTCTTTGTTTGTCCCCTGTTTCAGTGTCAGTCAATTCAAATTTAGCAGTTCACTGTGACAGTTTAATTAAAAAAAAACAAGCAACCAAACAAAGCAAAAAAGGACCAAAAATATGTTTTTAGGTACTTTCAAATTAGCACTTTTTGACAATTCATTCATTAAATTATACAGTTAAAGAGTTTAAAGGTTCTTCAAGCAAAGGCTCTTCAAAATGCTGCTGTTTTCACACTCTTGCCTGGCTTGTTAGCTGGTAACCTTTTCTGACTGGACCGACTCCTGGTCTTTAATTCTTTTCATAGAGGGCAGCAAACACAATGCATGATATTTGGATAGTGGTTAAAATGGAACATATGCACGTTCACATTTTTATTCCAGTAACTGAATAATTGATGTTCGATGCACTTCACAGTGGCTGCAGCTACTTGTCACATAATCTTGTTCCAAGCTTCCCACAACAGGGAATCTACGTCACCTGGAGGATCCAGAAACAATAGAGTCTTTCAATTTTCTGTTTCTTATCCCAATTAATTAATGTTGTAATTAACGGTTTCAGTTTTTGCTGTATTAACAATACATGAGCTCAAAAATTTTGACAGTCTAAAACTAACTTTCTGGCCTTCCCACTCCTCAGCCCCCAGTGCCAGTTCAAGAACACCGACGTCCGTCAGATGAACTTCCAGCCAGATGTTTTGTCGGCTGGTGGTTTAATGGAGATATGTGAGCCACGTCAGTATCATGAAACGCTCCTTCACCTTAGACAGCTGTGTCACGAAACAGGTGGACATACTTGGCCAAGGCATCGAGATCAAGGGGAGAAAGACTACATGAGTGCAATAGTAAGTAACGTTGGTTGAATATGCACCACTAATGAAACTGGATTAAGAGGAGAGTTTTGGGGTAATATTGTAACATAGATTTATATGAATGAAGCGTAACCTGAAACATACAGTTTTAATACCATCAAGCTTTCCACGGGATCACTGTATTGATGTCGTACTTTTAGATTTCTCCTTCCTCACCGTCTAAATTATGTTCTGTTGAGCCTCTCCATTTGACTTCATATTTTGCTGAGGATCCAAGGCAAAAGAAGGTGAAACTGGGTCCTCTGAAAATGGGTCAAAAGAGGGAAAAACAGGTGGTTCTGGTAGCCTTCGTGCACCCTGATGCTCAGCACAGATAAACCAGTTAATAAAAAGGTATGCAAACAGACAACACAGACAATGCACACATAAACAGTGGGACACTAAAGCAACACTTAATGTCACCCTGTCTTCCAGGATGTATATTTCAGTCCAGCAGGTGAACTGCCGCTGAAGTTGAGCAGGGGTCATGTGCTGTTCAGATTCATTTCTCACCTCATCAGCGCGTTCCTCCCTTCACTGCTGAGCTGAAGTTTGTAGGACTCCTGCACCCCCTGCTGACCATCCAAGGTTCCTGCCAGGTAGCCTGTTAAATACAGATACTGTCAGGGCTGGACTGGCCATCGGGCATTTGCACGGTGGGCTGCTCGTGATTTTTTTGTTTTTATGGGTTGATGGGGTTTTATTTCTTTTCTTTTTTTTTAACGGTTTAAATGAATAGTGGTGGATTGGCCAGTTGGTCATGATCGACTCTGGGATGGACCAATTACAGCCCAGAGTCGAACTTAAAAGTTGAGGTGAAAAGGAACGCGCTTTGTCACGTACGACTTCAGCTAGAAAGTTGCTAATTCAATCATGAAACTGATCAATGATCAGCTGATTGGCTTTTCTCTCTGCGCCAGAAAGAGGAAACCGGCGGATGTCGCTAAACAACAGCAGCACTTTTAAGCTTGATCAGCTGTTGTTAGAATTTATTTAATATTAATTTCTAGTACAGCTGATGTTTGCTGGAGCCACAGCTGTAAAGCTGCTGGTCATGATATCCGTTTGTATATGTGGTGAGAGGGAAACATGAAGATGAAACCAGGAGATGTCCTTACTGAATCATCAGAGCTGAACAGGTGATGGAGAAACAGGTTTACCTTTTAGGTGACATGAATGAGTTGAAGGGAAGTTATGATCTGTTTCTGAGAGACAAAGACACCTGGGGGGGGGGCACAAAGAAATACTTTTCTTTCTTATTCTTATTTAAAATGTCTCACTTTTAATAAATAATTATCTGAATCTTACAACCAAAGTTTTCATCTGATGTAAAGTGTATAGAAATCCATTATTGTATTCAGTAAATATTAAGTCTAGTACATACCTTATAAGTTATAGCATTCTTTCCTTTGGGAAGGTACCATCTATGAAGTCTGCAATTCTGTTGAAGAAAGATGTTGAATCTATTTAATTACTGGAGAAAAATAATAGATTTCTGTGCATTTGTTTTATACGTGCATTAAATTAAAATCGGTTTTGTCAATTAAGCATCTAGAGGCAGAGGGTGGAGGAGTGGTTCCCTATTTTTATTCTTTTCTTTTTTTGCTGGGAGTTGGCAACCCTATTAGTTAGGTATATGTAATTATAAATTAGGTTGTTTTATATTTTTGCTAAGTACTGTTTAGAATACCAGAATAGGGAGGATGGTGTAGGTTTAAGTTTATTATAAAGGTTTTATGGCTTTTCCTATAATACCATGGTGGGCCGGTCACTAGTCAAAATGCCCGGGCTGATTTTTTTGTCCCAGTCCAGCCCTGGATACTGTAATCATGTAGTCGAAAGTCTAATCGGGAGTACGTTTTTACACAGTTCCTTTAAAACAGAAACAGAAAAGTTCTAATGAATTCTGAATATTGACAGTAATACTATAACAAAGTAGGACTTTCTATATATACCATATGCTATATTATAAGCAAGAATGTTAGCTCTGTATATCATATAGTCTTAATTTATTTCATGTAAAACTACCAGGATGTCAAAGTCCAGCTAGAAGAGAGCTACTTTGGAGCTGTAGTCCCAACGTTCCCAGATCAGGAAGAAGAATGTTACGATGAATACTGGTGACACTGGTGCCCAGTAAGATTAGACAGCAGTGACAAACGCATCTTCACTCAGAAACATCAATATTGTATTACTGCAGTTATCACAATGCTTCACATATTATAGCTGCATCTATTGCTGCCTGTTTGCTTTTTCCTTAACAGGTTTAAGTGGAAAACAGAGGATTTTCCTGCAGAGTTAAGGATATATCTGTCCAGGAATGGAGGTTCCCTTTCCAAGCGACTTTTGCCTCTGTGGAGCTGAGTAATGGCCCAAAATATGAGAATTTTAGTTGCTTTGTGGAGGTTCTTCTTCGCCTGTCACCTTCACTGTCACTGGCTCCTGCATCGCGGCCTCCACTAGCAAAGAGGTTTGACTCTTTTTTTCACCATTCTGCACTGTATTTGTGCCAAAGGGAAAAGGACAGTGTTGACTAATATGATGATAACAATAACATATTTGCTGTTTTAAGTTGATGATGATTTTATTTTGAATGTATCACAGATACAACAGCATAACTGAAAGCTTTTTACGCTCAACAAAGCTAAAAGATTAGTTATCTGGGTATTGATTTTGAGTCTTTTCCAGAGGGAATAAAATCTAAAAGGTGCCTTGTCAGCACTGTGACTCCTTGACTCATTGTAGGAATGGGCCTGGTTAGAGGCCAGCAAAAGGTAATGAGAGACATTGATTCGGCTCATTTGGAACAGGCAGCAGCTGCTGACAGATTAAAAGATTTGTAAAAACTATTAGTCAGTTTCAATTAGCTGAGTACTTCTGAGAAAAAGCTTTAGGGAATTTCTCATATTATGTTATCTTGAGAATGAGTTACAGGTAATCTGATTTTATCATAAATGCAAAGATTAATTTCTGTGTTTGAGTTAAAACCCTACGCTTGATCAGATTTCTCTCCCCGACAACATCCAATGTAGCAAGATGATATAATGACCTTGAAAGTTTATCTTCACATATCAAATACTACTTGTAATGTAAGTGCTCCCACACACAGACCCTGTCTGTCCTCAACCCCACAATCCAGTGTTGCACCATCAAACCTGTCATTGAGGGCAAGCATTGGAGTTCTACCAATCTATGACTGTGACTGCTCCTGGAAAAAACACACCAGGTAGAAGAGCCATCATATAAATAGAATCTATCATTTATTTGAAAAACTGGGTATATTTAATACTTTTTAATATCAAAAAGGTTACAGATAATAACACTATCTATGTAACTATAACAATTTAATTAGTCTCTGTTTATCCTTTCTCTTGCCTCAGGGATCTGCCTTTTTTGCCTTTCCCGATGGGACAGGCGTGCTGTACACCTTGCAAGGAGCTGCCGATCCTCCTGTGGCAGAGAACACTATTGTGCATGACCTACCTGCTAAAACTCACCACACAGTGTTGCTCCCTGTGCACAACTGGCTCTCTAGGCAACAGGGGTAAACACTTAGTCGGGAACTATATACACTTGAGCTGCTCTTAAGTGATATCTCTCTCCTTAGCAGCTAAATCACCAACTAGTTTCAACTGTGTTGTCTAAACTGAGATGAACGCACAAAATTTTACATGTTGAAATTTTCTTGCAGAAAGTAAAAAGTAAAGTGTAGGAAATGATCCCAGTTAAGCAAAGCTTTTTCGGTGCTAATATAGAAATCCATAGTTCCTGGCAAATTATGCAACAGATGTATAACAGAGCCATGAGTGTCCTCATCTGTGTTCTCAGGTTCCTTGTACGTCTAGAGACAGTGAAGCCTGACAAGCCAGATGCTACAGTGTCCCTCAAGGAAATCAAGTTTATTGATGTCCCTGCCCATGCTAAGAGGGACTACGAGACTTTTTTTTTGTTTTTGTTTTTGTTTTTTTTAACATACACAGAGCGACAGTATAACACCAAGGTTCACTCAAGCATACACATCCAGACTTGGATAACTATTTTTTTTTAGCCTTGTTCTCACATCATCCTTTTATCTTCATCCTTGGGTGACATTCATTAATGATGAGACAGGTGAGTATTTGTTCTACCTCGTTATCTTCAAAGGCAACATCTCCAGGAGTCCTGTCGACCAACAAGCTGGGGACACCTGTTCGTCAGGTGCCCTTGGCCACTATTGAAGTAGAGAACCCTCTGACCCAGACAGCCTGTCTTACTACTGAGTGCAAATGTCGTGGCATCATCGTCCAACTTCAGCCCAGTGTGCCAGGACAGTCCAAGGTAGATAATGAGTACATCTGCCATCACATTGAAAAAAACTGTGTGACTCTTATGGGCATAATGTGTGTGTCTTTTCTTTACAGGTTTTTTTGACTGTTCATTACATGCCTCTGCATCCAGGTGAGTCTACTGCCCGTCTAACTTTGTTCAGCAATGAGCTGGGCAACTTCGACTCAGAGCTCTGCCCCCACCACCAGAGCAATCTGTAGACTTCAATACTTGGGCAGCAGCCAGTCTGTCACTGTAATGTTTAACAACTACTCACGCTTCACAACCGAGTACTGCTGCAAGGTAAAAAGTGGAAAAACAATAGCCCTTTCTTCCCTTTCTGTACATTTATTCGAGCAACAGTACTGTACATGTGGTCAGTGTCAGCATTCATCACCGAGGCTTCCTTGTTATCTGCTCTCTGTAATTCGTCAACACAAAAAGTTGATTTACTTGCTCTCATGGAAACACCTTGTGTTATCTCTGTCCTACAGACTGACCGTCCGGCCTTTATTGTAGACAAGAATGCCAGCGCATTACCAGTTTTCCCTTCAGGCTCAAAGGCCAGCATGGAGGTCTGTTTCGAGCCTTATCAGCTGGGGTAAATGAGAGGCCAGCTAAGGCTGTCTTCAGTAATTGGTGGTGAATACATCTTTCCCCTACAAGGGTTCTGTCTCCCCACCCAAACCTCAAAGCCCGTTCAGCATCAAAGCCACTGGGAACGTCATTATCCCCTTCAAGAATGTGTTCCTGCAGACCACCATGTTCTCTCTTCTGGTAAAGAGCAAGTAGAATTTACAAAAGTCGGCACTGTAAGACAATCGGAACAAAGAGTGAAAGTTAAAAATGTCTTATCAACAAAGCTGAAGATGGTTACAACCTTCTAAAACAAACAGCCTGCAGGCAGCCAATACACTTATTAAAAATAGGGATGCTTTACTATGGCTTATTTCCTTTAAATATTTACACCGGGTTCATTGCCAGCATTGCCTACACAGCAAGATGATTTAAATTTAGCCTAGAACAGATTGCAGTGTGCAGAGTGGTGCAACCTGGCTTATGTTTAAACAAATTGTACTCTTGCTTGTCTTAGATGCAGCTTTCACATCTTCAGCATCTATAAAATGTTTCGATTCAATCTATGTTTCATTTACACGTCTCTTATTCAGATTTGATGTAACTTGAACCCTGCTCATGTCTAGGTTGACAACTCCCATTTGACTGTCAAAAGAGGTCGCAACATTCAATCCGAAGAGACCCAAAAAATCCTGGTGTCATTTGAGGTTCCTCCAGACGGCTCTCCAGGACCGGATGATCTGATATCCTTGTGTTGGTGTTGTTCCCAGATCATCATGAAAATGTTGTGCCAGGTTCAACATTGCAAGTGACCAATCACATTATTGTGACGTTATTCTTTTGCGCACCAATCCATTTGTGCATTTATGAAATTCCAATGTTGCAAGGACAATATCAATTCTGCTTAGCGTTTATTAAAGGGTTAGGGTTAGGGTCAGGGTTAGGGTCCGTTGATCGGCGGACAAAGGCGGTTTCTCGCAGCTTAAGTACAGTTTTTTGTTTTACGCCGGTTTTTCCCGAAGTCGCAAAAGTATGACATCACAACATTCTGATTGGTCACTTGCAATGTTGATCCTGGAACAACCTTTAGTATGATGATCTGGGAACAACACCAACACGAGGATATCAGATCGTGCCTCCAGGACCATGGTCAGGCAGCTTGATCATCTCCAGTCGGCACCCTGAGGGCCACAGGAGGCCCTACTCATGGGTTTATTATCTGAAGGGTATTAAGTTATCTAAGAGACATGTGCACATGCAGAGAGATTGACTATAGATGTAAACATGAATGCACTTAAGAAATTAGGCCTTCATTTCTGGATGTTCATATGTTTTGTTATTTTTCTGTAGAATGTTACTCATTTAATTGCCAGAATGTGTTGTGTATTTGTGTGATTTAAATAATTAGCTGTCACAAATCTGTTGGTTAATATTTAATAATTAACTCAATACATCCTGCATATAAAACTTGCCCACGCACGTCACTGCACATTTCTTACCACATGGGGGCAATCGTGTCAAGTGATTGACCCTTTCTTATGTTCCAGCGATGGGGCAAGATGTACAACATACCTGACTTTACTTCCTTGTGGTAATCGCGTTAACCTGTTTGTTAACTTTGCATTGTGACTGAATTCATCCAGACTGCCCTGCGTGCTGTTAAACACATGGTACATTACGGGGAAGACAACAGTACAGCGGAAAGGGCAAAGCTGGGGGAGTCGCTCATTACCAAAGGTTAGAGCTGTCACATAACACTGATCCGCTAATGACTCCTTTTTACTCCATGAGGAAAATCCTCTGATCCACCCATTGCCACACATGACTGGTGGCCCACACCTCCTGTTGTCACTGTGGAAGGAATAAACTGCCACGATCTCCAGTCAGATTCAGATACTTCAAAGTGATCTGCAACTTTGCTATTTTACAACACCATGAAAAATAGTCCCGTGTTTTTACACTGTAGTAAGAAAAGTATTAGCACTGGAGGCGAGACATTTTGGCACTTGTAAATATGAAAGCGTTGATAATAACACTAAAATAAAAAAAGTGCAATAAACTGACTTAAATCTCCAAAGCTGTTAAATATCAGCGCCTACAAGCACGTATGGGTAGATAGGGTAGCTCTGTAGGGTGGGTGGATGTGATTTGGGGTGGGTGCTGTGATGTAAGAGGGGAGCTGGGGTGGGGGTTCTCTCTCCCCCATAGAGCGCAGCATGAGCGCTCCGCAGCAAAAGGATGTGTGAGCAGGCAGCGCGCTACTGTAGGGACGGAGTCCACAAACTGCTGAACAAAGAACAAGCCAAACTTCGAGCCCAAGAAAGCCGCGAGCAGCCGAACCCCGTAGCCGGTCAGGACAGCGAGTCCGCAACGGCAGCGCAGTCCGGAAACAGCGGCGCCCAGCCCGGTGGAATCGACGGGCTCGTCCGCTGGATCGTCACCAAAATGAGCGACAACAAGAACATCTCCAGCCGGGAGTACGCCTCCAGTAAGGAGGAGGTGGCCGTGGCTCAGGAGCAGTTCTTCGCTCCGGAACCGCGGAGAGGCATCTCCGTTATTTTGGATGTGAGTATGGAAATGCACCGGTTTGGCGGGTGCAGGGCGGGTGGGTGCTGGGGATGAAGACATCCAGCGCGTACGGACCGGTGCAGTGCGCACTTACGCGCAGATACTCGTGGCTTGGTAGAGTAGGCGGAAGATTTGACACTTTGGTGATGAATGTGGAAGCCCGGGAGCAACCTCAACGCGCTGAGCTCAGTTTCCATATCTTTCCTGAATGACCCATCCAAAAAATTCACTTTTATTGCATCTTATTAAGCAATATTCTCTTATGCGTCTTTGTTCACCTCTTCATCACCAATAAAAGTCATGCATTTATAGTAGAGAGGCAGCTTTACTTTTACTCCTGGCTTTACTGTCAGTCCAACGTGCAGTAGCTACGCTCACACCAATTTTATGACTGCTATTTAATTATTCATGAGAAAGTCTTACTACCATATTGTTATTGATCCATTCCCTACAGCCACTGCTTAGTATTCTCACTCCCGATGTAATACATTTCTGTTATCAGACAGCTAATAACTGAGCAGCCTTCCTGCATTAAAAGTGGCACTTAGCGCAGTGCTGATTTGGGTCAACTCATCAATACTATTGGGTTACTTTTCATGTTGGCGGCTGTAAATGTTTCCCCAGGAGATCTGATGATGCTGCTTTATTAGGGTAAAAAAAAAGAGAGAAAGTAGTTCAGCTTCTGCAAAATCCTGACCCAGACCTAAATAATCTGATAGGGTGGTAAAGAAAGGGGTCCATGGAAAACTAATTATGATCAAGACCAGTACACCAATGTATCCTAGTACCCTAGTAAACTCATTCTGTCTGTGTTTGTGTGTAAAGGATGTTGTGAGGGGTGTAACCTAGTTTGCTGCGTCTTTGAGCCAAGCAACTGTCCGCTAAGACAGATGTTACAGTAAAAGTGTTTGTAAGTGAACAAGCAAACAAAAAACTGTGCTGCAGTCATATCTATATTTGAGGAGAGCTTCGTTTTCATTGTATATGCATGTATGTGTTCATATTTCATTTTCTGATTAAAGGTCCTGTTGGATTGCTTCATTTTTTGCGGTGTTTTTTTACCCTCTCACTCCCTGTTAGAAATGTGCCATACTCTCTCAGAGTGGCTGACTTCCTGATATCAGCTGTGAACTCATTCTGGAATTTTCTCTTGAGCCCTCTGCAACGGCTTCAACTTTGAAATCTTAATCGTTTCTTCATTTTCCAATATTATTGACTCCAGCGTTATTATTGTGGTGAACAAGTCGAGACCAAGAGGTTTGAGTGATTGCTCTGCACGTGCGCATGTGCCTGCGGGCAGCGCTTCCCTCATTAGATCCTCAGCCTGCTTGTTTTTCCTTTACTGTTCAAGTCTTCGTCTGCATCTTAACCCCACTGTACCTTTCTCGCTATTCATTAAATTCCTTTCATCCTTTGTCTCTTCCTTTTCCTTCCCTTCTCTCCTCACCTAATTTCCTCCATATCATTCTTGCCCTCCCCCCCTTCCCAGAAACATACATTCTTAATAAGGTTAGAGATGGATGCAACACTCTCCTCTGCCTCTGTCTTCTTTTTCTATTTTGCCGGATCTTCTCTCCTCTGCTGTCGCTCGTTTTCTTCTCACTCTGTGTTTCTGTTACGACTCTTTACAAAAACACACAAACGCGCACGCACACACCGCCTCTTCATCGCAACACTTTGCCTCCTCTCCAAGCTTGTTTGTTTCCAGTAGCTCCAGAGTTGGCTCCTTTTCTGTGGAGTTGAGTGCACCCCAGGGTGCAGCCGGAAAGCAGAACAATGCAGAGCAGCTTGTCATTTGGAACGCCACTCCTCTCAGCAGTTAATGATTTTCTCTTTGGCCTGTTGAGATGGCTGCAAATGCTGTGTGAATGCACCACTTATTTAGAGTTTATGTTCTCCTCATGCTTGTAGGTGCAATAATCTATATTCCAGTTTATGCACTAAAAAGTGGGACCTTTTCTCAAGTTTTCAAATTGCATTCATGATTATTGATCACACTATTTAGTTTCCTTTAAAATTAAGGCTGCAACTAACTGTAAACTCATTATTTGTTCCACTAAGTCTACAAATCATTTAATGGATTGATTAACATTTATAATTTTCTAGCTAATGTGAGAAAATATGCTAAATAGGATAAGGAAAAGCATAAAATCCTCGCATTATAGCACCAGGAAACAGAGAACGGCTGTCATTTTTTGCTTCAAAAATAGCCAGACCATGAAGAAATCAAAATGGTTGCTCATCCATTTTAATACATTCTGATTTAAACAGTGAAATTTTTCTTTTGACATTTACATAAAGCGTTATTGGAGAAAGTATGAAGTAAGTCTAGAACTTTCCTGGCAGTTGCAAAGGTTATTGCAGAAGGACATTTATAAATATTTCTGCAGGTCTGTTCTCAAATGTGATTAAAAGAAATATGCCTACTTCACACATTCAAAACCCATCCACATAATGCATGGTGTAAGTTAAGATTAAACATGGACAAAATTTCAAATCACGAGGTCAGATTATGGGCAACTAATGACTGTAATCCAAAAGCCAGGCTTCAGATCTCCCTGAAAACTCAGTTTTTTCTACTCCATATATCTAGATATATGATATCCATATGATATCAGTGAGAGCTTCCATCCCCGATTTGTTCATTTGAGGGATATAAATCTTGCTGTGAGGGGCAGCCATTCAAAAGAAAGTCATTCATTTTATTTTAGTGAGTGTTTGAACACGGGAGCTTTAGGCTAGAATTAAATTTTTAAAAAGAGGATTAAAAAAAAACCCAATTGTGCATGCAGTTGCGACTACTGCAGAGTCAAGAATAAAGATATGAAGCTGGAAATGAACATAACAGGTCCTTTTAACATCTATCTTTTCTTGTCTCTCTCAGCCAATGTGGATACCTTTGAAAATGAGTCCCTATTCTCCCAGTAAAAGCACTTTCCTCCTACAGAATCAGTTTCCTTTCCTTCCGTATGTTTTAGTAGTTATAGTTTCTAACAAAACGTGCCTTAAAAATTTGGTTATGTTTCTCACTGTCAGAATTAATAATAATGTCTTCTTCTTTTCTGTCTTGCCTGCCCTATTTCATTGTTTGTGCCTCCCTCACCGCATCTCCCTCTGTGTTTTTCAATTCGTCGCTGTGCTGAATTCTGGCACTCCTCAGTATGATCGCTTCATATCGCACTCTGAAACGCTGATGAGAGTACCAGTCCTGACATAGGGAAAGGAGCTTTCACTCAAGCTATAAATTAGCTGACTGTGATGCACAAACACACAGCAAGTAATCATCAATCAGCTACAGATCAGTGACTTCGTTTTGTGGTGTCTGCATGTTTTCATCTTCTTACGCACTAATAAACTTTTCACTTCTGCGGCTCTTAACAAACCCTTATCGCACACCACTGCACCTTATCTGGCTTTAGACACGTTTTATTTCAAAGTGTGTTTGCGTGCCAGATCCAGCCTTTGTGTGGATTCAGTGTATGGCCTGCAGAGCTCTCTTATAATGGCCGTGCTGGAAGTAAAAGTCAAAACACTGACTGGTAGACTGATTATTTCTATTACCAGTTATTCGCCGTCTGGATTCTGTTCTGCTGCAGAGAGAGCAGCTCACTTACTCACTTTAGAATAACTGCTTTTGCTTATGTTTCCACAATTCAGCAGAGTTTTGGTTTTCATTCATTTTTTCCAGACTCGTGTAATGTTATCTGTTCACTAGCTGAACAAATGGAAATCATGGTCCCAGTCTTATCTTTTGCATGTAGATTACGGCACTGAAGACTGGCCAAAAAACAGATTTTGTTCAAAATGTTGTTACAATGAAAATAATGATTTATTTCCTTTCTTCATAATTTTTTTAAAATAAAAATATTTATGGACCTTCATCATCATTGTTGTATGATTTATTGACCAGAAATTAGTTTTCTGGATTCACAACGACCTCGACCTTGATATTCATTTAAAGCAATTTCAGTAATTTTCAGGAAAATTCCAGTGCATTCCTCAGGGTTCAGTACTGGGCCCTGTTCTCTTTTGTGTGTAATGCTTCCACTGAATACCATAGTTTAGAAATTGTTTTTTAATTGATTTGTTGCATTGACTCGCAAATAGTTTAGAATTGAAATGGTCCAGTGTTCCTGTTTATCCTCATGCAAATTACTGCAGACACAATTACTCTTACTGACGTCATTGTTTTGCTTTCTGTTCACAGATTTTCAGAAGAGCTGACAAAGATGGTAAGTGGAATTATGCCATTAACATAACCTGACTTATTGTCTTACATATAGCATGCAATATTTGTCGACTTCCCTGCATTTTTGATTCCTTTGACTGTACCAGTTATAACAAAGTCCTTCTCTTACCATTTGGCAGTCATCTTATTTAAGAAGGGATTTTGAAGTATAAACTAAATAAGCACCACTGAGTTCTGATTAAAACTGCTTAAAATGTTTGCTGACTTTCCCCCCAAATAATATTTAAAAAGTTTTTTTTTCTCATTGAAAGTTACATTTTATTGAATTTCCCTACAGATTTCAATTCAGGATTCTACTCATTGTTTTTGTTGCAATGAAAGTCAAGAAGCAATGAAATATCCATTGTATGACCTCAAAAATGCTGCTGTCCACTCTATCTTATTTTCAAATAGTTTGCATCAGCAGTTTTGTTCCCGGGGTGAACAAAAATGGATTGAACTGATAGTGGGAACAACCTGTTCCTGAATTATTTTGTCCTGCTCACACAACAGCGCCTTGAGATTTTCTCGGTCTGAAGCCTTTTGTACACCAGGAAAGTGGCAAACCCTGTCTGCCTGCTGTCTGAGCTGCAGCAATATTTTTAGCATTTTGGGATATTAAAGCGCTTTCTGAGGGGAAGTTTATTTTACTGTGTAGCTTTGCCAGTGAGCAGTTTGTTTATGCCCTGTGGCATCACATGCACTGCTTTCTTCCTCTTCATTTTGATCTCTTCTTTTTCTGTTTTATGTATCTCATCCCCTTCTTCCATGCCCGTTTTATCCTATCGCTGTGTTGTTGGCAAAAAGAATTGAACTAATGAGGAAACAGCATAAAAAGTTTAGCTTTTAATAGCAGCCAGATGGCCATTTGCTCTTCCAGTATATGTGTGTGTATGTGTGGGAGGGAAGTGGGGGGTTTCTCTGTCATCTGAGCCGATTATTCATTTGTCTTCACCCTAGCATATCCGTTTATTTATGTATAGATTGGTGTTAACTGCCATGATTTCTGGTGTCAGAAACAGTTTTGCCTGTGGCATCAGCTGTCAACATTTTAAATGCTCGCACTGCTTAATTACCAACTGCTCTGATACAGAGCGGCATTTAACGCATGTTTACATTTGCAGTTAACACTGATTTTATCCTGAGCACAGAAATTGTTTTAGCCATTTAGCAGCTATTTTTCCATCACAAACAGTCTGCGGCAACTTTGTGATGTTGCAGCTCCAAACACACACACACTCTGCAAATGTCTGTAAAGAGGCAGAAGTGGGGGGGTGTTGGGGAAGTTGCTGCAGTACCAGAGAAGAGTCGGGAACAAAGATGTTGAGTGGTTGTTGTTCAGGATAAATGTTATCTGATGTATGGAATACAGGTTAGAGACAAAAAAACAGTAAGCTCAGGAACAGCTATTTTTAGCCTTCCTCCTCTCTCCTGCGAGAAGAACAGGGAACTGTTTTAACAAGTGTGAGAGAAGAGAGATGCTAATGGAGAAAGGAGGAAACTGTTGGATTACAAAAGAAGGTGCAGGGACAGAGAAATTGACATAAGGAGAGGCGGGGGGCAGAGTCTAAAAAGAAGAGGAGCAGAGAAAAGTGAATAAGGAGAGGACTGAGGGAATATGGATCATATGTCTCGCAACATGGCAGTAATTGAGCTTCAATTTGCTGTATTCTGTCTTTAAATTCATAGTGCAGAGTTCACAGCTGGTATCTCTGCCCCCAAGCTGCAGAAGTTGCTACAAGCTGGGTAGTGTGTGTGTGTGCACGTGTGTGTTATGTTTTATGCATCCAAATCTACGGTAAATACAAGCACTAGTGAGTAACTTTTGTGTTTGTTAATGTATAATATGAGCATGTGTGCATCAGTATGCGTAAGCCTGTTTAGAAGTGCTGTTTATTTATGTGTGTGTGAGTAAGTGTGTGTGTGGCATTATCAGGGCTGACACACAGGCATTGTTATGCAGTCGGTGGAGTGTTTCAGCAGCCAATAAGGCTCTGAAATAGTTACATCATTTGACAGCTCTTAGTTCACTTTTTTGCACTTGCAGCAGCACCTTTAATATGCCATCAGACTGCTGCAGTTTAGACTGTGAAATAGAAATGTTATGAAATAGTAACCCAGGGACGCTGTTTTAATCAGGTATTGTCTGTATTTGCTCACTTAATGACATTTCGATTTGTAGCACAGGGGGGGGGAGGAGTCAACTAATTTAATACACAAGTTAATTAAACTTGAAATTTGTAAAAAAAAAACAAAAAAACAAAACAAAAAACAAACATGTATTCAAACATATTTTTAACCTCCATGATTTACCTTTTACCTTCTTGTTTGATTAACTGTAGGTTTGATGAAATCCTGGAACTGTGTTATAGAAACAAAGCAGTTAGATTACACAGTCAACTCTATTTTTCTTAAACCTGGTCCTTACCCTAAATATCATAGTTATAATACAGTTAAAACAGAGATTGACGACATTTCTGTACTTTGGTCTCTGCACCATTGAAGTTGAATATTAACTAGAACTAGGCCTTCATCTTCTGACTTTTGTTTCTGAGAGACCCTCATTTAACCCTCTCAGGCTCAAATTAAACTTTCTGTTGCTAATGCACAACCAAGTCCTGCAGTGGTACTTCTGAGTAAAAGAAACTCATAAAATATGTATGTGGGGTAATCAGGTTGTTAGTTTTTAACTGTTGCAAATCGGCAACGCCTGCCTCGAGAGGGTTAAAATCTAGTTTATACGAAACTCACTTGTTGGAACCTGTTGTTGTTTTTTTCTGGTGAATTAATGAACACACAGTGAACCAGTGGTAAGACACAATCAGTCCATCCATCCAATTATAGTGCACACTGTGAAGCCGGAACCATTCAGAACATGTCATTTAATATTTAATAAAATGCTTTAAGAATGTTTGATCATTTTCAGAACTTAAGGTCTTGGTTGAGTTGACTGATTCCCAATGTTTTGCTTAACCAGCTCATCAAATGAGTTTATAAGCTTCAGTCACACAGAGACCGATTCATGACCACCCGGCAGCCCCTGGTCGCTTGGGAACAATGTGTATTCTCTGGCTAGCTGGCAGAGGAGGGTGCGACCTGAACAAAACCTCCTTGTGATTGCTTCGGTTCCTAGCAGATTGCTGTGGTCAACGGTAATTTGCGAATCAGGCACTGCAAACACTTGCTAACTAAACACTAAATGGCACAAAAACTCCCAGACATCGCAGTGATTCCTGCTGTATACATTCTGCATTGGTAGTAGGAGGCAGCACGGTGGTTAGCACTGTTAGCCTCATATCAAGGAGGTACTGGGTTTGAATCCACCATTTGGCCAAGGCCTTTCTCTGTGGAGTTTACATATTCTGCCTTTGTCTGCATGCATGTCTGCATCCCTGAATACTCAGACTTCTTCCCACAGTCCAAGGACATGCACTTAGTATGGTCAGGTTAACTGGTGATTCTAAATTGCCCACAGAAAAAAATATTTTCTACCTCATACCTTACCTTCTACCAGCTGGACATTGGGTCAAATTTTTTTAACCAGCCCTTTAAATCCCTCTTTTGCCACCATGCAACCACATCATGATTTCCATGTTTTCTTTGCCCTTCTTAAAATATGGAGTGCAAATAGCAATTGCAAGTAGTAAATGCACCTAGCGAGTGCTAGCACATGGTGGAATCATTTGTTTACATTTGGGCTACTCGTATCTCCTCTTTTGAAGCCTGGTTGTACTTGATAGTGATGAAAACATTTTTGTTGTTTCCATTTTTATCAGGAACTATTTTCTTGCACATTTGTAAAAACTGCTGTGCTTTGTTAGAGGTTGCTATCTTTTTAGGTACTGAATCATCATTGGAGGCTGACATCTCTTGCTGTCAGACATTGCTGGGCTTGAATCGTTGTTAAGTGCATTGGAAACTTAAATGCACGGTGTTGCTATAGCAATGATATTGCATTATGACATTTTTATATATCACCTAAAAATGTATACCAGTATTACATTAGAGAATATGATATGGCACAGACCTAGTTGTCATTTAGGTTTATTTTCTATTGTTGGGTGTTTGATCGTGAATTATGTAAAAACCTTAAAAGACTGTAGAAGTGTCAGGAATGTGTGCAGAACAGCATGTACACTCATCTTTCTTTGTCCTTCTTCAAGCTCTTCGACCGCTCAGGAGAAGTTTAATCAGACATTGTAAATGACAGCACCTGTGTAGATAAAACCATGGGCACGTCACCTGATTTAATTAAGGAAAAAACCTCTTTCATGACACTTTGACGCTTGGATACATAAACTAGTGAAACATGGAGGAGTTTTGTGTATGTGCTCTCAGCATTTAGCTGTTTTAGGGTTGTTGTTTTTTTTCTCGCCTCGTGACTCATCAGCCATCTGCTAATTATCACAGTGTTTGACATAAAGACAGAAAGCAGAAGGAGTTTAGGGAGGCTTGTTTATCTGTGCTGTCAAGGCTAGACAGAATTACAACATTACAGCTTAAAGCAAATAGAAGGGTGCAGCTGCTCAGTGTGGCCAAACATAGTTGCATTAATTAAAGTGACTTCTTCATTTTGTTGGTATTTTGCTTGGAGAACCTAGTTTTCCCTGGCGTTGCACATCACCTCCTCCTGTCAGACCACCTGTGGATCTATTCTAAATTTTCTGTCTCTTCGCTACTTTTTCTGTCATTGTAGCTGAATAGAAATCAAGCTCATTTGGGGAACCTGACACTGACACTTCAACCTTCGTGAAAGCTGAATTTGCTTGTTAGCGATTTGGTAAATCAGCAGACCATCTGCCAGCTAATAAGACTTTTTTTTCTCCTATGAATTAAAAACACACTATTTTAAATGATTTGTGCTCAGCGTTCAGTTTTAACGGGAATCAAGTCAAAGAAAAAGCATGATCACCATTTCATGAATACCTCAGTGTTTGTATGTGATAAGAGATGATTGGTTGTATTATTCATTTCACTGCTACTTCATAAAGCACTTCATTAGGGACACTTGGACAATCTACTGCAATTATAAATATTAAGATTACGTTTTTATTGACATGAATTGCCGATCCTTGCAGAACAGGTCCCATATTGATCCCTGATTAATTAATTTTCTAATTAAGTCTCACATAGGATTTTAATAAGTGGTGCTGAAGGTCCTACAGTGTCTTTTTACTTTGCATGCTTAAGGCCTATCAACTTCTCATTAGTCATCATAATCGATTAAAACTGGTCTTTCCTCTTTGCAAACTTTCCATCTTTGCAAAAAAAAATTTTTGACAGCACTCATTGGATGGATCAAAATTTAGACCAATGGGGAAGTCTGAGGAACTCAGTGAAGATCTAAGGAGAACTGTAGCATTTACACAAGGAGATTCCAGGAGCATCATCTCAAACAGTTGTACTTAAATCCAAATTCTTTGAATGTGTAACCACTTTGCCAAGGTCTGGAAGAAGACCCAAAGTGTCACCTGAGGAAAGTGATTAGGATGTTTAGGAATAGACCAGAGACCACCAAGCCTCAAGATAGACATGAACTAGAAACTGCTGGAACACCAGCGTCACTGCATAGAGTGATGCTGGGTTTTTATGTGGCCATAGACTGGTTGTTGGATGTTGACAAAGAAGAAAGCCCCAGTTCCTGAAAATGTGGAGAAAAGCTTTATGGACACATAAGATAAAGATTGAGCTATCCGGACACAATGACACGAGGTATGTCAGAAGGAATAAAGGTGAGGCTTTCAGACCTAACAACACTGTACCTGTGGTGTTTTGGAGCTGTCTTGTTGCAGGGTTACTGGTACAATTCACAAAGTGGATGGAATAATGATCACCTCCAAATTTTCCAGCTTTATCTCAGATCAACTGCTAGGACACAGTTGGGTGTTCCAACAGGAAAATGATCCCAAATGCACAATAAAAATGGTTTTGGGGATTGATAAAGCAACCTAACATTGAGCTTCTGTAATGGTCTTCTCAAAGCCCTGACCGAAACCCTATTGAAAGTTTATGGGCAATGCTTAAAAGCTAGGTCAGTGCAAGAAATCCATCCATCCATCCTTAGTTTCTTCCTTCCTCTTATCCAATTGAGGATCGCAGCAGGGCACCAAATTAAATGAACATCTTACAAGAAGAGTGATCACACATCCAGTCAGAATTATGCCAGAAGCTTATTGATGGCTACAAAAGAATCTGGTTGAGGTGCAATTTGTGAAGGGACAGAGACATCCAAGAGTTCAAAGAAACCAGTAAAAGACCCAAATCTCCAAGACATTCATGCCCATAAACTATATATAAACTTCTGACCACAACTGTATGTGTTCTTAATAAAGCATATATCAAGATGGATGTTTGTAACTCATTCTCCAATGGCTTGTTCGACAAATTTGAGCTATAAACTTCTTTCCATATTGTTCTTGATACCTTTTTGTTCTTGAGTAATCTTGACTCTTAAGCATGAGACAAGTTTTCAGTTTTACATTTTTACAGGTTCTTTGGTTGGACTTGGGTTAGAAAGTAATTTTGGTTTAGGTTTAGAGACACCCTTTAATGATTTTTAGTATGTTAAAAAGCTACATTTACCATGACATTTGTGTTGCTATGGTAAAGTGACAGTATGTAGATTGCAGAACCACATGTCGCAGCAATAACCTGAAGTCTTTTACATTGCCCTGCTTAAGATCCCACCACCAAATTTCACTCAGGTTGAGGTCTGGACTTTTCCTGGGCCATTGCAACAGCTTGATTCCTGGGGTGTGCTTGGGATAGTTTTCAAGACATAATTTGCACCAAGCTTTAGCTCTTGGACAAATGGCTTCACATTTGACTATAGAATAATTTGGTATACAAGAGAGTTCATGGACAACTCAATGACTGCAAGGTGTCCATGTCCCTTGGCTGCAAAACAAGCCCAAATCATCACCCCTCTGCTTGAGAGTACAAGGTGTTTGTGCTGATATACTGTATTTGGTTTTTGCCAAACAATGGGACATCTCCACTCTTGTATGTCCTACGACATTGTTTAAGAAGTGTTTTGGTTTATTCGAGTCCTGCTTTGCAAACCTAGACCATGTTGCCATTTCCTTTTTGGAAGAAGAGACTTTCGCCTGGCAATCCTTCCAAACAAGTCTTACTTGTTAAGTCTTGTACAGTCATGAACCTTAACATTTTTCATGCTAATGGGCCTGTAGAGCTGTAGCTCTTTTTATTATTTTTTATTTTTTACAATTTTCTGAGCATTGCGTGGCCTTGGGATAAATTTGCTGAAACGTCAGTTCTCAAATTGTAGCTTTCCTGTGGAAGCTAAAAATCAGATTATTTTTATTATGTTCTAAACAAAATCTTAAAACTGAAGAGAGTGTGCTTTATAGTACTACAGCTGCAGAAAGTGGAAGAGTGCGATATGTATGGGAATGACAAGCAACATTCAAACTGGATGGTTTTCTTGCTGTTATCATATTGCCAGTTTAGTGGTTTTAACAACTAAAGCAATCACAACAAAATGTTATTTGAAAATTAAATATATTATCTGTCTTACTATATACTTTAAACAAAACTAGGTCTATAAGTAACACTGAAGTTTTAAAGTTGGCATCGATTTCTGGCAGACTTGACAAACATGTGGTTTTTTTAATCAAAATGTAGTGAAATATTAGAAAAAACATGTTTGTTCAAAGTTTCAGTGCAACAGTTAGTTTGATAATCTTACATTCAGACTGAGTGAATAGCAATTTAAAAAAAATTAACATTTGAAGTGCTTTTTCTTCATTTCTGTGAGGTATTTATATCTATAATTTTCTGTCTGATGAGCGTAGCTCTAGTCTCTCACAGATTTGTGGCACAGCTGCCAAGACTTTACAGGCTCACAGAGAGGAAAATGTGGGTGAGACTGGAGGGAAATTAATAATAAGTAACGATCAAACAGACCAAAATAGTGGGAAGGAAGAAAAGTTTGAAACAAGAATTGAAAGAAAACATTGCAACAGTCTGAGAAGGTGTCAAAGGAGGAGGAATTTAAATACGTGGAGGGAAGATGAGGACAGGGGTTTGGGTGAAGTATTGCTGGGGGTATAATGAAAAGAGGAAAAGCAAGACATAAGTCAGTCAGACAAACTGACAGGTGGCAGACATGAGGGAGAGGCAGGAGTGAGCGATGAGGCAGTGCAGACAAAAAGTATTATGGCTCTGTACGAAGCATTTAATTCATGGGTTATTCAGCAGGAGCTGGCTGATTTCCTGCAAGTACACAGGTCCTGAAAAGAGGACAGAGGGAGCGCATCTCTGCTAGCTGTCGAACCTTTTTCAGGCTTAACATCTTCGGGTATTTTGACATGTAGTCTCTTTTTCCACTTTCTGAATTAAAACCACCGGTCACTTCAGTTACGAAGGGACGGTAACTGCGGGAAATTCGGTGTGATCTGGCTGGAGTGTTTGCACACGAGTAAGTCGGTCAAATATTCTCAGGCCATCTTTCTCTGCATTTAATGCATTGCAGAGACAAGGAGGATAATGAGAGTGGTATTGATCTGCTCATCTAATTTGCCACCAGCATATAAACGTATTTCTCAAAATGTCAAACTATTTAAATTGAAATGTCATCATTATTTTTAACTTTGACAGAGTTGTGTGCTTATTGGTTGCTTGTTTCATTGGCCGACAGCCAACCGGCCAATCATTCACCCAGCCCCCAGCTGAGCTGAGGCTTTTCAGCATACGGACTTCATATTGACCAACTGGTCCTCAGTTTGTGTTCGGTTAGCGAGAAAGCTTCTCTACCACTCTGAAACCCCACAGAGAAAGATAAGTCAAACCTCCACACAGTAGCAGTGTCGCTCATTAAGTTGTAGCAACATTAGGAGTCGTGTAGATTCATCAAAGACTATAAAATCCTAAATTTAATCCAAAACCTATTCTTAACAGAAATGTATTAAAAATGGTATTTTTTTTAAATTAATGGTATAGCTAGGATTAATAAGGATTAGTAAACTGATAATAAGGGGACTATTTTTTGTTTTTTTACACTTCTCTGGGTAGTTTAGGTGCTAGAAACAGTTCTCTAATTGCATCTCCGATGAGAATGAAGTTTCATTTTAACAGCAGAATCTTAAATGTTTTGCATGCCATTTATCAAAATTACTAGTTAGAAAGCAAAAGTGGGGAAGCACTGGAGCAGAATCTGCCTGTAGACGCTGCAGCTCTTCATTTAGCCAGTCAGTCAGAATGGTGTCATGTGTATCTAATTACCTGCAGTCTTTAATCACTGACACTGTTGCTAACAAGCCCCAGAGTGCCGCACGCTGAGGGAGACAGACGGATGAGAGAACAGAGAGGGGAAGTTGTGTCAGAGCAGCGAAAGGAAATAAAAAGATTTGCCATCACTCTCCAGTTTTCTCTCGGCTTCAATTAGACGTTCCTTATGTAATAACTGCGAGTTGTAGATGCTAAATATGCTGGTGTTGCTACTGTCAGAGCTCTTAATAAAAAGCTCTTCCTTATTGTTGGAAACCGAAACATGTGAAGTTTATCAGCTCTGAGACATCACCTCAGCATTATTTTATCTAATAAAACCAAACAAAGCAAAATGCATGTCTTTGTGACTCCTCAGTGTTGTTATTGGCTGTAGGGGCATTCAAGACTGGAGGTTTTCTTCTACCACACTCATCTCAGTATTCCAGTGTGTGTACTGGCTCCAGGGTTATGGATGGGTGGCTGGCTCTTCTGAAGTTGCTTAATTAAAAGTCTGGATATGAGTTTCAGCACCATACAGTCTGTGGCTTACAGTACTGCACTTCAGCAGTGCCATACTTTTGTTTTCCATTTGTGTGTATCCGAAGACATTTGATTAGTGTGAAGTCTGTAAAATGCCTTGTGTAATTACAGTAAAACAAGTGTATGGGCTTGGCTCGCTCGGTTTGAAACATGCTGCTCAATGCTGGAGCAGGATTTTTAGTTTACAGTGGAATATGCGCTCCCGAAATACAAGATTTTCTATTGGGGCTTGTCATCTTTGGGCAGACCCCAGCTCCCCAGATCCCGTTCTTTAGGCACCTACACACTGTGAGATTTTATCAGACTCGTAAGTTAATTGCATGCCTTGCTGTGCTACACGGAGCCAAGAAACTCGGGTAATATATACTCTTTGGCGCATGTAGGCTGCACAACAATACTACTTATTCAAAGCCAAGACAAATTGGTGTTATTTCTGGGAAGACACCAACTCGATATTTAGAATTAATATCCATCCAATCCTGGCTCAGTAAACTAGATCAGGTATTGGTGGCGATATAGATAACTCATAAAAACAAAACTTAACTCAATTTTCTTCTTTGTTGCAATCTCCAACATTTGATTTTGATTTCTTTCATTTATATCATTTAAGATTGTTTTGTCAAATTGAGCAGTGCACCATTTCACAGTCCTATTGGTCAGCAGGCTTTGGTTGCTTTCACATTGGTTGTCTTTTAGTTGGTAACATGGTGTATACCCAACTTCAACCGATGCTGAGCTGTATCTAGCAAGAGAGCAGATTTCTCATCTTTTATTTCTGTCAGATTATCTCTATTCTTTCTTTAAATATGAAAGGATCAAGTAGATTGAGTATACCAACTAAGGGACAACAGACAAAATCCGCCAAATCAAGTTAATCTGAATGTACATGGTCAAGGCATGTTGTTTACCACAAAGGGCATATGTATGTTTTTACAGTGCCCACAGCGGCAGATCCGAGTCAGTAAATGTTGTGATGGAGGAGTGAGCTAATGTGAAGGAAACAAAGTAAAAAGTCACCAACAGAAGAAGGAGACCAGAGAAGGAGGTCTGTGTGTCTTTGTTCACAGTCTTAGTCGCCTGGATTTGCATCAAAGGCTGTGAGTTAAGACGCCCTTTGAAGACGTTTTCCTCACCTGAAGCTTTCTGCCCTCTGCTGGGTTGGGATCAGTCCCCCTTCTTTTTTCCTTTTTCACCTGGAATATTTGTACAGTGCCAAAACTGCAGGAGCACAAAGCTGAAATGGAAACCTTTTAGCTACAGTAGAGCCTTTTTATGAAGATGCTTTTGTTATTATAGAAGTGGGGAGAATGGTGGGATTACATTTGCCCTTTCTTTTATGTAGCCATCTAAATTCTTCCTAACTCAAACAATAAATGAAAAACCTTTAAAAAACTACATGTTTAAACAAAGACCCATTAACTATCTCTCTCTCTCTCTCTCTCTCTCCACAATATACCATCTTTAAGATGTTGTACCTGTAATGAAATGATTCCATATTCAGAATGTTTTGCTTTGGATTATTTTTAGATTATTAACAGGATCTCTGTTACAAATGTAAGATACTTTGTACCCTGTGGTCTTTGTGGATTCTTTTAGTTGTGCCAAATAAGCCTGGTTGGCTACAATAACATCTGTCACTGTGGGCTTAAGTGGCGATATCATCTGAATTTCAGGAGTGGGACCACGCCTCATTCTATATATGCCCTCTTCACCAATACCTTCTGTTCTCATTTCCATACTCCACCGCCCAGGACCCACTGCCAGTCCCCTTCGAGGCCTTCCCCAAACCACAGCACCAGTTCACGGTCTCTCATCCATCATCGCTCATCGTAACTTAGGATGTGGTCCCAGCTAGTGAAACTCTATTAGAGAATTTGGGCACCAAGAGCATGGAGATTCTGTCATGTGCCTTCAATTTGTTTGAGCCAGTGTTTAATAACTCCCCTCTTCCTGTTCAAATGAACTATATAATCTTGAATTAAGCCTGTTTTGGACCATATTCATGTATAATATTGCACCATTTGAGATCACACCCTGCCTCTAACAACACCAGAACAAAGTAAAAATCCTGTATTCAACCCTTTAGAGGTCACGTGTGTTTCTTTTTGCCGCCATTTGATCCAAACAAAATCTTTTCCAGATACAGAGTTATGAGTTATATTTCTCTTCTTCTTTTTTCTCCTTGACCTTCAGGTGACTCCTTCCCTTCTTCTTTTTTTCTCTTCCTTCCACCTTTTCATTTAAACTGGGCCTTTGTGTTTTTGTGGCAGGGCTCCCTGACTGAGCTACATTTGGCAGCGTTGCTAAAACAAAGCTAAGCTGCCTGCAGGATAAGTGGGAATTCGCCTTTCTAGTTTCACCCCTGGTCCTTCCCCTAGTGTTACTGAGCCGTCTCGACTTATCTTTCAATATCCTTCCTTCTGCTTTACTCTGAGATAGCGTATCATCCAGCACCTGATGATGGATGTGTAATTATGTCTGCTCTACTTTTCTTTCCCCCTCTAGATCCTTCATTAATTACCTGATCTGATACAGGGAGCTAACAAACAAAAGGAAGGGCAGGCAGCAACTAAACTAAAGTCTGCTAGAGTAGCTTTGCATGATTTGCAGTTCCAAAAAATATTTGTCTCTGTTGCTTCTTGATGCAGACCCTCAATTCTCCAGTTCCTCCCTTTTTATCTGAAATAAGTCATTTTTAATTTCCCTTCCTTTAAGTCCCCTTTCCTGTGATTGGGTGCCCCTCTCAAACCCAGGGTTTGAACAGCAGTTGGGTGGGGTTTCTGTCCTCACAGCCAACGCTTTGTGTCTGAGATGACCATATCGGAGTTCTCTCATTCATATCATACAGAACCAAGAGAAGAAGAATGTGTTTAAAGCAAGTGTTTTTTAAAGCAGTCTGAAATCTGAGCTTTTGGCTCAGAGAGATTATATACTGACCTCATTATCTGAAACTTGATTGTGTTTATTACAAACATCCTGCATTGACACATTGTATAAATGACAGAAAGTTTAAAAAGGCATAATAGGTCCCTGCCAAACCAATCTAAATCACAGACTGGATTTTGATATTGCATCAACTTTAAGTGTAGTTAAACTGTATAAACCTGAATTTATATATTGATCATTTCTTATTCTCTATAAAATGCTGACTTTCTCCAATCACCTTGGATTATTGATTGATGTTACAAGAAATAGTGAGAAAAAACTAAAACCAAAGGCCAGTGAGATTATGAGTAATCAGGAAGACTGCAAAGCCTTTAATGAGTCAAACTTGATTCTCTGTTTAAGTGCCGGAGGTATGAGAAGCAATCATTGATTTACTGGTGTGACCTTTTCAACCATGCTCTCCCTCTGACACACATGCACTAACAAAGCTCCTCCTGAGAATATGCACAAACAGATTACACCCAGCGATTGTGTACGCGCCGGTTTGTATGTAATTCCCATGTGGAATGGGATGCGTGCAGAAAAGAGTGTTTATGTTTTTCTTCAATGAACTGGCAGCTTGCAGCCTATGTAGAGTCTCAGTGTTTTTATGTTTAGCACCCACCAGGATTAAAGATGTTTTATTCTGATTGTGGCTGAGGAGGCTTCCATATCCCACCCTGCGCACAACATGTCATTGACTGGACTAACTACTGTTATTTACTGGGATGAAAGCAAAGTCTGATTTAATGAAGTTTAATTATTAAGCCTATCAGCCCCACTTAACAACACATGTGCAATGTGCAGTGTTTGCACTGGCTGCACAGCTCAAACAGTCAAACGTGCCAAGAATAAAAATTTGCATCATGTTTTTTTCTTCTGGCTCTTGTGGCTCAGTCACATTAAAGTAAAAATACAATGGCAACCTCCTTGCAACTAGGAAAAATTGGTGGTTGTCCGGTGATTGCATTCAAATTCTTTTCCAATTACAAGTAGTTGTTGCAATTGCCTTCCAAGGTGAATCAAGAAGTTGCCTGGTAGGATGCGGCCTGTCTCTAAACAGTCACAGTCTGACTTAGACTGACTTGTGAACACTGTCACATTGATTGGTGAAGATTTGCAAAAAAATGCTGTCAACTTTATGTACCATTTTGGATCCAAAGAAACTGCGTCACTGTTTGTGGCAGGTTTTCTATGAAATATTTGGCTGGACTCTAAAAGTAACTAGCTTTTGATGAATGAATTTTGATGAAAATTTCCTATTATAATGTGTGTTTTTGTGTATGGAGTTTTATCACCATTAATTGTTGTATTGTCACATGTCATTGCCAACTTGACCAAGTCAGTCACAAACCGATAACAGACTAACTCTAACTTATTGTAATTTTATCACCATCACCAAAGTCAGCCAGCTGACTGCAAGTGGTTGCAGACATGGTCCCTGTTTCAAAGGCAACATTCACACATTGCACATGATTTTTTTGCAGTAGTGTTGGACATCTTCAGCCCTTGTTTTCCCTCTTGTGACTGAAGTTTCCAAGAGTTGGAGTCAAAGCCTCAGGGTCATGTCATGGATTTTAACAGGAAAGGTAATATAAAATCTGGCATTGTATTATCTTGCCAAGATAGCCCTTGTTGCTGGATTATACCATCAGAAGCAGCGGAAGCAGCTGCCACAGTGCTTGAAAAGTAAGGCGCCACATCATCAAAAAGCAGTCGGGTTGCCATGGTGAGCACAGCGATGGATGATTGGCAGTGCTCATGATCAAAAGACAAGCTGCGCAGTGTTAGTTCTCCAATGAGCTTCACTTCATATTGGGAGAGTTTCTCAGCGGCTGCTAATTTGTGACTTCTGCTCTCCTAATGAGCAACAGTTGGGAGCTGCCATTGAGGAGAGGTTGTGTGTACTCTGGTCAGTGTCCACACCATCTATGTGTGTGTATGTGGTTTTGGAAGAGCGGGGGTTTTCCGTGATGTGCCTTAAAGCACCAGGGGTGCAAAAGATATGACATTTACATGCCGGATAATTAACACTGTGACCTTGCAGGGTGTATTTGTCTGTATAATAACTGTGCCTAAAGCTTTCTCTCACTGATTATTTGGGGTCACAGAACTTTGCTTTATATTCTCATCACACTGTAATAAGTGCAGTGGGTCAATCTGTACAGTTGTGGTGAACTAAACTTAAAGATCAATAAACATTTCTATATGTTTATCACAAGTGAAAAAGCAAATGGTGCATATGCATTTACATGGAAATACAGCAGCTAACTAATGAGAGCCTTGTGACAGGTTCTCTGCCCTCTTAGCATTCTGTAATAAAGCACCCAGCAAGTGGTGTACCTCTGCTTACATCGAGGATACGGCAACCCTGGTTAGCACTCAGTTGCCCCTGGTTACAGCATCCCTCTGTTCTCTTCCCAAGCGGCTTTATGGTCTGCTGTTGCTATGACACCAAAGTTAACACCCCGTCTTCCCCCAAGACATTCCTCTGCAGCTGCTGGCCTTCAGTTTCTAATTCTCACTCAGGTGTCGCCTGCCACCTGAGGACACGCTGAGCATAGTGAAGAAATGCTCTTTTCTGAGAGCTGTTACTCAGTTTGTCACTTTGACTTAAATAGTTAACGCTGCAAAATATCGAGGTTCCTGACTTTGGTGATTCCCTGATGTTTCCTCTGCTGTTTCTATGAAGCTGGCAATCACCTCGGGATGAATTGTAATAATCTGACACCACCTTCAGGACTGGTTGTTCAGTTTGTCCAGTAGGTTTTTAATAAGTCCTGCAAAATGAGGACAACCTCCCATGTATTCATGCTAATTACCTCCACTCAGTAGGCTGTGATTTCTTTGTCTTATGCATGCCTGTTAACCAGGGGAAGACTAGGAGCTTGTAGGCAATTAAATATCAGGAGGGCTTGTGCCACCTCCTCCCTGCATGAAAAAACTACCAGATAGACTTTTAGAAGGAAATGCACATTAGGTTTTGGTATCTGTTCCTCAAGCACTACATTGCCATTTGGAATGACTTGTAATTGCATTAAATGGATAAAGCAAATTCCAAAGTTTCCTGTGACACTGAATGTTTTGCTTTGCTTTGTAATTTTTGCTTGTGATTTAATGGCAGAGAAAAACATTTTAGGCCACAAATTTGGGGCAAATGATCTTTGCACCCAGCCTCATAAAAGATCCAATGAGTTTGCTGATCTACTGTCCAACAATCAATAGTAAAGCCAAATGTTTAGTGAGGTTATATCTGACCAGAGTTAGTAAGCAAAAACTGCCTCACATCAACACTCAGCGTTGCCTTCAATATACAGCACGGCAGCATACTTGGTTAAGTGATCAAATATGTGTTAATTTAACACTCACAGAAGTCCATCTATTTCTGTTATATACAGTATGCTGCTAAAGCAAGTGTGATTCAAAGCTTAATAAATCATTAACAGTTTTTTTACATGGTTAAATAGATAAAGAAAAGCAATTTGTCCATGTATCAAAGTGGACTCAAGAAATAGGCCTGAGATTAGCATAGAAAGCTGCCTTAGGCCCATAACTATGCTATAGTTATGGCTGAAAACTTTTAGCAGCACTTCTTTGCAGTTTTTAGAATCTGCGTGCAGTATATGGAGCTATTTCACCAACACACCCGTATGACTCTGGCCTACACTATGCAATTTGTCTGTATTTGGTAAAGCTGTCTGCCTATTTTTTTTTTACTCTCATTGTTACCATCATTTCTGATTTACCCCTTTTCACACCTGCAGTGAGACTTCTGCCCTCCACTCACAGCAGCTCTCATATTAGCGGCGCACTTCACTGATTTACTGTTGAGTTCCATTTAGTATTTGACTCACAGCTGGCATCTACTACAACATCTGTTGGTTACCAACCTACACCCACATCACTTCACATCACCCAGAGAAGTGTTCTGCAGCCAAAAGTCTGAGAGAAATTGCTCATTGGTTTTGCAGTGTCACCTCACATATCGAATATGTGAGTTCCAGATTGAATGAGGCTGTCTCTCTCTCTGAGTGTCAGCAGTGAAGACCAGCCTATTATTTTTCTGCAACCAGAAATATTGTAATCTGGGATAGCCTTCAGTGACTCAGGTTAAAGGCCACGAATCCCATTTCAGCTGACAGCTTATATACAGCTGCCACAACACTTGATCCTCTGCCGCTGATCTGCAAACTCAAGGATAAAGCTGAACCCTGTGCGCTGCATTAAGTGACGATTTATCAAATGGCCCACTGGCAACAGAAGCAATTATAAATGCTCTTATTCTAAGGAAGAAAGTGGTATTTAGAATTAAAAGGGTCAGATGAACATGCTGAAGATTTTCTGCCATGTGGTGTGATCTAAATCTGTCCCTCTACTAAAGCCTGAAATGCCTCGCAGAGCTTCCGTTTCCAGTCTGAGTTGCTTTTCTATATTTTTGAGTGAAAGTTTAATTCTTCTTTTTCTGATTAACACTTTGCACCCCTAAATCTGTTTGCCAGGTTTTGGTATGCTTCAAAAAAATCTCACAGAGTAGCTTTAGTGTCGTTAACACTACTGATGCGTATACGTGCCTTGTTAACCGTCTGCCTAGAAGCCTCGCATCCTCCTTTAGCTGATCGGAAACCCTCGCTGACTGAAAATGACGTCTCTTTTCCTTCCACTCGCTTCTCTTATCCTCTCTTTTATGAAGATTGCACCTTCGGTGAGCAAGAGAAACAGTGGTGTGTGGTGTAAGGCACTGTTGAAGTAAAACTGAAATATTGTCTTTTCATGTAGAATTCAAAAGAGGAGTTTTTCATGTGTAGGGCTCTAAGAGAGAGGAGAGTGTGAAAAGTTGGTGACAGGAAAAAGGGAAAAGGAAAAGATGGATGCGTAGAACAGAGGGATAGGACAACCTAAACTATAGGAGGTTTTATGATTGCTCCACCACTCCAAATCTTTCTCTCGAACTCCTCTTTACTTTTCCCCTGTTTTTTGTTCACGTTCAGTGGCGCTTCCCTCCATTCTTAACTCTCCACTCCTCGGCTGCTCTGTTATCTGCCTTTCAGATATACAACTCTGTTAATTATGACTCAAAGGAGGCCATGATGACAGGTATTGGCCATTTGAGTGTGTTTATCTAAGCTGCTGTCCCATTCCCTCAGGTATAATCACAACAGTTGTGGATCTTCCTCTGTGGCCCCAAACATCTGTTTGAAAATTCTCCCTCTGACTGTAGCCTTGATTTAGTCTGTTGTGCTGACAACTGTGCCCAGTAATGAGGAGGCCTGCTGTTGTGGTTGGAGCTCTTTTAACATTGTTCCGCTATGTTTGATGTTGAACGTCTCTTTGTCTAAGTTGTAGTGTTTGGCTCTGGATCGCCTTAGTTGGCAATAAAACGACTCCACCTACATAGTTGGATTGATGGAAGCGGTTCCTTTATTTTGTTTTGAACTTGTCCCACAGCGTTCCTGCACCGTGTTGTTTCAGCATGGTCTGGCAGCTATGGGTGACAGATTTTCATGTAATCTTTTTGGAGCTTTTTTAATGCAATCATCTGAAAAAGAACATGGGCTGTTGTGTGGCGATGCAAGATGTGTGTACTCAAGTTTATATGCATATAAATATATCATTTTACAGTTTGTGTGAACTATCAATTATCTGTTTTTTATATACGCGCACAATGTGTCAGTTTCTTCTTTTAAATCAATGCTAAGGGCTCTTTTAGTGTAAATGATATATATATATATGTGTGTGTGTTAACATTTTATGATAATTTGACACCATATTTCATTATTTTGATGTTTAACTTGAGTGTTACATGGCAATTTGGGTGACTGTTGTTGTGATTCGGTGTTATATTCAATTTAACTCAAAAAATGGAGATGAATTCAACTGAACTGATTGCCTGAATTTGATATGCTATTAATAAACAACTCTTCTCATCGTCACTTCTAAGCACACAAGAGCTAAAGTGGCGACGTTCATAAAGGTCTCCAAGTCCTCAAATCAATTTTGTTGTCATGTAGCCTCTACTTCTGCAAATTCATGTCAGTTGGAGGCTTTTTTGTGTGCACAATTGTAGTAGTAAAACTGGAGAGCTATGACTCAAAAAGTACACAAACAAAGTAATGCTGTGTATTCGGTGACAGTAGCTAGCTCCAGCGTTTCATTTTGAATAAAAGAAGCTGCTTTGATGCTTGTAATGAGAACAAATCGGTCTATAGATTAACACAATATAAATAGCTTTCCTGGAAAGCTCGTTAATCTGCCGTAGCAACAGGGTGCCGAGTGATACCAGCAACAACAAAGGGCCCAATGCGACGCGCAGAAATGACCTTGTTTAGTGTACTGACATTCTATTATCTGTCATTAAACACCATCACACTGCATTAAAAAAAACCACCGTTGTGGGCAATGGTAGTCAATTACTGCCTGGTGAAGTAGCATATCTGGCTGTAACAGGAACCATAAAACACCATTTGTGTAAATGAGGCCTCCCCAGAGGGCTGATTGCAGCAGAAGAGGCTGCCAGTGGGTTTCAGAAGGTGGGATCTACAGAGGAGGTAGTCATCTGAATGCATCATCTTCACTTGTGCACTGACATCCTGCTATTATCTGCCATCACCTAGGATTACTCATCATTAGGATAGACCCCCCCTCCAAACACACAAGGTTACTCCTGAACTGCACACACACCTAAGCGCCGTCTCCACGTTGTTGCACCCATTACATTGTGTGCAGCCACACTCATCTAATAATAACATTATGTTCAAGCAGCAGACTGATGATGATTACACGTCATTCCACTCTCCGCTGAGACAGAAAATAGATAAGAGTGACTGATCATCTGCTGCAACTCATCTCTTCATTCAGACAGTGTATCGTTTCCACCTGGGAATCATCTGTCACCTGAGAGATGCAGAGAGGATTATATCCCTCTCATTAAGACAAATTATGACCCACATCTCTCTTTTATTAAGAACCGAGAAGACAGTGATGCTTTAACTGATTAGTATTTACACGAAGGCCTTACTAGATGCTCCGACAAAGCAGATGAATAGATCATAGCTGATCTTACAGCATCTTACCGTGACTCTCTTTAAGTAGAAATGTATTCATATTATTGTCAGGTTTGGAAGGGTGCCTTCAACCACAGCAGTGGTTAGAGCTCTTTAGTGTCAAATGTGTTGCCCATAGTTATCAGAAAGCTGTGAGGGTGATTGTGACCTTTTTTCATTCGGTGAGGTCATAAAAAATTAGCTTGCAGAGATGAAAATCCAATAAACAGTTAGCTTAATGATTTGTATGAGCTCAGGTTGTTAACACATCAAAACATGTTTCAGTCTCATTGTTAACATTAAGATATATCTTAGATTTTGAAAGCACAGTGTGGAAAATATCACTGCTAGATTGCAGATTGCAGTTATCTAAAAAATGTTTTACCCTTTCTAATTGAAGTGCACAAATGTAGATACGGTGGCCACTGTAGGACAAACATTTTCTTAATAGGAATATGCTTGGCATGTTAGTAGTTAGGTCTGTCGAGCAGAAAGGAGGTGACTTTGATGTTACTTTTAAAATCCTTCTTTCCATGCAACTCGTCCCATGTGGGAAAGACTATTGTTACAGTATTTACTCCTTTTGTCCTGAAGTTTTTGCTTCTTTAATGAAGGGGAACCCCCTCTTAGATGATCAAACATAGATTTGATCCGTCAAATATTGAATCTGAAAGTGCAGGAACGAATTAAAGTTTGCCTCCACATCGCACAAATGCCTGCAAGTTCTCTTCTCTCCCTTTGGCGTACTGCATATCTGCCACAAATGTAAAATCTGATTAGGTGGAACAGAGATGCCCATCTCTGCCACTGATTAATTTTTAAATTATTTATAAGAATGCATTAAATTGCTGGAAGATGTAATTACGCACCAATCAAAGTTTATTTATGAGTACTGTAATGCCATTTATTTATTTATTTTTTATTAAATAATCTAAAAAAAACTACTGACTGCTCCTTTAATTGCATGAACCCACCAAAGTCATCCCACAAATGAAAAAGGCTCAGCTGTACGAGAAAATATAAACAATCACCTTTAGTTTCTGTTTAGTTTTGCAGGAGAAGTGGTTTGATGCTGACTAACTGGCTGATGTGGCAAATTTACATCTGGTTAACATCTCTACCATACAGCTACTTCCTTTGCTATTTCTAAGGAGCCTTTCAGGACTATATCACACATAATGGATGAGATAGTCCCTGTCAGGTCTGCTTTTGCACACATACAGTACCTTGAAGATGTGAGACCTCTGAAAACAAGAGTGAGAGAGAAGGGTGCAAGATTTTTCTCTTTTTTCACAACCACAAGCTTCAAAAGCACTCACCATTTTCCTTTCTTATTCCGAATTAAAATTGTTTCAATCATGTTAAATTGATCTCAAATACTGATATACATTTGTTAAATGACACTATTAGAGCCTCAGGGCCTCAGAGTAGAGCCGCTGCTGCTCCACATCGAAAGGAGCCAACTGAGGTGGTTTGGGCACTGACAAGGATGCCCCCTGGGCGCCTCCTGGGTGAGGTGTTTCGGGCATGTCCCACCGGGAGGAGGCCCCGGGGCAGACCCAGGACACGCTGGAGAGATTATATCTCTCGGCTGGCCTGGGAACGCCTTGGTGTTCCCCCGGATAAGCTGGAGGAGGTGGCTGGGGAGAGGGAGGTCTGGGCCTCTCTGCTTAGGCTGCTGCCCCCGCGACCCGGCCTCGGATAAAGCGGATGAAGATGGATGGATGGACACTATTAGAGCAAAAAGGGTTGAGTGCTGTTACAGTTAGCACACTGTGTTCAGTGTAAGTCTGCAGCTGATGACCCAGTTTGCAGAGCAGTGTTAAAATGATCTTGCAGTCAAGCTCCCCGTCAGAGGTTTCTTCTGGCCCAAAATGAACGGGGTTGGCCGGACTTTGTAAAAGAATATTCAGGTAATACCCAGGATCTGACTGTCAATCTGAACATTAATCATAAATATTTAGTCGTTGTCTGTCACTCAATGGCAACCACTGATTAGATACTACTGAATCACACTGGTCAATAAGCATTTCCTCCTTTAATCCGGTTATTTTGCTAAAGGATACTTCAGCAGTGAAGCTAATTGGAAAGTAAGACACCACTGTTACTTTTTTTACAAACTTGAGTGAACGCTAAGTGTCCTGCCAAACTATTAGAAAGAGTGTGTGTCTGTGTTGTAGGTAGGCTGTAGTGATGGATAGGGAGAAAGGACAAGATCTGACAGCTCAGTGAAAATCACTCCTGTTCCCCATCTATCAGATGAAGCAGCTCACTGGCAGCCACACACACACACACACAAACACTCATGCACACACACTCCCACCCCAGACACACTTTTCTCTACGTAATGGAAATGTGCAGGAAATATCAGCTCATAGAAATCTAACTTTCCCTGACAAAGAAGATGATACCGGATGAAGGTAGCGAGAGGGGGAAAAAAATGATAAGAAATGGTTAAATAAAGAGGAGCCTGTGTTCAGAGCAGGAGAGGAAGATAAGAAAGAAATGAAGGGGGGGAAGTGTGTGTGTGTGTGTGTGTGTGTGTGTGTGTGTTAATGGCATACAGGGAGAGAAGGCGATGGTGATATCCTGAAAGGAGGGTCAATTCCCCCTCTTCTTGTTGCTATGACAACCCATCATACAGCTCCCTAAAAATAATGATAAACAGCGAGAAGAGTAGAGGAAAGAGAGACTGCGGAGAGGAAAGCAAGACCAACTGTCTTCTGTAAAATAACACAATTAAATTAAAGAGATGAGCAGAGTGGATGTATGTGTGTGTCTCTGAAGGGAAGAGCGGTGAAGGCATGTTCGTTTTCTCTTCCTCCTCAGTATGTTGCTGCTGTGTGCAGGATGTGGAGCCCAGCAGGAAGAAGGAAGTGCTAATTGCTTCTCTTTATTCTACACTATGAAAAGAGAGAGCAGTTAGCGCAGTAGGTCCACCGCTCTGACCGTCCCCTCACTCTCCCCTTTTATTCCGTCCTCTTTCTTTCTAACACGAGCAAGCACTCGACGTCTGTAGCGGTGAATATCTCGTGTAGTAAATCCCGACTCCTTTGCCCAAGAATGTTCACCCTCAACCCTTTCTGGTTCTTTTCTGGTGGTCCAGAAGACACGGCCTCCCTCGGCGCTATTCAAACACAGGCTCCACTTGCTGATGCAAAAAAGCTTTTATTACTTTGAAGCCAAGATTCCAAGGGATCTGCCGTAGTAGCTGGATGGCAAAAATAGCTCTAAATTAAAAGCACATAAAAAAAGCTAAGGTCTGTATTAGTGTTACTGTGCTGGTTACTGTAACGCGCTCATTAAAGAATGAACTTTAACCTGAGTCGCATACTTGATCTCGGTTTCTGCAGCCAAACCAGTGAAGCTGCCCCACTCAGAAGGAGTGTATGTATTTCATGTATTTCTTTTTTTAGTAGAAGTGGCTGCATCTGATCCTTTCTGACACCTACTTTGTGATGTAATTGGTCATCCTCTTATCACTTCTCTTTTCTGTCTACAACTTTCTTTTTCTTACTGCCTTTAAAAACATCTGTCAGCCCTCTAAGCGTTTCCGACTGAACAAAGGAATCTGAGATCTGAACACAAGCACGTGTTACAGGCAGTCAGCCACGATGAGACTGAGGGATGTCCACTTTGAGTAACAGATTCATACATTTCAAGGCTTAACAAACAGAATACTACATAGCTGTCAATAACGCTGCTTAGAAGTGACAAAATTTCCCCTGTAGCAAATATTATATATGTCAGGGCAACAATAGCAAGCTGAACAATAGTCATAGTAATTCAATAAGAAGTCACATTAATGGACTGGCATTTGTATCTTGCTTTTCTACTTTACTCAGCACTCAAAACGCTTGAAACATTTACCAACCACTGGTTTCTAAGCACTCTAAGATCTTTATCTATCACATCCGATTTATAGTCACCAATTAATCAGGGATTAAAGTGGGATTTGGCAGTCTGGGGAACCCTATGATCAGGTGTAGTGGTACAGAAGAATCACCTGGAAATAAGGCACATGATAATTTATTTTTTGAGCCTTAGTATATTTAATTTTTTTGCTGCGCAGGCTGCGATCAGCTCATATGTGTCAGTAGTGAGCTGAATTCAGTGAGATATATAAGCGGATGCTAACACGAGCTATCACAGCTGCTTTCTAAGCCGTAGGCACTTAAAGTTAGTGTGAAAAGCAGAATTCAGTGAGTGACTCTTATCACCTTCTTCACATTACATTGAAATGGTTCTGCTACCTTAGATGCAGCCTAACATTGACCATGAACACCACACACTCTGCACCCGTCCAGCACAGAGCAATACTGTCAACCTGGCCACAGTGTTCTAAACTAACTGCACTAAACTGGCTAATATTCTCATGAAACCTTTGAACAAGAACAAAATTAGATGTTTTACAAAAACAG
The DNA here is from genome assembly GCF_056152115.1 of Neolamprologus brichardi. Lineage (NCBI taxonomy): Eukaryota > Metazoa > Chordata > Actinopteri > Cichliformes > Cichlidae > Neolamprologus > Neolamprologus brichardi. The sequence continues at coordinate 61,895,770 of NC_142110.1, forward strand.
AATTTCAGAAATTGTTTATAGATCCAATATGTCATTAAAAAAATACTCAAATAAACAAGGACATGATATGTAAGATTTAAATTTTCAATTTGTAAAAATTCACTTGCTGATCAGTACTTACCCAGTAAAATGTTTATAATCTCCCACTCCTGTCCTGTGTATCTTACTTTTTTTTTCATCTCTGAGAGTGTTATACATTAAAGTGTTTTTCCTCTCCCTGGGTAATACAGCAGATATACTATTTAGCTAGCAGACACATTTTGTGAGAAACTGCACATATCTGCTGAGCTGAAAAGCTCTATGTTAGATTACCCACTACTTAAAAAACAACAACCAAAGAAACAAAAATATTCCATCTATGCTTAGTCCTGTTCTGTAGCTCAAGCTAGATTCTGAACTACCAGTTTATTTACATCTGCAACATGAACGGGAATCAAAAGTTTGGACTGTGATAGGAAAACCCACACAGATGTAGGGAGAACATGAAAACTCCACACAGGCGCCATCCAGGTTGTTTCTGTTCATCTGGACGTAGCGTTTTCAGTGGGAGGAACATTAAGTCACTCATCCAAGTGACTTCTTCAGTCTGGGGACTGACTGAAGAGTAACTTGGAATTAACCTTTTGGGAAATTTAAGCTGTGTTCAGATTTGTTGTTTTTGTTATTCTGCTTTATCTATGTAGTTGTCACAACGGGACTGAACGGACTCCCGCGCAGGCTCTTGGTCGTGAAAGCACAAGAGTCTTTATTATGATACACCAGGTGAATATGTACAAAAGTGAGGGGAAAGCCGGGCTCCGGGGGTCCACACACGAACGGGAAAGACGCTGAAAGTCACACACACACACACTCCGTCCACTCCTCACGCTCCTCTTCACACTCCAATCACTCGGGTAACACAGGGGTTGGTCCAGGGAATCTGTACACAGAGACACGAAGGGATTACAAAGGAAGATCGCTGTGAAAACACTCTAGAGTTAACTGAGCTGGGGTTACACTGACGAGGGTCGGCAACGGTCCAGCGACGAGAAACACAGAGCTGCCATCTTATAAAGGAGCTGGAACACTCGTGATGAGCCACAGGTGTGTGATTGTGACCAGGTGCGTGGGCCAAGGGCAGGAGCCCACAGGTGAGCTCCGCCCAGGCAGAGGGAGGAGGAAAAGAGGGGAAGGGAGAGAGCAGGAACAAAAGAATATAAACATATGTAGCCATACTGAGCCGACCAGGTAGGCACAGGGACCCTGACAGTAGTTACTGATTCGTGTAATTCATGCCCCCATCAATAAACATTTAAATGAATTAAACCTTTTTTTGTTGGTTTTCCTGTAGCCTTACTAGAGTTTAGCAGTTTAAAGTCTTAATACTGGATTTCATCCAGGCTCTAAAATATAAAAGTAAACAAAGTGATCAGAATCAGTAATGACAGTTGCAGTTTTATCAAGACTTTTAATTCTTGCTGGTTGGTCTGCGATCAAATCAAATTGATCATTCTTCTAATAAGAGTTCAGTGCTTTGTTTATAAAGGTGAAACAAATTGTGATTTAATCTTGAGTGATTGCACTACTGAGAGACAGCCTGGAAATGACAGCTTTCGCAGGTGACATTTTCCCCACCTGTAATTTGTGGCTCTGGATGTTGTGTCGATTTGCATTTCTCCACGTTTGGCTGAACAAAGAGAGCTTTAGTTGCATGGTTTCCATTGCGGTATTTTCAAAATGAAGAAGTTTGATGAAAGAAGTGGTTTCTAAATGCCAGCCTGTTTATGTGCCTCATCAGGACCACAGTAACGCCCCACCGGCATTAAAATAAATGAACGCAGGTTTCATTCAGTCTGCGTCACATCGCAAATGTGGAGTGCTGAGTATTCCCAGTATATAGCCACTGACAAACAGATTTGAGATTCAAACTTTTTTAGCAAATTATTTAACAATAGTCAGTAAAAGTGGATGAATTTGCAATTAGCTCCTTACGTAGGTCTGAGTCACACTGAAAACATCCAAACAAATATAACAGAAAATACTGAGAAAACACAAGCAAGGTCTCTACTTGTGTCCTCATTCTGATTTTGACCCTTAAACTGTCAATGGTGTGTGCGAGAGTGTGTGTGAGAGAGATTTCCATAATTTAAGTGTTATATAAGCAGTACAGGTCGTTGTGTTTGTGCGAATAACAACCAGAATGGAGCAAAGCAAATGGGAGGATAATTTACCCAAGGAAGCATGACGAATACAGTCAACCTGTACTGAGTGGTGGTGTTGAATATATTCTGCTGATAGGTGTGTATCTGGACTCTGCTCGAAACACACAAACTTACAAATACAGTACCCCATGTCTTCTCTTTTAATAAATATATTCTGGGTTGTATGTAGGGCTGTGCGATATGACCAAAATCTCATATCCCGATATAAGAATTCTATCGTCCGATAACGATATAAATCACAAAAATTTAACATTTACTGTAAATTCTGTGAATCTCGGGCAGCTCGACTTGCGTGAAGTGTTTCCAGCTGCGTGTCCTTTACCCGGAGTCCAGTGTTTTAACCGATGCATGAAACTATACATTTTTAGACATAAGGTACCGCCGTTTTCTTTGTATTTATTACACGGCGTGCTGCAGGGAAAAGCCTGTTCTAACGTTTGAGTCTAAGGTTTATTTTTTAGCACCTGACGGCTCTTTTTTACTTCTCATCCGTAAATAATCTGCTCTTTCACGTGATTCAGTTTATTTTGAAAAGTCTCAACAGGATCTTGAGCTTTATTGTGAAAAGCTTATGTGGAACATAAACAAGCGGACACGCGATGGTGTTACCGTCGCTGTTGCTAATGACAACGCATAAAAACAGGCGCTTGTCCTTCCGTAGTGTGGTTATATTACATATAAGAGAAAGAGAGAACTTTAAGAAATTAATATAGCCACTACAGTGACCATCAAAACAATGAAAAATATTGCCGTAAACAGTTAATTTGCGACACCACGAAACAAACGATAGCGTAAAATGAAACGATAGATGTTTTTATATCGTCATCCGATATATATTGTTATATCGAACAGCCCTATTTGTATGGTATCTTACCTCGAATAAATAAACCTATAACATTTTTAAAATGGGCTAATTTCCCTTCTTGCGTGAAACAACAGTAACAATAAAAACTTTAAAAGGACCTGATTCCATATTTTCATTCTTGGAATCTGCTAAATTAGGATTTCATTACACACAGAATTCCAAATTATTCTCATTCATCTTGCATTGGATCTTGTCGCCATTCATCAATTAAGAAACGTGAATTTCCTCTTATCTGTGGAAGCCACCATCTTTTCTGTTGTGAACTACTCTGATAGTTTTTTATTCAGGATTCGTTTTGCCAAATTCAGGTGTAGCTTCTTGTACACCACTTCAAAAAGAACCAGGCACCAGTAGTCCTCTAAGAGCCAACCCTCCCGACACAGCTCACAATCTCCTCTGAGAATGTCGGCCGATGACAGGATGAGTTAGACTTGAACTTTGAAGTGTAGAGGGTGAACAGCAAAGGAGATGACACAGTCCACTGTGACCTGATATTACTCACCAGAGAGGGTTAGACAAACCTCTGTCGCCTCACAGACTGTGGTGTTTAACGGTTTGACTTATATCCTTCATCAGTACAGGCAAGTGGGGAAAAGGAGCTTTAGCAGCATGTGTATTATTACAATGTCTTCACTGTAATTGATGTCGGCCTTTAGTCATTCAGGTACGTGAGTCATCTCTTTTCAGAGATCACACTTATTATTTGACATTTAAAGTGATCTGAAGCAGTAATTATGCTTAAAAGTTATGAACATCTTTGGATGTTAATTTACTGGAGAGCGATAAGTTAGTTAAAAATGATTAACATTTACTCAGCGTTACTCCATATTTGTCGTGCATTTAGTTTTGGGTGTTAATAGATGTGTTTCTAACAAATCCTACTAAAGACATATTTTCCATCAAACTACAAATAGCTCACTTTGCTTTATTTCATCAAAGCTTCTCCCCTGTTTTTTCCTTCCACCTGTTCAAGATGCACTCTGTGCCGAAATACCACTCAGAGACAGAGAAAGTGAATTTGAAGGTTAGGGGGAAAAACAATCAGAGCACTGCTTGTGGTCATTGCAATCAATAACTGCACTTCTGTTTCTCCTCACTGTCTCGTATGTCTTCATTATTTGCTGTTGATTGTTGATTGTATTTAATGTTGTGTACAAATTACCTTTAATTTGGCCCTGACCGTTAGTACAACTGTTAATGGTTATGAAGATCACTTCGGTTTATAGCAAATACTGTGAGAGCCATGAGGAAAATATGCCCAGTTCAAAATCTACACCTAAAAATGATTGTCTGGATTTAAAATATGATATTGGGATTTTAAACATCCTGTTTCTGTGTGTGTGAAACAATTTTCAGACAAAATATTTTATAACTATTAATCTGTAGATGAGCATCTGATTTTATTCAAAAGCTCTGATTCTAATGTTATTGGAGATATTGGCTACACCTTCAAGCATCGTTATGTTATTGCTGTGAATTTGCTCCAAGAATTAAGTTTGCTCTGGCTAGTCTTCAGCTATGTTTAAGGCCTTTTGCCAATTAGTGCGTTCATTCTTTAATTTCCCCCAAGAAACTTGTGTGTTGATGTGTATTTTATATTGGTGCTGGACTTGCAGTATTTCTACACTAGGCACTGTTTTCCTCATTTACATTTGTTTGTGTATACTATCTCACACTTCCCAGGGAAAGTTGGGTTCACCTACATATAAAACCACCCACTGCAGCTTAGACAATTTTTGCCATATTCCCTTGAGTGTTTTTTGAATGCAGTTTGAAGCCTTTTTTAATTAATTTTGCACTAACACAACATCCTGTATTGCTAATGTTCAGGACCTTGGTACTTAATTAACATACCGAAATTTCACTCCCAAACACAAGTCTGCGCAGCTTGAATAATGAGATCTTAGGACCCGTCCATCCCGGAAGTTATCTACGCAGGATTGCAACATGACCATAAAATAACCAAAATTAAACATTCACTTTAAAGTCTCTTAAAATCTGCATTGTTATTATATGGCAAGGTTTTTGAGTCTTCAGCCAATATATCTTGTAAGACCTAGCTTCAAATTGTTGCTGAAACATCCAGAAAGATGATGCCATCACAATGACCGGGAACGTTCTTGGACTATAAAGGCAAGCCTGTTTATCCTGGTGGGTGTTCTACAAAAGTAAATATGATGTCACTAAATGTTATAGATTTAGAGAACCTGAAAGAAACATCCTCCAGTAATGGTCTTAAATGTCCCAATAAATTATGTCCTCCCTATCCAAATGTTGACCAACGGGGAATACTTGAGTAAGTTTGTTCCAGTAGTGGAAAAATCTTTCTGAGAATATGAAATTCCGAGCTAGGAAAGGACATAAAGTGGATAAAGGTCTTGAGCTACCCGTCATTTCTTTGTATTTTGCTTCCAAGGAGCCAGAATTTCTTGTATTCTTTTAAAAGTGGTCTTATCCAATAAGACCACTGTTTGCTTTCTGAAGCCACTTCAAAGTTTTCCTTTGGATGTTGGCTTTTTCACTCACTTACAGTCCAATCCTTGTATGTTTGTTAAGCCACTAAAGCATAAAAAGGCATCTAAGAAGAAGAAAAAACTGTAATTTTCTTTTTTTTTAAAAAAATCTTTGTTACTATTATCCGAAAACAGATGGATTTCATTATTATGAAGGCAATATTGTCTGACTTTAATCCACCATACAGTGCCATCTGGAAAGGATCTGATGCTTAATTTTTCAGTGTGTCAATGATCTCAAACACAGCAATGCAGTAAAGGAATACCTGGATATAAAGAAACAAACGGTAGAACACATCAGTCATGGATTGGCCACCCCAGAGACCAGTTTGCAAATTATTGAAGCAGTACTGGAAAACAAAGTAAATTAAAGATGTTTAAGAATTAAGGTGGTCATTCAAAAAATATTAACTTTCAAATTATACTACATACTGTATTTCCATGTGTGCTTGCACATGCTTCAGTGAATCACAGGATCTATTTCCCATTTTCCAGCAAAATGTAAATGAGTGATGTAACTGACCTAATAAAAGCTAAAGAAAAAAGGAAAACTTCAAGCTACACAGAAAACTAACGAACTGTATTTTGCAGCTCATGTACTTTAAGAACTCTATAAAGATGACAGGCATTTATTTTTCTTGCCTTTGTCTCCCTGTAATAAAAGTAAATGTCTTGAGGGAGTTTTAAGAGCACATTCACACTGTGTGTTTGTTTGTTTGTGTGTGTGTGTCCGAGAACTACTCGAAGTTTTGCAGTGATGTCTAGCCTTTACCTTATCTCCTCCCTGCTGTTATAGAATACTTTTCTGACTCTGGGTAATTTCCTTTGCATCAGGATAATTTCTCTCTGTTGATTTTAGGGACGTAAAATATGGGCAATTTCATCAAATTGTGCCAATCTGCAGTTGAGACAGAATGCTGTTGGCTGTTGCATCAAGCCGTCTGCTGCTGACTGCCTTGGTTTGGAGGCGAGTGGATGTCAGGGTTGTTGTACATTATTTAGTGGGGTTTGCTGGGTGAACTGCAGCATCAAGAGTCAGCTAAAATGATCCATGGATGCTGTTTAGCAGCTGACTGTGTTGCTTGACTTTCCTGTTAGTGGAATACAAAAAATTAAACTCTCAACGGAGACCATGTGTGAGAGATGATTGTGAAACACACAAAAAAGGCACATCTTTGACAGTGGTACAGTATAAGCCAGGAATTAGAGAAGCTGTAGGCTTTTTTGTTAGCTGTGTAATTTGGGAGTATTTCATGCTTTTGAAAATAGGGTTAGCACACTATCTGCTTTGCTTGAGCGGTGTGTTACTGGAGAATTCCTAAGTGGGCTAGCTGGCTGTAAATTGGGTCACTGCTGAATTAAACACCAGTGCTTTCTGTGCCTCTTCACTGCTGCACCAGAGAAGGCCAGGTTAGAAATAGTCATGACCACAGAGTCTAAATTCACAGTTGAGCCCTGGTGGACAGGGAGAGTGGGACTATGAACACAAGAAGTGGCATTTTAGAAGTTCGCCTCAAACAAACACGCCTTCTGTCATGGAAAGGTTATGCCAAGCGTCAGCAAAAGAAGGCTATTTGTGAAGGCGTTTCTGAGTCACAATCATTTTGTGCAGCAGAAATCGACATGGAAGAACATCTGAGAGGCAACGGCTACTTTGTTGCTCTAACAAGGATCTGGAAAAAAGGAAGGCTGAAAGATATGGAGACACTTAATGGGGAGAAAAGCATAAGAAGGCATGAGATGGGCCAGAAAGAGTGTAAGTGGCTGCAGAGTTCCTGCAAGTTTTTTGACAGTTTGAAACAAGCTCGAGTTTTGACCACCACTCAGAAAAAAAGACTGCATATGGTTCTCAAAACAGACTAACAGAGAGTGCAACTGACTGTGCCGGAGTGGAAGAGGGCCAAAAAAGAAACCAAACAAAAAGTAGTGGCAGAAGAATCAAGTAGGGAATAAAAAATAGATGCATCTTGATTGAAAATAAGAAATTCATAAACACATACTTCCCTAATCATGAAACTGAGAAATAGCAAAGGGGAATTATGAGGCAGACTTAAGAGCCAAGAGCAGCACATTTGAATTCAAGCCTTTATAAGGCTGCAGTCCTCCTGTCCCTGAGCTTTCTCAGTACTCTGCAGTGGTCCCCATGGCTCAACCTGCTGTATCCAGTCAGCCACACTCAAGGACAAACACACTTAGAGGGCAAGGGAATAAATATTTGATATAGCTATGCATCATGTGGTGAGACAGTCAGGAATACAGGACTAGCAAGCAAAGACAGGATAGAGCCAATACCATGAATAACTACTCCCTACTACCTAAAACAAATTTAAACTGCTGGTTGAAACAATGCTTACAGCTAATTTTACTAAGTTGCGCTGGATCAAAGTTTTATTTCATTTTTGAAATGTTCCCACACAGAACTTTTTGATGACTGTAGCAGTCCGTTGCTTTTTATGCTATTCTTGTTTGTACAGTAGCATCTAATCTACTGTACAAACAGTAGATTACATGCTAATAATACCAAGTGGTGGGGATAAAAGTGGCAGAAATGGATGCCTCATAGGTAATTGTGCAACCAGGAGGATGCTTTGGGGCAGAGGATGGATGGATAAATGGATGGATTCATTGAAAATTCAGAAATCTTGAGCATCCTTAGTCATGCTTCTGTCAATTTCTTTAACAAATCTTTGCAAAACTGAATATGAAGCTATTTCTTTTGCTAACAATCGATGCTATAGGCTTACCTGGGGATAAATGGTTACAAAACTGTGCCACTTTTTGTGGATAGAAAATTAAATCCTGCAATATTATATCTAGTCAGAATATTACAAAGACCAGGAGTCACAAGTTATCCATATTTTTTCTTCTAGACTTTTTTTTATTGGATGTTATATAAGAAGGCTAGAAATCCAGTATTGTTGAGTGCTTTGGTTATCAGTGCAGCCCCAAAAGGCCTTGGGGTTTTGAAACATAATCGCCATTGTGTGCTTACCAAAGTGCAACACAGACAGACAGCAAGGATTCATCTGAAGGTTTTTAGCAGACTGAAGTGCATGCTGGATTGATTTTACAGCAGCTCGGGAAAGGACTGAAGGCAGTCATCATGCCGAGGATGTATGAACGTGGACGTCAGTGCGGCAAAGCAAACTGGTATTAAACTGCTGCTGATTCACAGGTAGCTGATACTGTTGGGTTAACAATATCAGAGTAATTATCAAGCAGTGATTCCATTTTTCAAATGGCAGACACAGGACTGTTTTTGACTGTTTTGAGTACAAGTTCTGATGAAGAGTTTGACTGGGGCTGAAGTACTGAAAAAAACGACTGAATGACTATCTCCGGGTCAGCAGAGGAGAACAGTGGTTTGGTTTTGGAGATGGTTATCAGCTGAACAAAAACCATCTCCACCAGCTTCAGCTTATTGTCACAGAGATAAGCTCAGAGTCAGAATTTACAGATGGTGGCTTTTAGGCTCTGCTTTATAAATAAGAGTAACGGCAAGACTGAAAACAATCAAAAGTGCTAAGTGCTAAGACACTGGGGGATGATATTTATATTTCACGGTGGTGAAGATTTATATAAAAAGGAAAACCCTATTTACTTCAATGCACTAAAGAAAAATGCCCCAGGATCCACTTAATCAGGACAAATTAACCTCAGGGTAAGTAATAAGCTGGGATTTTTCACTCTGGACCAAAGCATCTTCTCGGTCAAGCGACTGGCTAACCCCCGTCATCCCCAGTGCTGCAACATGTCAAACCCAGGACAAAAAAAACAATGTCACTAAAATTTAATCCGTATAACTTGGAACTAGGGCAGCACGGTGGCACGGTGGTTAGCACTGTTGCCGCACAGCAAGAAGGTCCTGAGTTCAATTCCACCATCAGGCCGGGGTCTTTCTGTGTGGAGTTTGCATGTTCTCCCCGTGTTTGTGTGGGTTCTCTCCGGGTACTCTGGCTTCCTCCCACCGTCCAAAGACATGCAGCTTGTGGGGATAGGTTAATTGGAAAATCCAAATTGCCACTAGGCGTGAATGTGCGAATGAATGTGAGTGCGAATGGTTGTCTGTCCCTGTGTGTTGGCCCTGCGACAGACTGGCGACCTGTCCAGGGTGTACCCTGCCTCTTGCCCTATGACAGCTGGGATAGGCTCCAGCGCCCCCCGCGACCCTGAAAAGGATAAGCGGAAGCGAATGGATGGATGGATGAACTTGGAACTATTTAAACTCTCCAGATGCCATCAGGAACAAATGTTGGTTATAAAAGAGATCAAGTGGGATGAAGGTATTATTATGCAGTATTGTAGTTCAGAGCTGTAGCAGGTTGCAGTAATGACCTGTAATGTCACTTTAGGGAGCAGCAGACAGGCTGCAGTTTATATGCTTATTTAATCTGACACGTCCTCTTAATATTATTTAACACCTTTTTTTGCAATTACAAATAAATGTCCTCATAGCTTTGATGGTCTTGTACTTCCTGCAGATGACGGGAAGCTGTCTCTGGATGAGTTCCAAGCATTCTTCTCAGATGGCACGCTGAATGAAGAGGAGCTGGAGAAGCTATTTCACACCATTGACTCTGATAACACCAGGTCAGCACCATTATTGCACGGCTGTTCGTGTGCGTGTTTGCCTGCAGCATGCGCCGTGCATCCATAGCGGCATGAAATAAAAATGAATACAGTAAATTTACATGTGTGTGCGTGTTTTCGTGCTCGCTTGGCCATGTTTTTTGTTTTTGATCCCACCGCGCCATCAATAATGAAAGTCCATGAGATTCCTGCTGCACCGCATCAGTTCTGCTTTTTCTTATGTGTGCATATGTGGCTGTGTGTGCATGCTTAGGTAGGATGTATATAATTTACCCTGCAGTGAGGAAATGTCACATCCACCTTTCAAAGCTCCTTTTACGCAGACCCTTTTGGACCAGAGCCCTTTGCATTAAATGACACTTTTAAATATAAAAATGCCAAAATAATAAAAGAGAAAATGAAACAGGAGCAGACATGAAGGGGAAGCAGCGAGCGAGAAAATGATGAAAGAAGCATAAAAACAGAGGAAAGTCATTGTTACCTGTTTTTACATCTTTGTCCTTCTATTCCCCTCGCTCCTCTAGACATTTACCTCTTTACAGCTACTCCCAAGATGTTTTATTTTGATTCTCATTGAATCAATTTATTGACCCTTCATAATCAGCCAGTCAGCTCAGAAGAAGTATGCTGACACAGTGGGATCTGAGTAATCAGAAGTCTAGCTCTGTTAATTTACACAACCTCCCTCCTCCAGGCCCTCAAATAAAATGAAACCAGGCAGAACAAAAGCTGACCTTTATCGTTTTTGTAGAATTGAATTAGGTTTAATATATAAATCCTCCACCCTGGCTCAGGTTTTTTTACATCAGCGCAATAAGTGGTCCAAGCAACAGCCCACCGTCTCTTTGACGTCAGTAATATTGCCACTTGGATATGAGCTCACTTTATCAATCTTACTTGCTGCAGAGAATGCACTCAGAAAATGCTCTACTCATTAGGGTTAAGTAGATTTGGTGGTTGCATGCCAGGCCTTAGCATCGTCATGTGACAGCAGATAGGGTTATTGATTGGTTCGAATAAAAGGGGTCTTTATAAGCATTTCCGGCGTGAAGCAAGATGTTGATGGATGCAAATGAGAGACTGAGCGTTGTTCTTCCTCCAGCCGTTCGTCTTCCTCTGTCACTCTTTTGGTCTCTTCCCATTTCTCTTCATCCTTCTTCACTATCAGGCTGTTTTCTGAGCTTTCTGTCATGCTCTTCAAGCTTTCATCCTTCTATCACTCAACTCATCAACGCTCTCTCTCTTCATCCTCTCCATCTGTCACTCATTCCCCTTCTCCTGCCCTTTCAGGCTTCAAATCTTCCCTGCACAAGTCTCAGTCAGTTTCACATGCTTTTTCCCCGTGAACCGACGAGGCAGAACGAAAACTCCCGCAATCTTTTTTTAGAACATAATTGCACAAAATGCAGGGAGACACTCACCTGCGCATCAGAGTAATTGAGTTATTCGGTTTGTTCAAAAGCACATGAAGAAATCTGGAGTTACTCTGATCATTATAACAAAAACATATATTTCCCACATGCAGTACAGTTTCATCATCAGATGGTGAGTGCGAGGGTGGACATCCTGCCAATTTTTGGTGCATCAACTGCACATGTGCCCCAAGCCGGGGACTTCAATCACCCTTCAAAGAAGTATAACAGGAATAACTACTCGACTATCGTGGTCCGTGTCCACAGCAGAGTATAATCAAAGCTTTACTGTTTCAGCCACCACCATGCTGTTTATTTGGTGTCAGATGTTACCAAATTTGGAAAAGAGTAAGTGGAGTCTTAATTTATCAGCTAAGATTGGATGACTACTTTTAATTAGCGCTAAGTAACAGAATTATAGTGCGTTTTACAAACATCTTGGATGGTCTCAAACACAAAGCATGCTGTATTAAATTTAGTATTTTTCTTTGTTTTCATTCTATTTTCAGCAATTTATTTCACAAACTAGGAAGTTACTTAGTCACGTATTGGAAACTGGAGGAAGCTCTGCTTGACAAACAGTGTCATGACAAATCCAAATGACCAAAAGCATAATTTTCTGCATGTTAATGTTCAGTTAAAATAAGTACTAACAAGTCTTTTATAGGCCAATATCCCCTAAACATCCCTAAAAGGGAATAGCCAAAGTTGGTGCAGATGTCCTAAAAACCTTTTGATACAGGTTTTAAACTATTAGACCAGAACACCTCTTAATAAAACTGAACTTGTACAGTTGATGGAGTTAACCTTTAATATGCACAGCCTCATATCAGCGTGTTTTATTGTCTTCACGTCTTCAGTGGATGCTGTAAAATCTAAAAACAAACTGGAATCTCAAGTACAGTGAAATTCATTGCTAACTCAATAGGCGGCTGCATCACTTGCGGAGAACAACATAATTACTGGTTTACTCTCTCTTTGAAAACACACCCTGCATCTGGAACTAGCATTTGGATAGTAAACAATCTATCGTTTCGTTTTAACCAGCAAAAATGTTGGAACAACTTTATAACACTCAGTACACAGACATCCCTAAATTCTGTTTAAGCTGCATATGCTGTGGGCAAACATGAAAATGCATTTATTGTTGGTTAAAACCAGATTTTTGGTTGTCATTATTAAAGCCCATCTGTCACAGCGAAGGATCAGGATTCATCCTGGCAGAAACACTGTGTGCAAATACTTATTTAATAGGCTCTGCTTTATTTTATTGAGGCTGCTGAACAAGGATCAACAGAACGTATGCTGTTTGAAATATTCAAATTACATTTTTTTGACTGTTTTTAACACTTCCTTTCTCATTATGTTTGTGGACTTACTGATCAGTGATTAATTATCACAACGAAGAGATGGACAGATGGAGTGTTTCTGCCTATCTCCTCCACTAAGCCACAGTTCATCTATCATCACTTGCATCTCATCCATCTTTTGGATGGATCGTCCTTCTTCCTTCATTTCCACCTTTCTTCCATCCTTTTTCTGTCCCACCCCACTTCTCTCCTGGTCAGTCAACAGCGAAAGTCTTCTTTGAAGCAGTGAAGAATTCATTGCCAAATGAGTCCCCACGCAGCGAACGGAGCGTGAATGATGGCGGTGGATTGATTCAGACTCCTGCCACAGTCTTGTTAGATCACTCTCTGCTTGCCAAGCTCTTTTTGTATGTGTGACTGCATGCAAAACAACTTTCCTCTGTTTCTGACCCTGCTCTTCTCCATTCTTTTCCTTTCTTCCTATCTCCCTTTCCTTTCTTTCCTTCTTCTGCTCCTTTGCTATGCTGTGATAGTAATGTTGACACTAAGGAACTCTGCGGTAAGTAGACTGCTGACACACACTCACACACGCACTTACTTCCCTGCCACTGCCCTCATTTCCTCTCTTATCCATTATTAAAAATACTTGCCTGTTGAAATGCAAAATATTTTTTTTAAATATAGGATATTAAATCAGCTACTTTGGGCTAACCACTGCAAATTATTTTATGACTCTACAAGCTGTGTGTGCATTTATGTGTGTGTGTGTAAAACAGACTACTTTGCTAAGCACATGGGAGATTATGAGGGAGTTCTGGCTTCTCTGGAAACGCTCAACCTTTCCATCCTCAAAGCCATGGACTTCACCAAACGGGTAAGAGGTGTGTGTGTGTGTGTGTGTGTGTGTGTGTGTGTGCGTGTGTGTGTGTCAGTGTCAAAAAGAGAGCTGGATGGTGGGTAGTGACAATATTGCAGTGATTGCAGTGACAACATGCAAGTTGAACTGAAAGAACTTTTTGAATGAATGTTCAAATGTTTATTTAATGTCACTAAATCACAGCAAGAGTACAAAACCACAGTGTTTGTGTTTTCCTGTGACATGAAGCCCATGAAAGGCTTTAGCCTTGTGGGAAGGTAAATAAAAAAACAGTGTAAAATTGATAAACAAGTGACAACTATTAATCCTATGCGAACAAATAAATGAAAAATGCTGTGTAACTGTGAAAAAGGCTCCACTGCTTAATTATTATTATAGTTAAATTATAAGTTAATATATGATTTTTAAATGAGTTTTACTTACCTCTGGAACAGATCAAGTCTGGATTAAAATAAATTTGTTTCCCAAAATCTGTGACGAGTACAAAGTTGATATGACTCGTGCAAACAACAATCACATGGGTCATTAAATGTGTTAAGTGCAGACTTACAACCCGGCCTCATCTTACAGTATTGCCAAGCAGTGTGTTCTTGCAATTATAGAATTTGAAACCTGAGTGCAGCAGCTGGAGGTTCCTTGGGTTGTGTTGTAGCAGACAATGGCTGACAGATATCAGAAGATGAACACACAAGTCTCCTGTGCCTGAAAAACTGTCTACACTAATAAGTGCGCTTTTTCCAAGGGTGGAAGCTGTGTGTTTTCACATGACCATTTAAATGTAAGGCAGTGCATATTGAGTATTGATTGATTGAGTGTCGATGTGTGTGTATTTGTTTGTTTAAAGTGTTCTGCATGCTTTATTCTGCGTGTGTGTATGTGTGTGTTGTGTCAAAATAATGGTATGTCAAGTTCTTCTCGTATAGAGCCACTGGTTTCGCAGTCAACCGGTTTAGATTGTGTGCATCTTTGAGTGTGTGTGTGTCTGCATGGCAGCTAGAGAACAGTAATGCATTATCCCAGATTCACCCATGCACTATATATAGCAGCTGCTCCAAAGCTCCAGTCTCATCCATGTCCGTGGGTTCTGCTCGTGTGTGTGTGTGTGTGTGTGCATGCATTAGCATGTGTGTGTGAGAGAGTTTATATCTCTATCCACCAGCAGTCTTTATCTTTCTTTCAGCTGCGGGCCATTCAGCAACCCCGAACACACACACACACACACACACATGTTTCCCTTCTTCCCACAGGCTAGTTTCTCTCTAATGTGCAGCCATTGTTTAATCAATCAGTGGAGTCTGTCTCATGCTTTATTGCTGTATCGCTTGTGTTTGCTCTTCTTCTCAACCTCAAGTCAACTCTCCTCTCCACTGTACTGCATGCAGACACATACATGTATACACTTTCAGTCTATTCTCTCTCTGATATCATTAGTTTGCCTTTAGCGGGTAGTAAAGCTCCAGCAGTGCTGTGTAGGGAGTTGACTAGCTCGAGGAGTTGAGTGGCCAAACTGAAGCTCAGACACTGCTGACAACTTAAAAATTGATGGACATTCTGAGTGTGTGTGTGTGTGTGCATGTCTTTTTAATGGCAAAGCTACCACATGCTTTGCTGCAGAGAGAGAAATAGAAATTGAAGGCCAATGTTTTGTTGTTTAAAAGCAATGTGGAGGCTGCAGCTGTCAGTCAGACGTTCATTTATTTATATATTTTGTGTTGCAGCCCCCTCTGTTTTCTCTGCCTCTCAGTTCACTCTTTGTTTTTCTCAAAATCAGCTCTATTTTGTCAAACTAATGTGAGGTTGTGTTAATAATTTTTGTCACAGTGTGAAACAAACAAGCCAACCAGAAGGATTTTTCTAGAACCAGACATGTGGGACGTGCAGTAGAATTAGATTTGCATATTTTTGAACATTGTTCTTTCTTTTAGCTTTTTTTGTCATAATATTTCAGGATAAGGTATATTATGAACACTGGCTTAAGGTGCAGACTGTCAATTTTAATTTGAGGGTTTAGCAACAGTAGGTGAGGAATTGTAGCTATTGTTAAACAGAGTACCGTTTTTTTTTCATTTGCTCAAATGAAATTGGATAAATTCTCATAGATTTGTCATTCATTTTTTGTGTCAACAATCCTTTAAATTACATTCAATAACTGCTAGAAGTTGTGAATCTACAGACATTATCATGAGAAAAATACTTTCTGAGCCTCCTATGGCATAAAATTCAAAGTGTCCAACATCTTTTGCAGCATCTTACAACGTATGAGGCTTTAACACTGTGCAATCTAATTTGGCATTCATTTTTTATGCAATATTTGTGAGGCAGGGTTGAAAATATAAGTGGAAACTCTTTAACACCCAGAGTTGTAAAAGATTGTCTTTCAGCAACTTTACAGGGAAACCTTTGAACTGGTTTTGTCTTTGGCATTCTCAAACATTCAAAAAAAGGTCAAATGTAATTTTATCCAACTCCTGCACGAGTCTGATTTCACTTCACATCATTTGAGCAACACTTTAAAGGCTTCATACCAAGTCAGTTCTGGTTTCAGCAGCAGTTTATCAGGTCCTCAGTAAATGTCTGAGTGCACTGTCTGAGTGCTAGCCCACAAGTAGGGATAAGAGCCTGTAAGTGTGGTAGTGATAGCAGCATACTATATACAGCGTGTTTCAGCTGAAGCTTGTAAAAAGAGCTCCAGTGATGTTGATTTCTTCATTTCCTCCTGCACTTGTAGTGTAATTCAAACACCCAGCAGACTGTTTTATTTTTAATTTTACTTTAGATAAAAAAGCCAACAGCCACATGAAACCTGGAGTAAGTCTATGCGGATGTGAGGAGGTGGAGTGGGCAGGGCTAGAAGACAGAGCGTGATATTACTTTGAGCAGAGGGCTGTAGCCTGAGTCTTGGCCTTTTAGAGCCCACTGAGAATTGATTAGCTCTCAATCTACCTCAATGAATATGGACACAGAGAAAAAAATAAGTGCGGAGGTAGGCTTTGTACTTACCCGCTGCACTGTACTTTAAAGCACTTGTTTGGCACCTGAGGGCGGTTCGCAGTAAGAATAAAATGGATCTCAGCTGATTATTCAGCTGAAATTTATACTCCGGCAGTATTGGCTCTGCTGTGGTGTAAAAGCCTTCTCAAGTCTTTGCAATGGAGCATAAGATAAGTAATATTAGAGTGGAGGCTAAATCACGTTACAGTGCCCAGTGTATTATCTGTATAATTTTATAGGCCATATTCTTTACGCAAAGATATAAATCACCTGAATATGTGTCCCCTGAGAAAAAGTTTGGTATCGACAGCTGCAAATGACAGCTGGATAAACTGATACCCCATGTGTATGTGTGCTTGTGTGTGTGTGTGCATGTGTGTGAGACTCATCCTCCCAGTCTTTCTCCCTTAGGGACAAGCAAATCATTGATAATTCATGCAGACGTGATATTTTCATTCACTTGTCACATGTAGACTTCATCACTACGACTGTCATGGAAACAGTCACTGCTGCCCGTCTTAAGAGACTGCCAAGTTTCTGTGAATGAGCTGATCACAAAGTAATTAGTATTGATTTATAAAATGAAGTCACTTCTGACCTCACGTCAAATCAGCCCACGTATTAAGGGTAATTTCCCTGCTAATTCACAAAGGAGAAAAGAGCAGTTATTCAAAAGGCATAATTATCCGTAGATGGTAAGATAACTCAAGCAGCTCAAAAGATGATTAAACTGCATGATGTTTTCTGTATGCTAGCTGTTAATGTTCATTCCATACACATTTGAGGGACTTTTTTATGCATTGTAAAAAGCTTAAATTACATATATAATATTAATAGAAATATTTGTGCCTGTTTTAGATTAATGGTAGGACCCTTAAATCCATATTTTCTGTGTTATGAAGGTAGTTCTTGCACCAGGTTTGATCACCATGGTGATTGTGTTTAACACGTGACCTGGTCCGGTGCATGTTATGTTCAGTTATGGTTTAAAATTGGCCCGATCTGCCGTGTTTTCACTGCGTATTTTATTTGGTGTCATATACATTTTTTTTCTGAAGTAATACATTTTATATGTGCAACTTATTTAGCTCAGCTAAAAAGCTACAGCAGCACAAACGCTGCATGTGTTGAGCTGGTGGTTCTTGATTCTATTACTGCTAAGTCTCTTTTTCACTTGTTTGAATTGCTCATAAATCGATCAGTTACATTTGTAGGCTGTTTATCACCAAGAATATTCAGTCAGTAAAATTTATTTCACACTTATCTGGCAACAACACAGAGTGATTTAGACTATGGAAGTGCCAGAAGGGAACACACTAGCCACCTGTATTGTTTAAGTTATATAGTTTAAAGTGGCAAAGCTCAAATGTGCAAATCACACTGAGAGCACCAAGAGTGCAGCAAGCAGTAAAAGAAACACAGCTTAAGACAATTAAATTTGGTTTTCCGATCAACTGATCATAAATTCACAACATAAAGAGTCCTCTGCACCATTACTCTTGTGACTTTCAGCACCAGTGCTGCATTTGACTGTTAGATTTTTCATAATCTTTATAAATCTCTATCAGCAGTCCCTCTGATAAGGTCTCTGATTAAAGCAGGCGTAGTTCAATTGATCCATTTTGTGCAGAAGAAGAGTCAAATCGCATCAAACGCCTCGTTTTATGTGAGAGTACCCCGAGCTTGAAGCGGAAAAATCTGAGCTAACAAAGAAAGCTGATCATGCCTGGCTTCTCTGAAGGAGTTTTGAGGTTTTGACGAGCCAGCTAACACAAAGAAGTCCTGCTATGTTGAATTTCCTTTGTAGCATGCCTCTCTAGTCTTCGGCATAGTATCTCTTACCTGCCTGTGTGACACCAGTTAGTGGGACTGTCAGGTTTTTTAATGATCGGTGGTTTCTTTTATAAATCTTTTGCTATTCTTTCTTTGTGCTTTCTCAAGTTTTTTTTTCCAGTCTTCTTCTGTCTTTTGGTCTGTGTGAGTTTATTCTCAGTCTGCCTTTCAGGTTACTTGCTTTTTTTATTTTGAAGGTTAGCTCCTTTTTCCCATTTTTACTTCCCGCCGTTGTTCTTTTCCCCACTCTCATTAGTGTCTGAGTTCACCTGTTGCTCTCCCTCATGTTGTTGGTTTTCTTCTGCTGTCTCCTGAATTTTTTTTGGATCGTTCCTGTTTGATTTTTGGATCGTATTAGTTCAGTGGGCTTTCTTCTCTCACTGCACAGCACTTTTATTGTTAAGTCCTTTTAAAGTTCCTTGGTTTGTTTGTTTGTTTTTTCCCATCCATCTGCTGTTTCCTGTTGTCTGCATACTGGGTCCTCCTGTGAGAAATAATAAACAAATTGTGACAGAGACACAATGGAGATATTCTCTGCTACAGCGAATCAAAATGATAATCCTATTATCAGAGGATGACTGCAGTCATTTATGAGCCGACTTACACAAGTGATGTTAATCCATTTCTTTTTATCCATTTCTTTCAGTGTAACACAATTGTCTTTAGTAAATTTATTGTTAAAATATATCACAATGCAAACGCTCACATATCACATTAGTCCCTGGCAGATTTGCTTGGAAATGCACGCACAGTTCACGAGTCCAAGACAGTCCCTTTGCATGATTAATACTTTTAACATGAGGAGCAAAATTAGTTGATTGTCCAGTTCAGCATATTCTTGTGTCTTACATACAATTATTTATTCATTTGTTCAAATTTAGAGGAAGCTACATGATAGGGATGTTGCTAGTTTTTTTTAAGTAGGTTTCTAACAGAGGGTAAAGTCCACAAAACATACATTACATGGAATTTTTTGAACTTTTTAATTATCCTGGCAGTAAAGAAATTGTCCTGCTGTGGCTCATGTCAGCATGGCATCACCTCAAGTGTTCTTTCAAGTTACTATGGTGACAATTGCCATGGAGGCTGGATACTTTAGGGACAGTTGTCATGGATACAGGTTGAGTTGATGTCAGTCTACATGGAGCCAGCTTGTTAGGACAAAAGCTTGGCCAGTTATGTTTTGTGTTCGCAGGCAGATCCCACCAAGGACTGTGGGCCCTGTTTGGTGTCATACTTTTCTGTGGTCTCTTTGGCAAAACTCGATTTAAAGAGTAAGGCCCCAATTTTGTGAACAACAGCAAAGATGCACCCGTCCAAGTATTACAAGCACTGGGGGAAACTGTAAGAGAGAACTTTGCAGAAGGTCTGCCTTCATGTTTGTTGCTAAACTCTTTTTCAGATTCCCCGGTGACGACTGCAACTACCATGCAGTCCACAAGGATAACGCAAAATGTGTTGAAATGCCTCAAATCCAGGATTCTTTGAACTATTCATCTTGTTTTCTATTTTTCCTGAAAGCCTTTATGGCACTATCAGAGTCAGAAGTGGTTCCAGAAAACTATTTTAATTGGCTTTCTGTCCAGCAGGTGGAGATAAGTAACATCCTCTCCCATGAGGTGTGTGTGTGTGTGTGTGTGTGTGTGTGTGTGTGTGTGTGTGTGTGTGTGTGTGTGTGTGGTAGCTGATAGGCGCTGAAGCAGACAATCAAAATAAAAGGACTATTTCATCATATCTCTTTAATGAGCTACTCTCTTTAGCTTTCAGGCTTTCATTGAGCCAGCCAACACAACCCTGTGGGAGCAGAATCATACATGTAGTTTTTCCTGCAGTTAAAATCTTGTTAGGGCAGATTTTTAAATGATCTGCTCAAGAAATTGTTTCACGCTGGTGAGCTTTCTCAGTTGCTTTCCATCCGACTCCTCCTCCCCATCTTTTCTACTCTGTGCCTTTTCCCCTCTCGTGTTCTCCTCTTTCATCTATGCTCCATTGTCTTCTTCCATCCCCAAACCCTTGCTACCTGATCCTGTTCATCCTCTCTTTTCTTCATGAAGATTAAGGTGAAGCGGATCACGGGGGAGCGGGAGGCATTTTGGTCTGTGCACAATAATGCCTGAACAGGGTGAGGAGAGTGGAGAGAGAGGTGGAGGATTGATGGAGAAGAATGGGGAGACAAGAAAGGGAAGGGAACAAGGAAGAAAGATGAAGAGATGGAATGAGGAGAATGGATGTGGTGAGAGTGTGACAGGAAGTGTAGATGTGTGAATGAATGGGGGAAAAAATGAAGGTTGTAAAGCAGGGGTCTCAAACTTAAATGAGCTGTGGGCAACTGCTGGCACTGTCATCTCATTGGAGGGCCGCTTTAGTGTTCAAGTAGTACAAAAAAAAAAAAAAACACCCACAAATATTTCCAAAAATGTAGTGTTTTGTTTTTTTTAAAAATTCAAATATTGCATAACAAGACAAAACCGCAAACATGAATGCATTTTATTCTCACTCTTAACTAACTGAAGCCTTTCAGTGAACTACCAAATAAACAAATTGAGACTTTCTAGTATTTAACTAAATAAAATGCAGACATAAGTGAACACATTTCATTTATATTTCTTCACGTCAATACACAGGTCACAAGGAGGGTTGACGTGTGCTGGAAGTGGTCCCCGGGCCACGTGTTTGAGACCCCTGTTGTAAAACATGCCATGTGGCTCGCTGTGTACGTATGAGAGTATTCTTGGTGGTTTGTGCAGCATTCGTGCCTTATTCATAAGGATTTAATGTGGGTTTATGATGAAAATATTAATACACAGTACAATAATGTTGAAAGGCAGAAGTGGAGTGTTTCGTTGAAGCGGAGCCTGTGGTCTTGAACTTTTAGCCTTGTGTAATTTTCTGTTCTGCGAAGCTTTAAAAACGGGCAAATGACAGTAAAAGGTTTTCAGCCGAGTCAAAAATATAACTGAATATATGAATAAATAATTGCTTTGTGAAATAATTACATAAAATTAAAGTTTAATTTTAAAACCACTTAGTTGGTTCATTTAGAAAAAAAAACCCACTCTTGTTTCCTAGTCCAATTTCCAACTGCTGACATGCCATACGTCTAATAAATTATTTTAATTGACCGAACTAAATTTAGAAATACAGCATGCTGGTAGTGAAGTGAAGAAAATTAAATGGCCTGCATTTGTATAGCGCTTTTCTAGTCCTTAAGGACCCCAAAGCGCTTTACACTACAATTAGTCATTCACCCATTCACACACTGGCAATGGCAAGCTACATTGTAGCCACAGCTACCCTGGGGCGCACAGACAGAGGCGAGGCTGCCGGACACAGGCGCCACCGGGCCCTCTGACCACTACCAGTAGGCAAATATGGGGTTAGTATCTTGCCTAGGATCGAACCACTGACCTTCTGATTAGTGGCTGACCTGCTCTGCCACCTGAGCTACAGCCACTTCAGGATGCCTAGAGTAGACTATATCAACCTTAATGACGATGCATTCAGTAGTTTCCCATAACATTTCAGTCTGGGCTAAAGAAATGCAGCAAACATTGTTAAACATTTACTAAATAATTCTGTTTTTTTATAATAAATAAGAGTGTAAGTTTGCTTCTAGTTTCACTTAAGCTCAATTCTATAATAAAAGGGAGCAGAAAACTGGAAGGACTTTTCCCTTCTTTTCAATTATTTAGATCAAGAATAGTGAGGAAAAGCTCTGCAGCTGAGATTGCTCTGCTAGGCCTGTTTTTTTTTTTTCTTCCTGATGATGTTTCTGATGGTACTAGACGTTAATTAATAAAACTTGTGAATTTGGAGGTAAAGCTAAAATTCTTAATTCATTTTCTTAGATTTACTACTAAATGAAAGGACTTGCTGGTTTTGAATCCATTCTTTTGAACTCATAACGACAACAGCTGAGTTTGGTTGTGCTGGAGGTAGCTTCCTGTTAAAAGGGAGTTCCTCCTCCCCACCATTGCCAAGTGCTTGTTCATAAGGGAAAGCATTTTGGCACCTGTATATGAGCTACGGAGCCTCTGCTAATAGCATTAAGTGAAGGGGATATAGATGTTGGTTGTGGGGTCGTGGCACTTAGCTGCCTTAAGCACTCTAAAGCTGACACATTTCCTTCAAATAAGGAACTGCAGTTCTAAAGGTTTAGCTACAGAAATACCACACAGAGACCTTGTGCTGCTTCTCTTTTGTCCTCAATGTTCTGATGAGAGAGTATTGATACAGGATACATACGTATACAAACCTTTTTATGTTGACCTGACTCTCAAAACTAACGTCTAGTACAATCAGAAACATCATCAGGAAGAAAAAAACAGGCCTAGCAGAGCAATCTCAGCTGCAGAGCTTTTCCTCACTATTCTTGATCTAAATAATTGAAAAGAAGGGAAAAGTCCTTCCAGTTTTCTGCTCCCTTTTATTATAGAATTGAGCTTAAGTGAAACTAGAAGCAAACTTACACTCTTATTTATTATAAAAAACTGAATTATTTAGTAAATGTTTAAAAAATATTTGCTGCATTTCTTTAGCCCAGACTGAAATGTTATGGGAAACTACTGAATGCATCGTCATTAAGGTTGATATAGTCTACTCTAAGCATCCTGAAGGATAACACCTAGATGGATTGGCACCAATTTTTTGTGTATAGCCTAAGTTTTAATTTCACAATAAGATGAATTCCATAAAGTATGCTACATTTATTCAACTCACACCAGTCATCACTCATCCTGATTATAAATCTTAAATATATAACAGCCCCCCTACAAAAACAACTCTTTCTCTCCAAGGAGAAAGGGACAGATAGAGTCAGACTCAGAGTGGGGCTGTACCTCAAACCTAAAATCAGTAATCAATTGGTGAATCCTTTGACTGGAAAAAGGTGGCAAGTAATGCAAGGCCCTCAGCACCCGTAGTTTCAAGTTTTACTAAATGCACTAAAAACATTTTTTAAGTTGTGACTCCCTTTATGGACAAAAAACGAGGATAAAGTAGGCTATCCACTAATTTTTGATTTTCACTTCAGCAATCCTTCACTTATCACATCCAAATTAAAAATACCAAGATGGCAACAGCACTCAGCTCTAAAAGAAACATTTTAATCTTAATCTTCAAAGAAAGGGTGTCTGCCTCCCAAACCCAAATTTGGAGTTGGTTCCACAGAAGAGCACCCTGAGAGCTGCAGGCATTGCCTCCAGTTTTACTTTTGGTAACTCTTGGAGCTACAAAGCAAGCCTGCAGTCTAAGAGTAAAGAGCTCTGCTGCAATTTTCTGGTGCTATGAGGTCATGAAGGACTTTCAATGTGTCCAGTCAAAAGGAGTTAGCTTTCTTTCAAGCTCCTGTGAGTAGTCACACTGCAACGTTTTGTATCAGCTGCAGGCTACAATACTGGGACATCCTGATAATGAAGAATTACAATAGTCCAGCCTTCAAGTAAGACATCCGAGGGTTAGTTTTCCATCCTTAATGTTCCCAGTGTGATGAACTGTACCAACATAATCTCATTTTTTAAAATATTTTGTTTCCTGACCATTGTCCCTGCCAAACTTACATCGCTCAGTGGAACATTGTTTATCTATTTTCTGATGTTCAGATTCTAACATGTTCAGTATGGTAGCACAGTTGTGAGCATGTTGGCATTTAGCTCATGGCACAGCTGTGCCTCGGTGTAGTTTCAGAGAAATCTTGGCATGGATGGACTCTTTTTTAGATGCCAACGTTCACATTTTGGACAGAGAGGACAGATGGTTTGAAAGAGGAGTGAAAGAAGCTATTTACGTCCACTGTGAGCGACCATCTTTGAACAGAGGCGGTGGTTTACGACACCAACTGTCTGCCATCTATAATCCAGTTTTGAGATCCCTTCCCAGATGCCTTAACGCCCACTCACATCTTGGGCCATCTGACCTCAGGAAATCACATGATAGGGTGGGGCCAGGTTTCACAATGAGCTCACCCGAAACCCTGGCTGATTGTGACCCACACCCGCTTTCACACCTTGGCTCATGTGATTAGGTAGAGGATCATCAGGGGGTCCTTTGTCCCGCTTTGGGGGGAAACACCCACTGGGTTTAAATCTGGGACTCTCCACCATTTGACCCTAGAACTGAAGAAGCTTCTCGAATGGGAGGTGAAACGTCTTCAAGCAACTCAAAGAAGTCCAGACGCTTTTCTTTCCAAGCTCCTTAGACTACGATGACCAGGATGACTGAGAACCTTCACAGACATACAGCTCTTTATCTTACAGTCTTTATTTTATGAAATAAATAATATTTACAATATATTTCTTAACAATAGCATCCTGCTGTGTTTTATTGTACTTACACACAGCTAACAAGGTGCCAGTTGGTTTTGAACTTTCAGACTCTGCATCCCTTTCATTTTCATCAATAAAAGCAGCTTCTACAGTAGTAGCCATAGTTCACTCCATCACCGTTTTTCTACCAAACAATACTGTAGATGGAGTAATTCCTTGCCTTGAGGCAACTTCAGATGGGTCAAATCAGCTGCTGTGTTATTGTATTAGCTTTATATATGTGTTTTTATATGTGCCTGCAGCACTTTGACAGGAGACAGGCAGGTGTCTCCTGTCAAAGTGCTGCAGGTCTCTACAAAGTGGAGGTGGACATGTGACTGACAAATCTACAGTGTGTCTAAAGTGTGCTGCTGACTGAATAGGATGTGAATAATTTGTGTGTGAGATTGTGAGTGTATGTAAGAGAGGGAGGGAGGGAGAGGCAGAACTAGCAGTGTGTGTGTGTGTGTGTGTGTGTTGTTTTGTCGGTATGTTGACTGATGAGGTTACACCCAACGCATGAATAATGCAGAGGACTGTGGGAGTGGGAAAAGGAGAGGGAAAAAATGGAGAGATGGATGGATAATTGGGTGAAAGGAGTAGGGAGAAACATCGAACCCCCTCAGTGATTTAATCCAGATTTGACTGAATGAGAAATTAAAACACACAAATGAAACAGAAAGCTCAACACAGCACGCGGTGCATTCCTCTCGTCGCTTCATCCCTTTCATTCCCTTCTCTTCTGCATCTCTTTTTTCCCATCCCCCTTCCTATCCTCCTCCTGTTTCTCCCCGCCTTCGACCTCCATCCTCCTCCTCGCCTTCATTTTTTTCCCATCTCTCTCTCTCTCTGTGGGCCTGTGATGCTGGCATGCTATCTGAAGAGTGTGTATGATTCTGATGCCTGTTTGTGAGCTTGCCTTCTGTTTAGAAACAAACTCAGGCATGCTGCCTCCTGTTAACCACTTCCACACTTCCAGAAGTCACTTCCACCAGTCAGATCTCTCCAATAGACCAAATGTTGATGTATTATCTTTTGCTTTTTATAGCTTTCCTCAGTCCTGACTGCAAAAACAAATATGTCATGGTTATGTGTCTATGTTTTAATTAATACGGATAATTGTAATGTTGTACAAGTTTCCCTGTAAGTTTCTGGTTGTGGAAAAATGATCAGTTTCTGGTGAGATCTGGTCATTGACTTGCAGCTACATTCTCTTTAGCTCTGCTTTCCATTTCCACATGTAGTTAAATAAAGGGAAACTACTTACTGCCTTAAAAGATGGTGCCTCAATGATTTGAGTGACATTCAACTGCCAAAAAATATATATTTTTAACTGGAACAAATGCATCCAAAAATTGTGATAAAAAACAAACAGTAATTATGGGGACCATTTGATTATCTCTCTTGGTTGTCCACTGTTTTGCTGGAGCGGCGCCACTATGGCTATTTTACCTCATTTGGGAATGACAGTCCTCCTGGCAGTGTCCACAAAATGCCTTACACACTGGCTTTTTACCCATCTCTGGGCCAGCTTCCTGTCCCTCTGAAACAGCTCTTAGTTTTCAAAGCTCTGTAAAAAAATTCAGCTGAGGCTTCCCATGTGTTGGTTTCAAGGTTTGTTCGTGCTCATGTGTCCATTGAGTCTCTGCTGCTGAAAAACAAAACAAAACAGTGTGATGTGCCAAGAACTACAGTTCCTCCAAAGGCCACTAGAGTCATGCTC